>NC_140991.1:210085747-210460060 GCF_052327205.1 Somniosus microcephalus
ACTCAATTGTGGTACGAGAAAAGCCAAACGGGCGTCTCAGAATATGTTTGGACCCCAAAGATCTAAACCAGGCGATAAAGAGGGACCACTATCCCACCCCAACGCTAGAGGAGATTACACCATCACTGGCAGGAGCCAAGGTTTTCTCAAAACTAGATGCCAGAAATGGATATTGGAATGTGAAGTTGGATGAGGAATCAACAACACTGACAACATTCAACACACCATTTGGCGTTACAAATTCCTGCGGCTACCATTCGGGCTAAAGGTCAGTCAAGATATCTTTCAACAGAAAATAGACGCAACATACAGAGGCTGTGAATGAGCTACAGGAATAGCTGATGATATTCAGATCTATGGAGCAGTTGAAAGAGACCATGACATGTACCTACATGAGGCCATGGAGAGTACCAGGAAGGCTGGCATCAAGTTAAGTGCATAGTTAAAGTCAAGGAATGCCAATTCTTCAGTATGATTTATACACCAGCAGAGGGAGTCAAGCCAAATCCAGAGAAGATTGCGGCGATTGCTGAAATGAAACCACCAAAGACAAGAAAGAGCTGAGGAGTTACCTTGGCTTGGTCCAATACATGAGTTCTTTCATCCCACACATGTCGGAACATACAACAAATCTCAGAGAGCTATTGAAAGAAGACACCGAATACCAGTGGTCTGAATCACACGAAAGGAATTTCAAACAACTTAAAGAACTGTTGTGCAAAGAAACAAGTCTGTCATATTATGACAGAAGAAAACCAGTCACTCTGCAAGTAGACGCTTCTACCAGAGGAATAGGGGCAGCTCTGGTGCAGGAAGGAAGCCAATAGCTTTCGCATCAAAGGCCTTGATGTCAGCCGAGACGAGATACGCGAACATAGAAAGAGAACTATTAGCAGTAGTGTACGGATGCAAGAAATTCCATACATACCTATATGGCAGGCGATTTACAATAGAGAGTGACCATCGTCCACTAGAACAGATCTGTAAGAAGAATCTGTGCAAAGTGCCTGCTAGACTGCAAAGACTACTTCTAAGGGTCCAAAGCTATAACTTCACGCTTAAATATAAGCCAGGAAAGGAAATGGTGCTAGCAGATGCATTGTCTCGATTGTCACCATATGAGAAACACGAGGTGAGGGCCTAACAGTAAAAATCCACCACCTAGTGAATGTTACCCCTACAAAGCTCAGTCAAATCAGAGATGAGACTAGCAAAGATGAGGAGTTGCAACTACTCAGACAAGTAATACAGGGGTGGCCGAGTGAATCCAGCAGGTACAGGTGACAATTCGTCAATACTGGACGATTAAAGACGATATTGCAGTAGAAGACGGTATTCTCCTTGCTGGATCGAGGATCATCGTGCCAAAGATGATGCAGACACAACTTTTCCATCTCATACATGAAGGCCACATGGGAATGGAGAAATGCAAGCTGAGAGCCAGATCAGCTGTATGCTGGATAGGCATGTACAAAAATATCGAACAGATGGTCTCTGCATGTGGTATATGCCAGAAATACAGAAATGCACAACAGAAAGAGGAGATGATACCTAGTGAAATAACGTCAAGACCATGGCACACTGTTGTGGCAGATCTCTTCATGTGCAATCAAGAATGGTATCTCATAGTGGCAGATTACTATTCAAGTTTCCTTTTGTGAGAAGGATGAAAGACTTGAGAGCCACAACTACCACCAGGATTGCAAAGAGCTTGTTTGCTGAACAAGGAATCCCGGAAAAGGTAATCTGTGACAATGGAACCCAGTTCACATCAAGTGAATTCAGAGCTCTGGCAGAAAGTATGGGTTCAAAATAGTAACCTCATCCCCACATTTCCCAAGGGGACACGGGTTCATCGAAAGGCAGATCCAGACTGTCAAGAGAACTCTCATCAAAAGTAGTGAGATGGGGAAGACCAAGATCTTGCCCTCCTATCACTCGGATCAACACCACTGAAAGCAGACATGAAATCACCTGCGGAATTGCTGAATGGGAGGAAGTTTAAGACTACACTACCAGCAAAAATACATCCTCCCCAGGACCAGGAGGACTTCAGACAAAAGCTGGCAGAAGCACAAATCGTAGGAAGCAAACATTACGATAAACATGCAAAGATGCTACCAGAATTGCTGAATGGACAATCAGTGCATGTGCAAGACCCGGTGTTGAAAACCTGGAATCCAGCCAAGGTCATTGGAAAAGCTGATACTCCAAGATCCTACTTCGTAGAGACTGAACCTGGTAACCAATACAGACGGAACAGACTCCACATCAGACCTTCACCTGAACTGGATAAGCAGCAGACAACATCAGCAACATTGACAACACCAGCTATCACAAGCAGTACAACACCAGAAACAAGCGCTACAAATCAAACAACCACGAGCATGCACACTCCAACTCCAAAGGCGACAGCAACAACAACAACGAGAGCGGAACACACCAAAACACCGCAGAGAGGAATGGTCACCAACAAATCCACAAGATGGAGGGACAACATCCAACCACCTGAGCGATATCGCGAATAAAAAAAAACTCACGATTCTTTGTAGTTGATAATAATAGTTTAGATATAATATTTGTTAATTTAAATTGTTAAATTTCATGTTTTAGTTTTTTGAGAAAGAGGGATGTTACATTGTTATAGTATCATATCGTTAAAAGGAACTACTTTGGTATGGAACTACTTTGGTATGGTGTAGTCATATTGCTATGTGGCACACTGTGCACAGGCAGTGCACAGTGCAGCGTCGGACATCTTGTATCACTCCGCACCATGCGGCAGCACTGTAACAAAGCAAAAATACAGCTGAGTAAAAGCACTAACTAAAATGAACTAAAAAGTGTCTGTAATATATATAGTATAAGAACACAAGGAGACACAACAGTCACCAGGGCTGCAACTTCAGCATATTAGGCAGAGTGGGGAATGCATTTATACTTAAGTTCTCGTTCAGGCATGACTACTGCAAATCCAATAACCCATCAATGTAGATGTTCTGGGCATCACTTAGCGGAGTAGGAGAGATGGGGTGATGGTCGAACTCCAGTGGTGGAAGGGGGCACTCATGGCTTCCCCCCTCATACAGTAGGAGCTGAGGTAGTAGAGTTGTCTGCCTTGGCGTTGTTTCCAAATCTCTCTGAGTTAACAAAAGTGTCCAGTGACTGAGTCAGGCAGAGGAGACCAAAGTGTCCCCTGGTTTAAGTGAAAGATTCATAGGGGTGTGGGGGCTATGTATGATCATTTTGTTCAGCCCAGTAATAAATGTGAAGTATTTGACTGCCCAAAAAGTGGCTAGCAGATGTCGCTCACACACAGTGAAATTCTTTTCCACGCCATTCAAAATACGGGAGACAAATGCGATTGGCATAAGTTTACCCTGCACCTCTTGGCACAGAACAGCAACAAGATTCTGATCGGTGGATCCCACCTCCAGGTGGAAAGGCTTCTCTCGGTCAGGGCTTGTCAGGCATGTGGCTTGCATAACAGCAGTTTTAAGGAGGGACGCAGTCGTTGTATGTTCGGTGGTCCAGTCACGGGCCACAGCGTCCTTTTCACCCTTTAACAGTTCATATAATGGTTTGGCTAGCTCCGCAAATCTGGGAATAAATGTGCGCTGGTATCCCACTAGGCCCAGGAAGGAGTGAAGTGCGGTTTTGGATGCGAGCAATGGTAAACGCTGAATCACCTCAATCTTATGCTGGTCAGGGCTGAGTCCCTTTTGTCCCACAGAAACCCCTAAAAATATCACTTCTGGCTGTAACAGTTGTACCTTTTGGGGTTAATTTTCAGCCCAGCTTTTAGAAGAAGGTCTAATAGCTCTTCCGTTAATTTAATATGAATCTTTCTGTCAGGCGCTGCAAGTAAAAGGTCATCAACATACTGCAGCAGGCAGTCAGGTCTTGAAAAAGGTTTCAGTGCCTGAGCCACCCGTTTGTGGGATATAGTTGGGGCGTTGTGAAAGCCTTGAGGTAAACATGTCCAAGTATAATTTTGATCTTCAAAAGTGAAGGTAAACTTGTACTGATCCTCTGACTTAACAGGAATACTCCAGAAGCCATTTGAAATGTCAAAGGTGGAGAAGTAGCAGCTACCTGGTGGAATCTGGGACAGGAGAGTGGGGGTCTCCCGAACAACAGGGGCGCAAGCTGGGGTTACCGCATTAAGCTTGCGACAATCAATTGTTAGACTCCAGCTATTGTCTGGCTTCTTAACTGGCCTGGTTGGAGAATTAGTGGTAAAAGTGCCAGTGCGAATAACACCCTGCTTTAACAATGAATCGATAGTAGACCGAACATAAGGTTTACTCTCAGCCGGAATGAAATATTGCTTAACAGGAGGGCGGGAGTGTCCATTAATCTCCTCATCTCCCGACATCCTATCTCAATTGTGTTTGGACTTAGCAAAAACCTCTGAAAATTTATGAATTAATGTATTAACCATGGGGTCTTCAGTCCCGGGAAAGGTGAAATCCTTGGGTTTTTTAATTGCATATACCAAATGGGCATCTGAAATAGGTGTCGGTGGTCCCTCATTAAAGTGCCACCAAAGACAATCATTAGCGTAGTCGAGGACAGCACAGTGTTTATGCAACATGTCACATCCGAGGATACCTTTCTGGTCATGGGTGGCCATATATACAGGAGAGGGGACATCGACGGAATTCCCATCAATGGACAAGACTGTGGAGCTCAATCCCTGATTAGCTAACTGAGTAGAAGCATTAAAGCCAGAGAGGTTTAGGGCAGTGCCAGAATGGGAAAAGGGAGCGGGGTCATGTAAAATAGTCACGGCAGAACCGGAATCCATAAGCATAACATGGTGGCGGCCTCCATGATCAATGGCCCAGACAAAAGGTCGTCCATCCTCCCCGTACCAGACAGGAGAAGAGGTGGTCACCGTGGAGGCCTCTGACCATCATTGGGGCCATGAGTCTGGGAGCGCATCTCCACTGCGAGAAACAGGCGAGACGTTTTGCCCCCGCCCCCCCGCCTGACTCTGCTTCACGACCTCAACTACTGCCGAAAGGTGTTTTAGGCTGCTGCTGCACATGGTTCAAATCAGACCCGTTACCTTCACGGATTGGGGGTTGGTAGCGTGGGCCATTATTTGGATGTCGACTATTGCGGCAGTCGTGAGCATAGTGTCCGGGCTTATAACAGGTATAACAGATTACGTGGTGTTTGTCTCCCAACTGGGGAGGGGTTTGTGGAGTCAGAGGACCCTCCACCGCCGACACTTTGGACTCAGTAGGGGTGACGGATGATTTAACTCGGTCCCAAGCTCGAATGCAAGCGTCCTTCAGATCAGCCCACGGGGTTCCCTGATGAACAGTAATACCAAGAGCGTCCCTAACGGGGGTAAGAGAGCATCAATGAATGTCAGCTTAAATCCCTCTGTGTCCCAAAACTCTTGATCATTATAGTTTCTCTGGGACTGGTTGTACAAATCATACAATCGATTTGCAAAGGCTATGGGATGCTCGTTAGCCTTTTGCCGGGCGTCCCCAGCTGCACGGGTGAAATTAATTGCATCCATGCCCAAACGGGAACAAACTGAATGCATAATATCCCACCAACCCTTATTTTATCATAAATTTCCCATGAAAGTGATAACTTGAGTTCCCGTGAAATGCATGACAACAGAACTTGTTTTAAGTCTGTCAACTCTATCTCAGGGTGACAGTGACGGAAAGTACCCCAATCACTTGTTAGGGCGACTGGGTTCGTCCCCCAGTTTATTGGCCCCATTTCTTTGGCTAGTGCTTTGCACTCTGCCGGGGTCAAACTTCTACTGGTGGTAATGGTTACTTCCTCATTTGGAGGCTACAGAAGAGGTATCATTATCGAATTCATCATCCGAGGGTGTAGGGTCACCAAATCAGGTGGTAGTAGTGACTATATTAACCTGCTTGGTTTCTACTGGGGCAGTTTGTCCTGGATAGGGAGGCGGAGGCACAGAGGGTGAGATGGGGTTATTATTGCACTGGGCTTTGCTTGTTAGATCATCCCAGTTAATACCGGGATCCCCAGGTTTAAGGCAACTAATGGCCGCAACAGCAGCTATTTGTCTCCCCAGCTTTCCCATCAATTCCATAATTTTTAATTCGCAGTGAGTATGGTCAGTGCTCACCAGAGGGGTTTTTTCAAGGCTCCCCTGGCGTCCTCAAGTTGTGAGATCAGGGATTCATTTTTTATTTTTAAAGCCTTATTATCCTCAAACACCTGATGGTGGCATCTTGAGGCAAGTCATGCCTCATCTGCCAAGGCTTGTTCTTGATGGAGAAGTGTACAGGCTGTGGCATGTCGGCCTTGCCAGTCCTGTAAGTCTCTTTCAAGTTGTGCATTTCTCTCTTTCAGGAGTACAACTTAGCCTCCCAAGCGAACAGCACACAAGTGGGCCGCATAAGCCAGCCTATTTCTGGCTTCCTTAACTTTACATTTCTTTGCACCCACCTGGGACGCTATCTCACCCCAAATCTCAGAGTAACTCTTCTCACTCTTCTCATCTCCCTGCACTATTTCGATTACTGCTTGGACCCCCGGAGCCCCTAACTTATCCGAAAGACTGTTCCCAACCTTTTCTCTAAAATATGCATCTGCCATTTCGCTTTTACTTTACAACCCAATAAGAATGCCTAGTACCATTATAGAACAAACCCGTCCTCAACTCGTTTCACCCACAACAACCCTGTTGCACCTCCTGGCTGGCTCACCAATTTGTAGAGATTCACATATCTCTGGTAAACAGGATCGAGTGCAAACCAATATGATGGGTATATTGTGTTTAATCAGAGTTTAGGACAGAATATAACACACTAGTAATACAACAAAAACATACGACCGTGACAAGCAGCTTGTACTGGACCCAATCAGACAGACGACTAGCATGTGTGAACAGTTCTCTGGCTTCTGGCCTCTCTCTCTCTCTCTCTCTCTCTCTCTCTAGGGCCTTCAATGGTGAGCATGGTATCACTCTCAAAAGAGCGTTCAACCAGCCCAACTTCTTTTTGCAACTTCTGTTCGGCTCTCCCTTCCACAGTCTGTGTGCAAGCCCTTGGGGTGTCATTTTTATTCTCTTTTTAGGGATGGGCCTGAGGCCAAGTTATTGACAAGACCATTTAACCTATAAAGGTTCCTCCAAAACTTCATCAACCAATGACAGCTCAAGTTCTTTGTCTTGGTTCTTGGATGAAAGCCCTCCCCAAAAGAGGGTCTCATTACTTCATCCAATTTATCTTTCGTGTTTTTACATTTTGAAGGTTCCTCCATTGGAGTCCATCTTATCTCTTTTGACTCTATCCTCCTTAACCCAGCAAGTACAAGGCCCAGCCCTGTCATTCTTAATCATGGCCCCAGCCAGAGCTGTCGCACATTAACCAGTCACTATCTCACCATTCTGACCTTCACAAGTAAGGTCTATGATTCCCTTCCCTTTTCTGCTGTGAGCTTTACTATGAGAAATACATAGCAACTTGCAGCTGCTTGGGCTATCTCACCTTCATCTAACAAATGGCCCATTCTAAGATGGATACCTTAGCCTCCTCAAATTCCTTTCATTCTATGTCTTTTCCTAATTAACTTTTAATTATCTTCACAAGCAGTTCTGCTAAACAAACTCCAAATTCTATCTGTGGAGATTATAATATCATTATTAGTAACAATAGATTGAGCCTTCACTGGCCAAATTAAAGATACATTAACAAAGTCAAAACCCTAACTTACAAACAACAGATAACTAGCCTGACAGGGCCATCCTATGGGCCCCCGTGTGGAATGTTTATGTTTCACCTAAAAAGACTGTCTCAAATTCTAATGCAAGCTTCCCAGGAAAACAAAACTTATCATTTAAACACAGTATTATTCATGTAGCCATATACATTTTTAGGCACCCCTAGTTTCTAACACTATTCACTAAAAGATTATAAATTCATTAAATTGAGCTGCAGCATTATTTAAAATGTGTTAATTTCCAATCCGTGCTGCTGCAGCATTGACTCATAAAATTACCCTTAGGTTTTCTCCTTAGTATTTCTAAAACCCAAATCCCCTTTCATCAAATACTATGAGAACTCGGTGGCCCAAATTCTATCTTGCACATGGTCCCACACATTTTTTCACCTATATTTTCCCTTGTGGGGATATCTAGAACTCGGGGGCATAGTTTCAGAATAAAGGGTCGCCCTTTAAGAACTGAGATGAGGAGGAATTTTTTCTCTCAGAGGGTCGTAAATCTGTGAAATTCTCTGCCCCAGAGAGCTGTGGAGGCTGGGTCATTAAATACATTTAAGGTGGAGATAGACAGATTTTTGCAAGATAAGGGAGTGAAGGGTTATGGGGAGTGGGCAGGGAAGTGGCTTTGAGCCCAAGATCAGCCATGATCTTATTGAATGGTGGAACAGGCTCGAGGGGCCAAGTGGCCTATTCCTGCTCCTATTTCTTATGTTCTTATATACTCACCAATCTCCACCAACTACCTCTTCTCACTGCACCAACAGAAAGTGCAAACAAAACACATGCAAATTGCAGCTTTTACTTTGTTGAACAATGTTAAATTTAAGCTATAGTACATTTTAGTCTATTTTACGTTACATCCATTTTCTTGCATCTGTAGATAAATTGCATGCAGAATAACTTGATCATTATCTTTTCTAGGTGACACAAATTTGTTTTGCTTACATAACAACAAAGGTAATTCATTGAATGTGAAGTGCTTTGAGACATGTCTGATAGACCTGAGACTTGGGGGAAAAATTCAGTATCGCCCCATTTGGGGCGCTAGTACTGGCTGTGCGCAAAGTTTAGCGCCAGGCGCGATTGATCTCCACCTCGCGCGATATTGGGTTGTAGCGCCCCTGAAGGTGATTGCGCTAAATCAGGCGCTGCACGGTTGCCTTAAGGCGCTAACCCGGTGGCGCAAAGCAATTTCCCCACGGGCGGGCGCAGCGCAGGTGCTGTCAATAATCGATTGGACCTAGACACACTGGCGCCGGTCAGCCCTTAAAAGGGCGGATCGATTCTCATCTGCAGCCACACTCTGCGCCTTGTAGGCCTCAAACTCGACGGCAACCTACCTGTGGCGGCCAAAACTTCAAGGACATGGAGAGGGTCAGGGAGAGAGCGCAGCGCTTCAGCGAGGGGGCATTGGATGCTCTGGTTGGCGCGGTGGAGCGCCGGCGAGGTGTGCTGTACCCGGAGAATGGCAGGAGGCCTAACCAGACCGAATGCCGCAGAGCTTGGAAGGAGGTTTCCCAAAGAGTCACCTCCAGCAGCATGGTGCCCAGGACTCCTGTGCAATGCAGGAAGAAGTTCAACGACCTCACTCGGGTCGTTAGGGTGAGTGCCTTTTTCAGATTTATCTTCATCCCTCCATTTGCACCTCAATTTATGGCCAGAGGGTGCGCAGAGCCCCAATGGCCAGCTGTCATCCAGCACCCATGGCCCTTTCTGGAAACACACACGCACATTCGGCTCAGTGCATAATGTAAGGGCTATTCTACCATGGGAGGAATGTGATGTCAGCTCAGGGCAGCATAATGTAAGGGCTATTCTACCATGGGAGGCATGTGATGTCAGCTCAGGGCAGCATAATGTAAGGGCTATTCTACCATGGGAGGCATGTGATGTCAGCTCAGGGCAGCATAATGTATCATCACACCCCGTCCTTTCTCTTGCAGGCCAAGCTGGCGAGCAACCGCAGGCAACAGCTTCGTACCGGAGGAGGCCGGCCTCACCTGCAGACCCTTACAGACCTGGAGGAGCGAATCCACCAGATCGTTGCAAGCCGAATGAGTGGCCCCGTCGCCTCTGGAGCTGCTGACCCCATTGTGCACAGTGATGGTAAGGTCATCACCTTTTTGAACTCTCTCCTTCCACTTGCTCCCCCCACCAGCATGCTTTTTCACTCTGGACCCAAGTCAGAGCATTGCAGCACACATGCATCCCTTGCTGCCACCCTGTCCTTTCGCTAAAGCCACTCTTCAACCTCCCTGCTTTCAGATGCTGCATCACCAGCTCGGGAGCCGGGCCCTCAAGCTGCCACTGTGACTGACTCGGGAGGCAACGAGCAGGAGGAAGCCGGATCATCCGAACCACCCTCAGGCGAGCCAGCCCATCTGCAGACTGGGGAGACTACTTCCCTGGAGGGGAGCGGGGGGGAATGCTCTGAGGAGGATCCAGCTCCAGGAACCAGCGGCCTGCAGCAACGTGAGGGGGGTAGGGAAGCTTGGGGCCGTCACCCCGGAGGGCGAGTTGGGCCCCGAGTGCTGCTGCACAGAGCGCAGAAGAGGTGCATGCCCTCACAGAAATGAGCGCCCAGGCTGGGCTGAGGCACACTGAGCTCATGGCTGCAGTGGCAAGGATGCCTGAATCCATCGAGACACTGGCAAGGAGTGTCCAAGACTTCAGTGCAGCACAGGCCAGGAGTGCGCAGGAGTTCGGCGCAGCACAGGCCAGGAGTGCGCAGAACTTCGGGACAGCACTGGAAAGGAGTGCGCAGAACTTCGGGACAACACTGGAAAGGATTGTCCAGGGTTTCACCAAAGCACTGGCACCTGCCACACAAGTGCTGAGTGCTGCCACGGAGTCACTCGCTGGTCTCATGCAGACGCAGATTGAGGCCACGCGAGCACTGACTGCTGCCACCCTCACTGGATCGGGCAGGATTACCCAGGGCCCTTGCAGCACCACAGCAGGCCAGCAATCTGTGGACTAGCCAATTGCTGCGCATGCTGCGGTGCTGCCCCATCAGAGTGCCAGTGTGTCGGCCGACCAGGGAGCTGCTGTCCGCTCTCAGGATGACAGCATTCCTGATGCCACCACTGGCACGTCTCCACTGCAGCTGCCACCACCTGTAGAACAGACTGCTTCCACCCATGCAGAGTTGGAGCAGTCAGCAGCCGGGCCCTCCAAGCCCAGAGCTCGTCCAGGCTGTCCCTCAGGGGCATTTGCGCTTTCAGACAGTCAGCAGGCCTCCCCCAGCCTTGCTGCAGCCACTGGGGTCCCATTACAGAGGAGCAGCAGGGAGGGAAGGGGCCAATCTCGCAAGCGAAGCAGATCACCATCGAGGGGGAGAAAGTAAAAGGTGCTGCTCTTACCTGTTATTTGTAGAATTCAAGGCCAAGGATGCTGATCTGAATGTTAGTGATGTTTTGGACAGTCTCCCGGGTGTGCGAATCACTTATGTGGCAGTCTGTTTATTTAGCTTTGTCATGCGGGAAGGAAGCACATTTTATTAAATAAACAAATTTCTTTATTTACAATGGCCATGTCTGCTCTTTACATACATTTTGCCCTTCACGGGCTTTGGGGTATCAGAACGGTTCCATTCCTGTTCTTGGAATGGCAGCAAGCATTCCCTGAGAGGGGCCTAGAAGCGACTTCTGATAAGCCTCTGATGGACAGCCCTTCCAGTTTCTGCCTCCCTCCCGTCTTGGTCCTCCTCCTCCTCCTCCTCCTCCTCTGCTGGTGCTTCAATGTCTGGTGGCATTGGCTGGGTCCTCAGGATGGCGAGGTTATGTAGCATGCAACACACAACCACGAAGTGGGAGACTCGCTCAGGTGAGTACTGAAGCGCACCTCCGGAATGGTCCAGACAACGGAACCATTGCTTCAGCACGCCGATTGTGTGCTCAATAATGTTCCTGGTCGCTTGATGGTTCGCATTGTAGCGTTCTTCAGCAGGGGTGCTGGGCGAACGGAGCGGGGTCATCAGCCACGGGCACAGAGCATAGCCCTTGTCCCCGAGAAGCCAGCCTCCTGGGTGAGCTGGTGCCTCGAAAAGGTCTGCCACAGAGGTCTGGCGCAAGATGAAGCTGTCGTGGCTGCTGCCTGGAAACTGGGCATTCACAGCGAGGATCAGCTGTCGGTGGTCACAGACCAGCTGTACATTCAATGAATGGAACCCCTTGCGGTTGCGGAACTCCTCCTCATTCTCTACAGGCACCCGCAAAGCCACATGCGTGCAGTCAATGACGCCCTGCACCATGGGGAAGTCCGCTATTCCTGCGAAGCCCTCTGCGCGCTCCCTCTGCTTGTCCGGGGTCATTGGGAAGGAGATGTATTGCCGCCTCCTTTCAAAGAGGGCATCAGTCACTTGACGGATGCAGCAATGCACCGCAAACTGCGAGATGTTGGATATGTCCCCAGTTGCGGCCTGAAAGGAGCCGCTTGCATAGAAGTTAAGGGCAACAGTGATCTTCACAGCCACCGACAGAGATGTCCTGCACCTTAGCTGAGGCTACAGATCTGGCTGAAGCAGGTGGCACAGCTCAGTCACCACCTCCCTACTAAAGCGCAGCCTTCGGAAACACTGCTCCTCCGACATGTTCAAATATGAAAATTGCTGTCGGAAAACCCTGGCAGCGTAAGGTCTCATGTGGCGACGCCTGTTGGCCCTCCTCCGTCTGGCCATGCCTGCCACTCTATTCCTGCGTCTCTGTGCCCTGTCAAGATGGTTCAGAAGCAGGACGTTCCCATCCAATGCAGCCCCCATATTAAGTGCGCGCAGAAAGTTTTACCGTTTCAGATGCTCACCAACAGCAAGGTAATGGTCAGAAGGCTGAAGTTCTTCTGCCAGCGCTGGCTCAATGTTGAAATGGCTCTCCGTCTGCAGCTGAGCAACTCTCTGTATCTCTCTAAGAAGTTGTGGTCCAAAAATGGCTGCCGCTTTTAAACCACACCAGTCCCCTTTAAAGAACACCCCCCCAGCCCGACAGTGACTGGGAAACGTTCCAGGTAAGCTGTCCTTATTAGCGCCAGGCAGAACGGAGGGGGGGCGCCACTGAATTTGCGGTCCGGGGCACCCCAAAGGCGTTGCACACTGAAAGGACGTCATGATCTGCGTGGGCCGGCGAGCGGGCGCTACGGTTTAGCGCAAAATGTCCGCTCAATATGGGGAGAGGCGCAGGGTTCGCTGCGCCCGGGCGCTAGTTGGTTAGCGCCCCACTTGTCGGCCTCTTTAGGCGCTAACGGGTGGCGCAAACAACCAAATTTTTCCCCCAATGAGTTCTATAAATGCAAATAGGCAAGTCTCTTTTGCTGTTATTGTATCTGGCCATTATAGAGAATATTTCCCTCCTTTCCTCCTGAATTAATTGTGCTGCTTTTGGTCATCTCGAATGACTGCCAATCAAAATGGAGGATGCTTATGATTTGATTTTTGTTGTTATTGTGCAACAAGAATTCATTCGCATTCGTGGCAAAGAAATGACCAATTACAACGCAGCACTAATAACACTCTCTCACTCCAGTTGAGCAGCTAACAGCTGCTTAATTAGTATGGCAAAAATGTGGTTAATCCAGCTGTGCAGTGTGTGAAACATAATATTCGTAATGGCTGACTGAAATATTTTAACCTAAGTTCATTGACTGGGATTTAGACACTCTGCTACACTCCATTATTGAAAAGCAGAATGAACTTTCTTGGGCTAGGAAGGCCCACAAACATCCCCAGGAGTTAGTGATTTAAGGGTAATGAATGCTGTGAGTCTTTCACCAGTCTTGATCTGATCTCCTCTGCCAGACCTGGCCTGATTTCTGCTGGCAGGCGTTAGGTCACTCACTGTCCCATTTAAGCTGGAGGTCTGGCTGCCGCCTTCTTGGGTATGCTCTTGAGATGAACGATTGGAGCACCCACCTGTTTCAGGCAGGAGGCCATTTGTAATATGCAAATAGGACCCCGATTGCAATTTCGAGGTACAAATGGGCAGAGCAAAATGGCCCAGGATGTGTTCTTTTTTTTAGGTGGGGCCAGGAGAAGCAGGAGGGCTCCTCACTGTTCCACAAAAAGCTTTGGTCTGTTGCCGGCCAGTCCGGGGCCCTCGCCTAGGATTGCTGTCACCCCGTTGCTCCGACAGTTGGCTTGCTCAGTGTGTGAGCTGACCGATTTTCCACCCTCCCCGAACTGGCGAGCTGCAGTGGGGTGCCCATTTGGGGCTGAGACTGTGACCCCTAGTTCTAGACTCCCCAGCCAGGGGAAACATCTTCCCAGTATCTGCCCCGTTAGGCCCATTAAGAATTTGCTGGGCTAGAAATCAGGCTCTTTTGCACCTCCTGTTAGCGCCTCCAGGGGGCGATAACAGGGCGCTAACGACTTACCGCCGGGGCACAGCGATAGTACCGCCACCTGTGAAATTCACCTGGAGATTTGCGGTGGCGGTAACCCCTAGTGCCACGATCTCCTGCACCCAGAGATCATGACGTCATTCTGCTGCACAGCGCCCCCGGATCCAAAATTCGGTTCTGCCCCCTGCAGCATCGCCAGGCAATAACAGCGACAGCTGCAGGAGGTGTTGTCGGGTGCTTCGGGAGGGGTAATTAAAGGTAAGGCTGCTGGTCTACAGAAAAAATTTGTTTCCATCCCTTAGGTTACCGTTTGAAAATTTTTAACTGCCACGATTGATCAGCCCTGCATTCTGTTGCTTGGGGCTGATCATCGTGGATTCCTGGCTGCCATCGGTGACAAGGGATATCTTTGAAATACAGAGCCTGCAGCAATGGCCTTTCCCTTTAAGGGAGGGGAGGAGCCTTGGATCCCGGCAGGCTGCAGTGGCCATTGTGCAGCGCTGCACCTCTACTGCCCCTCCTACGTGGTTTAGCGCTCCAGAATGAACGTGGTAGCGATTGATTTAGCACTTCACTTCCTTCCAGGAGTGCCAACACCCAATGTAGAGAAAGCTGAGAATCATTCGTGCTTGGCGCTAATTTTTCTAGCTTTCAAAATTTAGCGCCCCAAACAGAGCAATGCCGAATTTCTCCCCCTATATGTTTCAATGACATCAACTCTCCTTCTTCTAAACTCTAGGGAATATAGGCCTAGGCTACTCAATCTCTCTTCATAGGACAATCCCCCCATCCCAGGAATCAGTCCAGTGAATCTTCATTGCTCTCCCTCTATGGCAAGTGACATGAATCTTGTCATTCATGTGGAAATGACTAATGAAATAATACTGGGCGGCCTGCTGGTGGCGCTGTCCAGGGAGAGTAGAAATACTCGGGCATGGGCCCAGCTTGCTCGGAACATTCTTTAAAAGGAACTAGTGAAGGACACAACTAGACTTCCATGTTGTAAAACAGTTGATTAAAGCTTTATTTAACGCTTAGACCAAGTATCTAGTAATTTTCTTACATCAATTTAATCCACTGGAACTTGCTCCATGCTCCGAGTGATTTTGGGAACAGATGGCTATGACTCAAATGATAGAAGGGAACCAGACGTAGTAATCAATCCATCATGGAGAAACTACTCAGACCCGCCTGTCTTGACCTGGACCCGAATTCAACTACAACTGCTAAGGTATAGAAACATTGGTATCGTACCTTCGGCAACTTCCTCGGGGCTTGTGGTGAGAATGTTCCTGATAAGTTACAAATGCTTGCCAATTATGTATCTCCTCATGTGTTTGACTATATCGAAGACTGTGTACACTATGACTCAGCTATCCAAATACTGCAGCAACTATATGTTAAGGCCCCAAACAAAATATTTGCTCAGCACTTACTGGCCACAACTCGACAACAACCCGGGGTGTCACTTGACGAATTCCGTCAAAAGCTTCGCAGGCTCAGCAAAGAGTGTAATCTCAAAGCTGTCTCAGCTGAGCAGTACCAGGAGGAATTAATTTGTGATTCTTTAATTAATGGAATTGCGTCTCTCTTCATACACCAGCATCTGTTGGAGAATAGAACCCTTGAGTTACAAGCTGCCTATGACCAGGCATACTCTCTGGACTGAGCAAAAAAAATGCAGATGCCTATCTTGTACCACATGCACGGACTGCTGCAATCACTTTTAGTGACTCCTCCGATAAGCCTTAGGCAGAAACCCTTACTGATGACGACTCTATCCTAACTGATGACGACCCTACCCTAGCGGCAGCCTGGCAATCTAAAAAGAAGTGTTTCTTCTGTGGAGGTGCATTTCACTATAGGAAAATTTGTCTTGCCCGTTATGCAATCTGCAATCATTGCAGTAAGAAAGGTTGCTTTTTTAAAGTATGTCAGTCAAGAGCCTCTTCTAGGGTTACAGCTACCAAGTATAAAACTGCACCTTCCCCAAGAGCCACTACTAATGTTACAGCTGTCATCTATAAAACTGCTGCTCCCCCAAGAGCCACTACTAATGTTACAGCTGTCAAGTATAAAACTACCCCTCCTCCCATCACAGCCATTTTTCCCCAAAGCTTGTCCCATGCAGTCACGAAGGTTTCGGTAAATGAACACATTTTGAGTGCACTAATCGACTCATGTAGCTCTGACAGCTTCATCAGTGAGCAGGCTGTCAGTAAGTTAAAACTGTGTATTTACCCCTCGGTCAGGGAAATTGCAATGGCTCTGACGACACTGACCACCAACTCATCCGGCTTTTGTCTTGTCGACCTTATTCTCAATGGCCGCACTTATTTTTCCACCCGGCTTGGGGTACTCAAAAACCTATGCAGTGATGTGCTCCTGGGACAGGATTTCCAGAAGCAACACAAAAGACTCACTTTCGAGTTTGGAGGGTCAAAGCCGGAGCTTACTATTTCCAAAGTACCATTTTGTGCGCTTTTGGTGGTTTCGCTCGATGAGCCCTCCTTGTTTTCCAATCTTTCCCCCCGATGTAAGCCCATAGTCACTAAATCACGACGTTTCAGCCAAGATGATCGACCCTTTATCGAGGCAGAAATCTCTCGCCTTCTTGCTGACGGTATCATTGAGCCATGTTCATCTTCCTGGTGGGCTCAAGTCGTCGTTGTTAAAAATCCTCTGAAGCAACACAAGAAACGTCTTGGCATCAATTACTCGCAAACTATTAACCAGTATACCGAACTGGATGCCTACCCACTACCACGCATTGATGACATGGTCAATAACCTTGCCAACTACAGGGTATTTTCAACTTTTGACTTAAAGAGCGCATATCATCAAGTACCGTTAAAGGACTCTGACAAGAAGTATACGGCCTTTGAGGCCAACAGTCGGCTTTACCAGTTTTGTCGCCTTCCATTCGGGGTCACCAATGGGGTGGCCGTCTTTCAATGGGCAATGGATAGCCTAGTCAAACAGGAGAACTTAACGGACACTTTTCCATATCTGGATAATATCATCATTATTGGTCATGACCAGAAGGAGCTCGATGCCAACCTCCAGAAATTTCTTGACGTTCTCTGTCGTCGCAACTTAACTTTAAATGAGTCCAAATCCGTGAAATCAGTACCATCAATCAACATTCTTGGCTACTGGGTGGGCAATGGTATCATCAAACCGGATCCGGAGCGACTTCGTCCGCTTCAGGAGTTCCCTCCTCCTACGAATCTCGGCTCTCTTCGTCGGACATTCGGCATGTTCTCCTATTATGCAAAGTGGATACCCCACTTCTCCGACAAGATTCAGCCCCTGCTTCACGCAGTCATTTCCGTTGGAGGCAACGGCTATTTCAGCTTTCGACCTCCTCAAGCAACAACTGAAAAAAGCCACGCTTCGTTCCATCAATGAAAACCTCCCTTTTGTGGTCGAGAGCGATGCATCGGATGTGGTGATCTTGACTACCTTGAATCAAGGTGGTCAACCCGTTGCATTTCTGTCCAGAACTTTGCAGGGTAGCAAGCTCCATTATCCTCCTGTTGAGAAGGAGGCTACGGCTATCATCGAAGCAGTACGTAAATGGAGTCATTTTCTCGCTCGTCGCCATTTCACGCTTATAACCGATCAGTGCTCTGTGGCCTTTATCCTGGATAACCGGAAACACACTAAGGTCAAGAATAACAAGATACAGCTCTGGAGAATGGAATTGGCTGCCTTTGGCTACACCATACATTATCGACCCAGCAAAGATACTGTGGTCCCTGATACCCTCACGCGTGCATTCTGCTCTTCCATATCAACTTCGACTCGTGCGGATCTTCATACTGATTTATGCCATCCTGGCATTACCCGTATGTTAAACTTTGTGCGATCTAAAAATCTCCCATTTTCTACGGCAGACGTGAAAAGAACATGCGCCACTTGCAGAATTTGCGCGGAATTAAAACCGCAATTCTTCCGTCCATCGGATGCCTCGCTCATACACGCTACACAGCCTATGCAGCGACTCAGCATTGACTTTAAAGGGCCACTGCCTTCTTCAATGCGAAACACCTATTTGCTTACTATGGTGGACGAATATTCATGCTTTCCCTTTGCTTTCCCCTGTCCCAATATGCTTACTTCCACAGTGATCAAATCCCTCGATCAGGTCTTTTCCCTTTGTGGTATGGCCAATTTCATCCACTCTGATCGGGGTCCCTCCTTCATGTCAAACAAACTCAAAAGTTATCTGTCCCAATGGGGAATCACCACAAGTAAAATGACACCATATCATCCTATTGGAAACGGACAGTTTGAGAGATACAACGCTATCATTTGGAACACTGTTCATCTTGCACTAAGGTCACACAACCTACCAGACCAGCAGTGGGTAACTATGCTCCCTGACGCATTGCATTCCATCAGGTCTCTCCTCTCTACATCCACCAATGTTACTCCTCATGAACAATTCTTCGGGTTCCAGCGTCGCTCCACTCATGGGACATCCCTACCATCATGGTTGGCAGCTCCTGGCCCCATGCTGCTCTGAAGACTCGTCCAATCCTCCAAGAGTGATCCCCTCGTCGACAAAGTGGAACTAACAGATGTCAATCCTACATACGCGTACGTGCGGTACCCTGATGGCCGGGAGTCTACAGTTTCACTTCGGAATCTGGCTCCCTGCCCAACCGGTCCCGCGGACCCAATCGATAGAGGGATCCGTATTAATGACACCGATACTCTGCGCTCCTCCGAGGACGACGCCAATATTCTGCGCTTCTCTGAGGATGACGCCCCACCCAGGACGTCAAGGGATCTGCCAGCTACGCCGCCAGATCAACCCGGGGAACAGAGCGCTCCCCGCAGGATGACCACCCAAAGCCAGGATGCCAGTCAATCACCAACTACTGAGCAGGATGAAGCCAGCTCTGCTCCTGTGGGGACCCGCACTCGGAGTCACGATCTCCCCAGTCCCCCTCAGGTTGATTAAGGCAACACGGGCTCTGCCGGTCCGCCGGTACGAACCAAGTGACCCAGGGACCAAGACACGGTCCGAGGAGACGTGCCTTCTGGCCACAAATGGAGATCCAAATGACTACAGCTATTCGTAGTCCGATTAATCCAGTAGAAGGAAGTCGCCGGGCTACCAATCCTTCAGGCGGGAAGAATGACATGAATCTTGCCATTCATGTGGAAATGACTTATGAAATAATAATGGGTGGCCTGCTGGTGGCGCTGTCCAGGGACAGTATAAATACTTGGGCATGGGCCCAGCTTGCTCGAAACATTCTTTAACAGGAATTAGTGAAGGACACAACTAGACTAAAGTGTTTGATTGTGCAGGCTAAGCAAATCTGGCCAGGATGAGTGCGTCCCTTGCATCCTGGGCAGTAATATGGTGGTGCTCTGTGTAAGGGGTTCTCCTCGTTGGATCGCAGAGGTTTCTCTCTCTAGAGGCCCCTCTCTCCCTCTTGCACAGTAAAACCTTGAGTGGTTCGCCCCACTCACCCCTTAGGTTCTAGACACTGGACTTAGATGCAGGAACTACAATGCAGAGAATACTCTTATAGACCAAGTTTAATGAAATGAAATGAAATTTTATTGCATAAGGAAAAACAAATCAAATGCAAGCAAATAAGAGGGTACATGGGAGGGAAAAGCAAATCAAAATACAGTACTAACTAAAATAGATACAGGCATATTATACTTTACAAATGTCATCATGAAATGGGGAAACACACGGAACATCGAGGGACAACAATTCATGTTAATTATACCCAAAATGCCCACCCCCTTAAACCTATCTAGATCTGATTATGAAGGGCCAGAAACATGCTCACCAATCCAGTTGGAAAATTATAGAGTTTTGAAACACGTCTGCGTTTTGACCCCCTCAGGCATCCCGTTTCCGCGTGGTCAGTGGAGCCACAGCGAGCTGCGCCACACTTCTCTCTCTCTCTCTCTCTCTCTCTCGAGGTGAAGGTCACGGGCAGGCTGGACACTGGCAGGCCTGGACGTCGGCGGGGACGGAGACCATCTGTTTGACCACGGTTGAAGAGGTCTCTAGCTGGTTACCATTTTTATATGGGTTTCTTCTGTAGGGCTGTTGCCCTTTTGTCTCGTCAGCGGCCCAGGGTTTGTCGACGATCTTCCGATGGTTACCCCGGGGCGGGACGGAGACTCGAATCACCTTCTTGATGGCTGCCTCGTTCTTCTTCTTCTTCAATCCTTCTGAGCTGGTGATCTGTGAAGGAGGATAATGAGCCTCCTGCTAGCTTCCTGATCACCCCCGATGGCTACCCCGGGACTCCAGTTATACTTCTCAAAGAAGCCTTTATCTCCCGCCAAATCAAGGTTAGTCTTTGTTTAACTTTTGGCGGGCTTGTATCACAACGGGGTAGTTATTATATTTAAACTGCTTTCGGGATGGCCAGTGATGGCCATCTCTGATCTGGAATGACCCTGCATTGTTTTGAATGTCTTCTTGATGGATCTTTGATGCTCCCCTTATGAATATTAAACTGTTTCCCTTTGTCTGGGTAAACATTTAGATGGCCTTTATATACAGGCCGATCTGACTGGATCTGCATCCAATCCATATGCATGGGGTTCGTGTCTGGTTTTGTTTACTCAGAAACAGCTTCCAGAACTTACTGTGGGTTGAATCCACAAAGGCTGTCTGGGGACTGCAGGAACCATTTTAAAGTGTCCAGAAAGCTAGTCACAGGGTCTGGTGGCCATTTTATGTGTCCCTTTTCTGGGCTTCTTTTAAAACAGTCTTTTAAAAGCAAAGGCCTTTTCTGCCACAGGACCCTTATCTGACAAAATTAATTTTGCGAATCTTACCGTCCCCCCTGATGACACTATAACTTGCTTGAAGTATCATAATTCTGGGTGAGCAAAATTTTCTGACTCTCCATAATTAAACCATCCCCTATATTTACCTATCTATGACCCCATGACACATGCATTTCCCGTTCCAGAAAACCTACAGTGTACATTAAGCATCTATAGGTGGCAATACATTGGATTTAAAATTTGACACACTCACTTCCAGGCGTGGAGGGGGGCCTAACACCCCTACACTACCTGGCTCGTACACATTATCTTTTATTAACAACAACTCACTTAATAAACTTCAATAATAAAAATAAAGTACACACAAAAAATTGCACATGAATAAACATCAAACATAGAGGAGGGAGGGAAACTTTAACTTTATACATAGCAGCAGAATCTAAACAGGTGTCTCTTCTTCTACCCGCACATAATGCTCTCTCCATTCTCCTCTGTTCTCATACTTCTGCGAATGTCTGACCTTTTTACAGTGTACAAAGAGTAAATAAATCACAATAAAAACCTGACACACTACAAGGATGTGAGAGGCTATCCTAATCCAAGAAGGGACTTCTATATTAGTGAACAGGTCCCACCACGGTGAGGTTACTATATCTAATATGTTTGCCCCTATTTCTAAAGTTTATGCTCCAGTGTGTAAAAATGTTTCTGTGAAACAACAACGGCTTTTAATATCTTGGTGAGGTGTTCAGGGAGAGGGGGAATGATATAGCCAAAATGTGCAACGAATCATTGCAGATCGGTGAAATTTTCTTTGACAGTGAGGTGAACAGTGGAAGGTTCAAGAATGGGCACAATTCGCTCTTGGGCCACTTGAACTTCTGCCTTGGGTTTGAAGCAGAAACTGCTGTCACTCACCGGACACCAGCCGTGCTGTCCATGTTGGTAGTGGGGTGCTGCAGTGGTGACACAGTATGTCCCACCTCCTATATATGCCACCTGCAGGGGCACATGGCCTTGTGCCATTGCCTCCATGGTGCAATTTATAGGCGTCGCGCCAGCAGTTCTGAACCCGCACTGTGGTTTCGAATAGGCATTCAAGTGCTGGGGACACAGGATGATGTGTGTTCCCCGGCTCCGGCACCCCGAGAGGTCGGTACCCATCATTGCATGCTCCCATCGAATGACATACGGTGGGACCGCTGTGTAGCGAATGTGTGCACCCCCTTGAATGACTCCAATGTTCTCCACCCTGTATACCGGGGCGGGTTTAGCTGTCTTTCCCATCACCGGCATTCTTACCACTATACCCATAATGGTGTGATTAGATCGTCCACAGTCCACTTGGACTGGGTAGGCCTCTGAAGCTAGTCTGAGCTGGCACGGACATAATGCGTTCTCAAAAGGGAGGAGGGCTGCGAGGTGCTTGTTGCTGATCCAGGAGGGGACTAAACTTTGTTTCAAATCCTCCAGATTACTGCGGCCCTCGCCCAGTAACCACGCCCCGTACAGCACACAAGCCTCATTTTGCGCAGCCTGATCGGACGCATTCTGATCCTCCCTGATGAGAGCATTTACCGTTTTAGCGTGTCTCTCCAGCTCAGCAATTATTTCTTTTAAGTGTAGTGTCATGGCCTGGTCCTCATGTAACTCAGAACCCACTACCTTATTCTCATCCGTCAGTATCTTTCTTAACTGTGTTTTCAAACCATTGATCTGGGTCTGCAGCTCCACGTCATCCAGAGTGTTGATGACGGAAGTCCCTGTGTTAAAAGCTGTAAAAATATCATTTGCTGTACCCCTTCTTTGTCTCCTTACCCTGACCAAAACCTCATGTGGTGTGGCGTACAATCCGGCTCTGTCTACATCAGCAAAGACGAATTCATAAAACTGTCTGAACATGTTTGTTAACAGGACCTGGTACGATTGCTCTGTTTTCTTGGGGCACCACTCTGGCAATCGCACCTCGGAGAGGTTTAAAATCACCGAAGCCACTATGTAGTGCACCCCTTGGTACAGCACCTGACCTCTGGGCACTAATACCAATCCGTTCCCGGGTCCTTTGGTAGTGGTGGGGCACCCTTCTGTAATGTATGTACCTTTAAGAGAGGAACTATCCTTTACAGCCCCTGTATACTGCAGTACCAGTGGTGACCACACCTGTATATAACACCGTGTAGTAATTTGTACAGTTAGTTCCAGCATACCCTCTGTTCAGTAAACACCTGTTATTACCGTTCTCCTGCAGTCCGTGTGTTATTTATACGCGGACACTACAGTGGCGACGACCAGGTTTGAACTCACCTGCAGTACTGCATCACCTCACGGGGATCCATCCCTGAAAAGAAGCTTCATAAGAACATAAGAAATAGGAGCAGGAGCAGGCCAATCGGCCCCTCGAGCCTGCTCCGCCATTCAATAAGATCATGGCTGATCTGATCCTAACCGCCAATCTACTATCACAGAACCATCTCCTGAATCTAACAGAATTAGACACACGAAATAGGAGCAGGATCAGGCTACATGGCCCCTGGGTCCATTTCGCTACCCACAGGGCCATGACCGATCCGAACCTAGACTCACGTCCAACTTCCTGCCCGCTCCCCATAACCCTGTATTCCCTTTACTTCTAGGAAACTGTCTATTTCTGTTTTAAATTTATGTAATGATGTAGCTTCTACAGCTTTTTGGGGCAGCATATTCCATGGACCTACCACCCTCTGAGTGAAGTAGTTCCTCCTCATCTCAGTTTTGAAAGAGCAGCCGCTTATTCTAAGACTATGCCCCCTAGTTCTAGTTTCACCCATCATCGGGAACATCCTCCCCGCATCCACCCGATCCAACCCCTTCACAATCTTATATGTTTCAATAAGATCACCTCTCATTCTTCTGAACTCCAATGAGTAGAGTCCCAATCTACTCAACCTCTCCTCATATGACCATCCCCTCATCCCCAGGATTAACCGAGTGAACCTTCTTTGTACTGACTCGAGAGCAAGTATGTCTTTTCTTAAGTATGGACACCAAAACTGTATGCAGTATTTCAGGTGCGGTCTCACCAATACCTTGTACAACTGAAGCAATACCTCTCTATTTTTATATTCTATCCCTCTAGCAATGAAAGCCAACATTCCATTGGCCTTCTTAATCACTTGCTGCACCTGCATACTAACCTTTTGAGTTTCGTGCACCATGACCCCCAAATCCCTTTGTAATTCAAACTTTCCAGTTTCTTGCCATTAATATAATAACTTGCTCGACGATTTTTCCTGCCAAAGTGCATAACCTCACACTTTCCAGCATTGTATTCCATCTGCCAAATCTCTGCCCACTTACTTAGCCTGTCTATGTCCCCTTGCAGGTTTTTTATGTCCTCCTCACTCACTACTTTCCCTCCCATCTTAGTGTCATCTGCAAACTTTGATATGTTACACTCGGTCCCCTCCTCCAAATTGTTAATATAGATTGTAAAGAGTTGGGAACCCAGCACTGACCCCTGTGGAACACCACTAGTTACTGATTGCCAGTCCGCGAATGAACCATTTATCCCAACTCTCTGCCTTCAGTTAGATAGCCAATCCTCTATCCATGCCAGAATATTACCCCCAATCCCGTGATTTTTTATCTTAAGTAATAATCTTGTGTGTGGCACCTTGTCAAATGCCTTTTGGAAGTCTAAATACACTATGTCCACTGGTTCCCCTTTATCCACCCTATATGTTACTTCCTCAAAGAACTCCAGCAAATTTGTCAAACATAACTTCCCCTTCATAAAACCATGCTGACTTTGTCCTATTAAATTATGATTATCCAAATGTCCTGTTACTGTCTCCTTAATAATGGACTCCAATATTTTACCTACCACAGATGTTAGGCTAACCAGTCTATAGTTTCCAGCCTTCTGTCTACTGCCCTTTTTAAATAAGGGTGTTACATTAGCAGTTTTCCAGTCTGCCGGGACCTTTGCTGAGTCCAGGGAGTTTTGGAAAATTATTACCAATGCATCCACAATCCCTACCGCCACTTCCCTCAAGACCCTAGGATGTAAGCCATCAGGTCCAGGTGATTTATCTGCCTTGAGTCCCATTATTTTACCGAGTATCACTTCCTCAGTGATTTTGATCGTGTTTAGCTCCTCCACCCCTATAGTCCCCTGTTTGTCCAGTGTTGGGATATTCTTAGTGTCTTCTACTGTAAAGACTGATACAAAATACTCATTCAGTGTTTTTGCCATCTCCATATTTCCCACCATTAATGTCCCGGTCTCATCCTATAAGGGACCAACATTTACTTTAGCCACCCTTTTTCTTTTTATATAACTATAAAAACTCTTACTATCTGTTTTTATATTTTTTGCTAATTTACTTTCATAATCTATCTTCCCTTTCTTAATCAATCTTTTTGTTATTTTTTGCTGTCTTTTAAAGTTTTCCCAATCTCTATCCTCCCACTAGATTTGGCTACCTTATATGCCCTTGTTTTTAGTCGAATACTATCCTTAATTTCTTTACTTAGCCACGGATGGCTGTCTTTTCTTTTACATTCTTTTCTTCTCAGTGGAATATATTTTTTTGGAAGTTGTAAAATAACTCCTTAAATGTACACCACTGATCATGTATCATCTTACCCTTTAATCTATTTTCCCAATCCACTCTACTCAATTCCGCACTCATACCTTCATAGTCTCCTTTATTCAAGCTTAGCATGCTTGTTTGAGATCCAACCTTCTCACCCTCTAATTGAATATGGAATTCAACCATGTTATGGTCACTCATTCCAAGGGGATCCTTTACTAGGACATTTTTAATTAATCCTGTCTCGTTACACAGGACCAGATCTAAGGTTGCTTGCCCCCTGGTCGGTTCAGTTACATACTGCTCAAGAAACCCATCCCTAATACACTCAATGAACTCATCCTCAAGGCAGCCCTGCCCAATTTGATTTGTCCAATTAATATGATAGTTAAAATCCCCCATAATTATAGATGCTCCCTTATTACAAGCCTCAACTGTTTCCTGATTGATACTCCGTCCAACAGATTTGCAACTGTTCGGAGGCCTATAGACTACGCCCACTAGTGTTTTTTCCCCTTATTATTCCTTACCTCCACCCAAACTGTTTCATTATCCTGATCTTTTGACCCAATATCATTTCTCTGTATTACAGTGATTCCTTCCTTTATTAATATAGCCACCCCACCTCCCCTTCCTTCCTGCCTGTCCTTCCTGATCGTTAAATAACCTGGTATGTTTAATTCCCAGGCATTGTCACCCTGCAGCCATGTTTCTGTAATGGCCACAAGATCATACCCATATGTAGTTATTTGTGCCATTAACTTGTCTATTTTGTTACGAATGCTACGTGCATTCAGATAGACAACTTTCAAATATGTTTTGTGACACTTAGTTCCTGCTCTTGCCCTTTTTATTACTTTACCTTTTTTCTCCATATCTTCTTGGAGGTCGAAGCCAGAGCAACAGGCGTCGACCGCGGGCAACCGCCCAGTGATCCATCGGAGTTCAGAGAATCGCAGGGGAGGCTGTGGAGAGCTGGGCTTGGTTCTCCAGTCAAGGTGTTCCAGCAAATCGGGCTGGTAGCAGGTAGTGCGCTGACCCTTCCCGGACTGCGGCGTGCTAGGGCTCGATCGAGCGGCTCTGCAAGGGGGCCGAGCAGCGTCGTCGGGAAGAAAAAGAGAGAGAGAGGGTGGAGCGCACAGGGCGCGGCCGGTGCTCAAGAGCCGGGCAGTGTTAAAGAAAATAAAAAAGGGGGAAGGAAAAGAGACGCGCAGTGGACAGCGTCGAAGAAGAATAAAACTAAGAAAATTAATTAACAAAAGAGAGACGCGCAGAAAGCCGCGAGGCACCGCCATTACTATTTAGAGCGCTAGGAGCAGCGTTGGCAGCAGCGGGGGAAGAAGGAAAAGCGCGGGAGGTGCCATTTTAATCCATTGGGGAAGAAGGAAAAGCGCAGGAGGCGCCATTTTAAACCACCCAAGATGCCGAAGAGTGGCAGCATCACTGCTTTTGACAACGAAATAGAAGACTGGACCACGTATGTGGAAAGAATTGAAGTATACTGCAAGGCAAATGAAGTGGCTGATGAAAAGAAGGCATCGGTATTACTGAATTTGATGGGCGCGAGAACGTACGGCCTATTGCGGAATTTAATTACCCCAGCTAAACCAATGGAGAAAAGCTTTGAAGAGATTGTCAATATCTTACAGGAACATCTAAACCCTGTATTGATTTCTTTCTGGGTTCAATGACGAGACATTTATGAAAGAGAATGTCTTTTAATCTAAAGTCTGTTCAACTCTTTATACAGCATTTACAGGAGACATCATGCTAGTGATGCATCTAGAACGAAACTGAAACTAAACTGCACTGCCTTGCTTGTCTCTGTCATATGCCCTCTGCTGGTCAGGCACAAGCAATCAGTACATGCAATCATGCTGGTAAGGCATCATAATCGAACAGGCAAATACCATCTCTATTTGCTGATATCATTACATCTCCTTTTCTTAAAACAAAAGTATTTTACTTTTAACTAACAACATGTTTTCTTTGTATTAATCTGCATTTTAACTGTAACACTTAATGAACTTACATTATCATTATCATGATCAAGGTTTTTTAATCTTGCTTTGTGTGTTCACATGAAATATGTCAACACACTAGAACTTGAAGAAAGAATAAGATAACATTACTTCCTTCTATAAAAATAGTCCTTAAATTTGCTCAATGAGTCTCTCAGGAGGCTTCACGTGTCTTGAGGATTTTCTGATTGATTGTCCTTGAATCTGAGTTGTTGCCTCAGATGATTGGTTCTCAGCTGTGTGATCAGGTTGTTCAACAGTATCAGTCTCTTGACCTGCTGTGGCTGGTCCCATGAGAAGATCTCGACGATTTCTTCTCAGAACAGCACCCTCATCTGTCTGAATGGTGTATGATCTTGGTTGAATTTCACTCAGGACAGTTCCCTTCTGAGTCCATGTGTTTGTTTTGTCTTTGAACCTTACTTGGTCACCAGTGTGGAGTTCAGGTACGTTTTGTGTTCCTCTGTCATAGTAGTACTTTTGCTTTTCTTTCTGTTGTTCTTTGAACTTCCTCACTTTCTCCCCCTCTTTTGTTTTCAGGAGGTTCTCCGGGATGGGTAGGTTTGACCTTAGCCGACGTCCCATCAGGAGTTGGGCTGTTGACATACCACACTCGAGCGGCGTTGTGCGGTATACAAGCATGCTCTGGTAGAAGTCAGTTCCACTGTCTTTTGCCTTGTACATCAGTCTTTTCACTGTCTGGACCGATTTTTCCACTAGTCCATTGGACTGTGGATAGTGAGGACTTGACATTGTGTGGACAAAGTCCCACTCTTTGGCAAAGTGTCGGAAACTTGCATTGTAAAACTGGGGTCCGTTGTCTGTGAAGACCTCGCTTGCCACGCCATGTCTGGAGAATATGGCTTTCATACATGTTATCACAGCATCTGCAGTGGTGGTGTACAGTCTACAAACCTCTGGATACAGGGAGTAATAGTCTGTGACTACAAGATAGTCCTTCCCTTGACATACGAATAGGTCAGCGCCTACCTTCTGGTAAGGCCTGTCTGGCGCTCGGTATGGCTTTAGTGGTTCTACCGGATTGCTTGCTCGATATTTCAGGCATATTGTGCAGTTTGACACCTCATTTGTCACATCTTGGTTGATTCGTGGCCAGTACATCACCTCTCGTGCTCTTTTCTTACACTTTTCGATTCCCAGATGTCCTCCATGGATCTTTTTTAACATCTCTTTTCTCAGACTCTTTGGGATAACTATTTTACTTCCTTTGTAGATGATGTCTTCGACCACTGATAGTTCCGCCCTGCAGTTCCAGTACTCTGCTATGTCAGGTGAGCAGTCTTGCTTCATGTTGGGCCATCCATCCAAGATGCTTTTCCTCAGTCGTCTCATTGTTTCATCTTTGTTTGTCTCAGTCTTTATGAGCTCCATTTTTGCATCTGCTATGGGCAGTGCACTTGTGATCATGTCCACGTAGGCGTTCACTTTTTCATCCATTGTGGTGTTTGCAGGCTCACTTGGGTCAACAGCTCTGGACAACGTGTCTGCTGTATACATCAGCTTACCCAGTGTGTACGCAACATTCAGTATATAGCGTTGCAGCCTGATCATCATTCTTTGTATTCTAAGCGGACAGCTATTTAGTGGCTTTTGGAACAATGTAATCAAGGGCTTATGATCAGTCTCTACACTGATTGCTTGTCCTGCCACAAACTGGTGAAATCTTTCACAGGCGTATGTGATGCTGAGCAGCTCCTTTTCTATTTGAGCATATCGCGTCTCCGTGTCTGTCATTGAGCGCGATGCATATGCAATAGGTTGCCAGTAGTCATATTTTTGCAGAAGAATGGCACCGAGCCCACTCTGTGATGCATCTGATGATATCTTGATGGGTCTCGCTGGGTCATAAAACCTCAGAACTGGTTCCTCTGTGAGCAGTTTCTTTAGATCGCTCCATAACTTCTCATGCTCATGATTCCATTCCCATTCTATGTTCTTTTCAGTTAGTCTTCTCAGTGGCGCCATCTTTTCTGAGAGGTTGGATATGAATTTACCCATGTAGTTGATCATTCCATTAAACCTCTGCGCGTCCTTTTTGCATTGTGGCTTTGGCATATTCTCAATGGCGGACACCTTTCTGGGATCTGGTCTGATGCCCTCACTGCTAAGGATATCTCCCACAAATGTCAGTTCTGTCACCCCGAGCTGGCATTTCTCTCTATTCAGCTTCAGGTTAGTTTTCCTTGTTGCTTCCAGCACTTTTTTCAGTCTCTCGTCATGCTCAGTTCTCGTGGTTCCCCATACTATGATGTCATCCATTGATGTATCAACTCCCTCCAGGTGCTCATAGATCATATGGATAGTTTTGTGATACACTTCAGGAGCTGAGGCAATGCCAAATGGTAACCTTAGGAACCTGTATCTGCCAAATGGACTGTTGAACGTGCACAGTCTTGAACTTACTTCGTCCAGCTTCATCTGCCAAAATCCTGATGATGCATCTAACTTGCTGAAATATTTTGCATTTGCAAACTGTGCCATGATTTCCTCACATGTAGGAAGCTTGAAGTGCTCTCTCTTTATTGCTCTGTTTAGATCTCTTGGATCCAGGCAAATTCTGAGCTTTCCATTCTTTTTGTCCACTACGACGAGGGAACTCACCCACTCAGTTGGCTCATCTATCTTCTGAATCACGTTCAGGCTTTCCATCCTGTCCAACTCTGCCTTCAGTTGCTTTTGAAGAGCAAACGGAACTTTTCTGCATGGATGTATGACCGGTGTCATACTTTTATCTACTCTGATCGTGTGTTCTCCTGGAATGCAGCCTAGACTCTTAAATAGGTCTTTGTACTCTTTCATGAGTTCATCATAGACTGTCTCTCCTTCGCTTTCCACAACGAGGACTCTCTTTACCAGGTTCAGTCTCTCACAGGCTTTTAAACCTAGTATGGCTTGCACATCCTTTGGCACCACGATTAATGCTAGCGTGTGCTCTCTGTCCTTGTGTGTTACTTTGACAATGCATCTTCCTGTCACTGGTATATCAGTACCTGAGTATCCTGTCACTTTCACTTTTATTCCATGTATCTTTGGTCTGGGTCTAACTTTCTTAAAATCAGTCTCTGATATCACATTAACTTGTGCTCCAGTATCCAATTTAAATGGAATGTGTATGTCATTCACTTTTAGTGTCAACATCCAGTCTCTTTCTTCTTTTTTGTTTTCAGACACAACATCTACATAGAACTCCTCTATGTCGCTTTCATCTACTGCATGGACCTTGCTTTGTTGCACTTGGTTCTTGCAGCAACGGGCATAATGGTTGTTTTTGTTGCAACTATTGCATGTTTTACCATATGCTGGACACTTTTTTGGTGTATGCTGTGTACCGCATCGACTACATGACTTTCGATTGTCCCTTTCATTTTCGTTCGCTGGCCACGCTTCTTTTTTCACATTGGCGCTCTTTTTGTTAAACGGTTTGTATCCGTTCTTTCTCACTGCATCCACGTTGCAGCTATTGTCACTGAACAGCTCCTTTGCCTGCAACTTCACAGTCTCTGTAGCCCTACACAGTGCTATGGCTTTTCCCAGGTCTAGATCTTGCTCTCTTAGCAGTCTTTCCCTTAGACCATTATTCGGAATACCACACACCAGTCTGTCTTTTATCAGCGAGTCTGTCAGTCCCCCAAATTCTCACAATTTTCTTCTGTTTCTCAGTTCAGTCACATACTGATCAATAGTCTCACCCGTTTTCTGTTCACATGTGAAAAATCTGTGCCTCTCAAATGTCACGTTACGTTTAGGTATGCAGTAGGCCTCAAACTGTTCCATTATTTTATCTAGCTTCATTTTGTCTCCATCAGCAGTGAATGTGAAATTATTATACACCTCCAGCGCTTCATCACCCACGCCATGTAAGAACACTGACGATTTCTTATTATCACTTTTCTCATCAGCTCCGATTGCCGCTAAATACAACTCTACACGTTGTTTGAATCTCCTCCAAATTTCAGCCACATTACCTGTCAACTGAAGCGTCGCCGGTGGGAGTAAACCTTCCATGTTTCACTTCGTTAGCTATTCTCTAATGGTAAGTAACGATGTTCTCTTTTGGCTTGCTAATCTGTGGAGAACTGATTTAACTTCAGATTTTTTCTCTTCATCTCTTTCAGCCACTTCTGACACCATGTATTGATTTCTTTGTGGGTTCAATGACGAGACATTTATGAAAGAGAATGGGCTAGAAATTGACTTTGGGTCGGCCAGCTCGCTTGCGCCCAGAAATTACCGCTGCACGCGGAGCCACTTGCGCCCACCGGATATTCAGTTTCAGCGCCCCAAGTCGAAGCCGGCCGCAAATCAAGGGTTTCGGCGCCCCCACTTGGGGCGCTGAAACTGAATATCGGCACGCTAAGTGCCGCAGCGCCACCCGCTGTGGAGTGGCAGGCTGTGGTACTGCAGGCCTTCCTCCCTCTCTTAAGGGGGAGGTGCCTGCAACAGCGCGATCGCCGCTCACTAGTGCCGGCAAATGAGCCCGGCACCACGGAGAAGTGCCGGGCTCCCGGAAAACAGCCGGCAATGCCGCGGGGGGGGCGGGTGGAGGAGGCCGGGGAAGGAGGTGTGGGCAGGCGGCCGCCGAAAAAGCGGCCGGCCGCACACCCGCCTTAACTCGCCCCACTACCGCATCAGGTAGGCCCCGTTTTCTGGTCGCTGTTTGCGGGCGCCGTGGAAGAGGCGGCCGCAACTCAATATGGTGGTCGGGCCGGTAGCGGGGCGGTAGCGGGGCACTGCGCACACCGATGACGTCATCGGTGGCGGCGCAGCGCTACTGGCTAACGCCGCCATTACCGCACCGCTGAATATTGGGGGGAGTTTAGCAAGTGACGCAAAAGCCCTCTTTGGGCAAAAACTGGGCGCAAAGCCAACCGAATTTCTAGGCCAATGTCTTTTAATCTAAAGTCTGTTCAACTCTTTATACAGCATTTACAGGAGACATCATGCTAGTGATGCATCTAGAACGAAACTGAAACTAAACTGCACTGCCTTGCTTGTCTCTGTCACATGCCCTCTGCTGGTCAGGCACAAGCAATCAATACATGCAATCACGCTGGTAAGGCATCATAATCGAACAGGCAAATACCATCTCTATTTGCTGATATCATTACAAACCTTACACCGCTGCTGATAGCAGAAAGATTCAAGTTCCATAAAAGAAACCAGCACAAAGACGAAAGTAATGCTGACTATCTTACGGAACTACGCAAGTTATCGAAACACTGCCAGTTCAGAGCAGGACTGGCAGATGCCTTAAGGGATAAGTTTGTCTGCGGGCTCCAGAGTGAAGGAACCCAGAAACGACTACTTTCAGAAAAGGACCTTACGCTAGAAAAGGCTTTCAGCATTGCAGTATCCTACGAAGCAGCAGCACGGGGAGCTGCAGAAATACAACAGAAACTGCAAGAATATCGCACCAATGAAATGGCATATGGAGCAGGAAAGTGCTATCGCTGCGGCAGAACAACCCATCACCAGAAGGATTGCTGGTTTAAGGACAAAGTATGCAGGCAATGTGGAAAAGTGGGACACATAGCACGAGTCTGAAGGTCGGGAAAGAAAACCAACACAAAAAGAACTACTAAGGAAAAGTACAAGAAAGTACAAAAGATGACGGACAGTAGTTCAGAAGATCAGAAGAGTGATAATGGCTCCGGGAGCAGGAGACTAAGTTGTCTAAAGTTACACAACGTGATCGCAAAGGAGGATCACCGAACCATTTGGGTCACCCTCATGATAGCAGGGTCCCAAGTAAAGATGGAATTGGACACAGGATCAGCCCTAACAGTCATGAATCAACGAGACTATGAGCGGCTATTCTCACACATACCCTTGAAGGACACGTCCATTGTCTTGAAGACATATACAGGGTAAAAAGTCTACCCCAGAGGAAAAATAAGGATGCCCGTTAAATACAACGGCAAGGAAACACAGAAACCGTATCTGTATATACTACAAGATGGAGGACCACCATTATTGGGACGTGAATGGATCCGAAAAATACAATTGGATTGGCATTCCATTCAGGCGCTAACTGTGGCTGACAAAAAGGATGACGACGTCACACCTGGACGGCTGTCAAAAATTCTAACTGACGCAAAAGAAGTGTTCCAGCAAGGACTTGGGACTCTAAAAGGCGTAACGGCAACGATAAAAATTGAAGATAACGCAAACCCCAAATTTTTTAAGGCCAGACCGGTACCGTATGCGATCCGCCCAGCCGTCGAAGCAGAGCTGGAGAGTCTGGAGCGTTCGGGTGTGCTGTTCAAGGTGGACTGGAGTGAGTGGGCCACACCCATCATTCCTGTAATGAAGAAATCATTGAGCAGCACGCCTGGGGAGCCGAAGAAGGTTCGCATCTGTGGGGACTTTAAGGCAACTGTGAACCCAGTCTTTCCCACAGTACAATATCCACTTCCGCGGATAGAAGATATTTTCATCTCACTATCTGGAGGGAAACGCTTTATGAAGATTGATCTGGCCCAAGTGTATCTACAAATGGAGGTAGAAGAAGCATCTAGAAAATACCTCACGATAAACACTCACAAAGGTCTTTACCAGTACAACCGACTGGTATTCGGGGTAGCATCAGCTCCGGCTATTTGGCAGAGGGCGATGGAACAAGTCCTGCAAGGGATCCCGGGGACCCAGTGTTATTTGGACGACATCCTGGTTACAGGCGAAAATGACAGTGAACACCTTGCCAACCTGGAGCAGGTGCTCACTAGATTACAAGAATATGGGCTATGAGCCAACCACCCCAAATGCGAGTTTTTCAGGAAACAAATCTCGTATTGTGGCCACGTGATTGATGAAGAGGGGTTACATAAGTCCCCAGAGAAGATTGAGGCATTAGTCAAGGCTCAGCACCGGAAAATGTGTTGCAACTGAGGTCGTTCCTCGGGTTGGTGAAATACTACCATAAGTTCTTGCCAAATTTGTCTACAATTCTGCACCCACTGAACGCCCTGCTGCAAACTGGAGTAGCATGGAAATGGAGTGATGAGTGTAAGTGTGCCTTTCAGAAATGTAAATGCCTAATCACTTCAAAAGAAGTATTGGCCCACTACAATCCAACACTACCGATTCCTATGGCATGTGATGCATCTCCCTACGGCATTGGAGCGGTGCTGTCGCACAAATTCCTTGACAGTTCAGAGAGGCCAATAGCCTTTGCGTCACGCTCATTAACCTCAGCCGAGCGGAACTATGCCCAGATTGACAGGGAGGCCCTCAGCCTGGTGTGGGGGGTGAAGAAGCTCTATCACTATCTGCACGGGCAGAAATTCACCTTATTGTCTGATCACCAGCCTCTTGTCTCCATTTTTAACCCAAAGAAGGGCGTTCCGGTGATGACGGCGCAATGGCTGCAAAGATGGTCCCTTTTTCGAGGGGCACATCAATACGAAATAGTGTATAATGGCACGAAACAGCATGGAAACGCTGATGAGCTGTTGCGCCTGCCGCTGCCTACGGTGGAGGAAGCACCTGCAGTGGACCCTGTTGAGATATTCCATTCGACCATAGTCGAATGTCTACCTGTTACAAACTCAAATATAGAGAAGGAAACCCGAAATGACCTGACACTCTCTCGGGTCTATGATTTGACGGTGAAGGGATGGCCAGCACATGGCGACTCACTGTTGCCAGCATTCTCGCCAAGGAGAGAACAGCTGTCAGTGTGCCGGGGGACCTTGATGTGTGGATCCCGAGTGGTAATTCCACCCAAGTTGAGAGATAGATTGCTCAATGAGCTTCATGAGGGTCATCTGGGAGGGGTAAAAATGAAGAGCCTAGTCAGGGCGTTTGTGTGGTGGCCGGGAATCGATAAAGAAATCGAGGAAATGACCAAGAGCTGCACAGGATGCCAGAAACTCCAAAACGCTCCACCACAGGCCCCGCTACACCCATGGGAGTGGCCCTCATCTCCATGGCAACGGGTACACGTTGATTTTGCTGGTCCATTTATGGACAATGTTTTTAATCGCCGTGGATGCACATTCGAAATGGCCAGAGGTCATCAAAATGCCCTCCACCACCACGGAGAAAACTATTGCAGTCCTACGGACCATCTTCACCAGGAATGGCTTGCCAGAACAGATTTGCTCCGACAATGGACCACAGTTTGTGTCCAAGGATTTCCGGAGGTTTTTGAGGAATAATGGGGTAAAGCATTACACATCCGCCCCATATCATCCAGCCACAAATGGATTGGCTGAGAGGTTTGTTCAAACCTTTAAAAAAGCAATAAAGGCGATGTATAACGACAACATACCACTGCAACACAAGGTGGATAATTCCTTGTTTGCTTACCGCAATGCGACACATGCAGTCACCAACCAAGCTCCAGCCATGATGTTCTTTAACCGAAGGTTAAGATGTCACCTGGATTTGCTCAAACCAAACATAAGACGAGATGTTGAGAATAAGCAATTCCAGCACATCAATGAGAAGCCAACCAGGAGCTGCAAGATAGGGCAACCAGTCTTGGCCCGCGACTACCGAACAGAAAAATGGCAGCCAGGAACGATATGCACATGGCAGGGACCACTAATGTACACAGTGGACGTTGGAGAGAGCATCGTGAGACGCCATGCTGACCAGATTCTAGAGTCACAGGAACAATTCAAACCCATGCCATGATCATACGCACCTGGTGATGAACCCGAAGTACCGATTGCGTCTACCTCAGAATCAGTGGTATTGGAAGCTGACGAACCAACCAATGACAATGAGCCAGAATCGACTCCGCCGCAAGAACAGGATACTCGAGAAAGGCGCTATCCAGACAGGATCAGGAAGCCTCCTCAAAGACTGAATTTATAAATGATTACTTTCAGCTGATGTGTCTAGTACAAAGAAAATTGTAATTGTAATTAGTTATTATTTAATTGTTAAATGAATGTTGTGTGCTGTTTATCTAAAAGGGGAGGAATTGTAATGTATGTACCTTTAAGAGAGGAACTATCTTTTACAGCCCCTGTATACTGCAGTACCAGTAGTGACCACACCTGTATATAACACCGTGTAGTAATTTGTACAGTTAGTTCCAGCATTCCCTCTGTTCAGTAAACAACTGTTATTACTGTTCTCCTGCAGTCCGTGTGTTATTTATACGCAGACACTACACCTTTCTTGCGGGCTTTGGCTACCGGAATCGTGGGCAGGGGCTTGCGGGTGCGGGTGATGAGCTCGGTGGCATTCACTGGGATCTGAGAGTATGGGACTCCGCACGCCCGTGTGCTGACATCCCCTCTCATCCCTTTTCCAGCATCCTGCCACTGCCTTTGGAAAAAGATGGAGACACCTGTGGGGCAGGCGCGTTCTGAACCCCACATACAGGTGTAAATCCCCTCATCTGGTTCCCACCATTTGTCCCAACAGACACTCAACCCCACATGAGTCCCTGTAATAGTCTGATGGGTATTGTTACCCAGTCTCTCCCACTCGACCGTGGAGTTCTTCATGGTCTTACTCAGCTTCCTGAGCCACCACCATCGGTCCAAAGGAACATGTCCCGTACAGTTCAAGCAAATCCTTTTCCCGACGGTAACGCTGAATCTGGGTGCGATGATCCTCACTCGGGGACACATTAGAGAAGTCTCTCTGTACTTAAAACCGAACTGGCTGGAGTATTCCGTAGAGTTCGACCCCAGCCATCCTGGCCACCTCCCTTCGTGGAAATAGGTGGCTGTCTCCTCAACGCCCCGCACGCCCGACCCATCGGTCGCAATGGGGGCTGTGTCTCCAGAGCACCCATAAATCGTGGAGTCCTTGGTGCGGCCCCGATAGGCCCCGCTATACCCGATCACCGTGAACACGACGAGAATTCCTCTCATTATCTCTTTGGTTCCTGTAACAAATTAAACGATACAGCCAGGCTCCTGAGAGATTCTGGCCTAGGTGAAGGCATGATCGGGTCTTTCGACCTCGATCCCAAACAACACACATGCTGGGCAGATTCCAAAACTACTTATAACACTAATCACTTTTACGGCCCAGAAATTCCAGAACGGGGCTTGCAGCGCGTGCAAGCCCCGTATTTACACTTACCCCGCGCTACTGCCGATCAGCTCCAGGGACGCCTGGAATTGGTGTTTCCAGAAGCAGAATCCCGGGCAGCGTATGATGTCACGCCGCCCAGGAGTGCAGCCAGCGCAAAGTCAGGAGCGTGCAGTGCAAGTGAGACACGCCCCTTGAGGTCTCAGTTTCACTGGACACGCCCCCAATGTTTCTGTCAAGCTGCTAACCATTTTTACATGCAAAGCAGCAGTTTAAATAGGTTTTTGGAAGTTTTTTGAAGATTTTGGTAACTTTCATAAACTTTTTTAAATGTTTACATTATTTTGAGTAATCTGAAGTAGTTTTAAAGAGAATTAAAGCAATTTAAAGACTTTTAAAAGCCCTAAAAGAATTTTTTTAATTCCATTTATTTATTTAGCAATGTCGTTGTCATACGTGCCTTCACACTGTTCCCTTTGGGGAACTGTATGAAGTGGTGGAAGGATTTATGGCCATGATTAACGCTCATTCCGTGACCGTAACCATCTTTGAACCAGCCATTAGGGCGGTTAGTCCTATGGCGGGAGGGTTTTACGGGCTCCCACAAGCTATACAAGGAGGGGGGCCACCCACACCCACGGACGCAAATATCCCACTGGATGTCAACCCAGAATTTAGAGCCGGAGCTCCGACTCCACTTGCCGGGACTGTCTGGAGCGGGGTTCGAAACCCTACCCTGATCTGGCCCAGCGGCGGGGATCCTACCGCTATGACAAAGGCCCAATCCAATTAGCAACGTGAAATGGCAGCATAGGGCTCCAGTCACGGGGAGGGAAAAGGCGCAGGAAACGTATGGGTGTCACCTTTTGTGCGGAGTGGGCCTTTTGCGTAGCAGTAAGCATCCCCGCCGCTGGGCCAGAAGGAGTAGGGTTTTGAACCCCACTCCAGACAGTCCCGGCAAGTGGAGTCGGAGCTCCAACTTTAAATTCTGGGTGGACATCCAGCGGGATGCTTGTGTCCGTGGGTGTTGGTGGCCCCCCCCCCCTCAGATGGGTTGTGGGAGCCCGTAAAACCCGCCCGCCATAGGACTAACCACCCTAATGGCTGGTTCAAAGATGGTTACGGTCACGGAATGAGCGTTAATCACGGCCATAAATCCTTCCACCACTTCATACAGTTCCCCAAAGGGAACAGTGTGAGGATACGTACGATGATGACCTCTTGCGCAATGCACCTCCTTGGACCCTCAGTCGCAGATGCGAGGGGGCAAGTTGTGCAATTGTTAAATTTTTTATTTTATTGACATGTAAAATGTTGGCCCAGTAATTCCCTTCCAACTGCGCGAGTACGGTCGGGGTACTTACGCATCTGGCCGGATGAAATGCCGGTTTTCAGCATGCACAGTGCATGTGGGGAAAACCGGCATTTCCTGTCCTCTGAACGAAGGGGTTCAGAGGCAGAACGCATGCGACTGCACAGGCAGCGCGTGCGCAGTATAATTCGCCGCTTTCATTAATGCTTTCAGTGAGGTCCAGTCATTACGACTTACACATGAAAAAAGCATGGGTACAGTTGCTCCAGAGGCTGCGGAGGAAGATATTTCTTATCGTGGAGCTTCTGAAAGTATGTATGTCTGTATATATTCCTTTGCGTGTTATGTATATATTCCTTTACTTATGTGTATGAATGTATTATTTAATTATGACTTTCAGAGAAAGTAACTTATTGGAAAATCATAATTAAAAATATACATTCATACACATTAGTAAAGGAATATAAAACATACATACATATACGTAAAGGAATATATGTGGACATACATACATAACTCATTCTCACATTCCATTCACACAGCCACAATTGCTCCTTCTACCTACCGTTCTGAAAACCCGTTTAAAAAAAAAAAATTAAAGTTTAAAACTTAGTTAAAATTTCTTAAAATAACTTCCCTCCCTTTCCCAAACCTAAATATTGCATTTCATAAGCTCCTCCATAAAATATATCTCCTTCCCCAGCCAATGATCAACTTTACACTTGCTTTTTTTAAGTGCAAGTTCTAGGGACTTACCCTCACTGAATCCATCAGTGAAATCTACAAAGTTCACTGCGCAAGCGCTGCCTGTGCAGTCGCACGTGCTGTGAATAGACCTCGGGTCTGGAAATGCCGGCGTTCCCCGCATGCGCTGTTCCTGCTGAACGCTGGCATTTCCAACGGCCAGATGCGTGAGTAACCCGACCGTACTCACACTTCTGGCCTGGAATTTCTGGCCCAATATTTACACACCTTACTTAATTAAACTTAAACTTAACTTATGTACAGCGCCGCCCGTCCCCGGGCGGCTTGCCTAATCCCTGTTTGGACTGCAGCTCGCCGCTCCTTGTGGCGGGGCTGCACTGACCTGTGGCTTGGGTCCCCCGCAGCCTTTTGCTGTCAAGTGGGGACTGCGCTTTGCCAGGGATTTCCCAAGTCGGCGTTTACTGAAATCGGGGGAATCGGGCCAAGGTTTTACCGGCTGAGGCATTCGAGACGACCTGCGAAGAGGTACTTTGGGTGTGGCTCCCTTAGCGAGTGGACCTTCGGTTGGGACTTTAGCCCTCACAGCCCGTGGCACCTCCACGACTGCCGGCTTCGGCTCCCTTTCCTCAGGCTCCGCCCCTTTGGGATTTGGGTCTGTGGCAGACGACTCCTCCTCACCTGTCCCTACAGGTGGAGGATCTCCGCCCCCAATTTCTAACTCCCCTAAGCTTAAGTCGAGGGCGGGATCTCCGTCCTCCGAATCCACCTCCGACAGAATCGTGTCAAGGGCGGGGCCTAGCTGCTCAGGCTCCCCCCCGATGGCGGTCAGATCAGGAAGAGGGCCTTGGTCTTCGGGCTCCTCCTCATCCGAGTCCCAGGCCATTGGGGAAGCCTCCCAGGTGGACGGGACAGCTTCTCCCTCCAAGCAGGCTGCGGTTCCAGCCTGTGTGGTCTGTGACTTGTTGCACGCCTCAGGCTGAGGATTTTTACCCTCAGACCTGGCTTCAGTTGCTGGTTCTTTTGCACCCGGCTTAAACAGTTTGCACTGATTGATGTGAAACCATTTATTGCGTCGGGGTACCTTCACTGCGCGAGTGGCAGGGACTGGTGGATCTTGCACCAATTCCTGTCTATCCTGGTCTATGTCTCTCTCGCCAGCGCGGAGGGTCAAACCCAAGAATTTTACTTCCTGCCGGCCGACCCGTGCTTTCGTTGGGTTGACCTTGGCACCCTCTATCTGTTTCACACCCGTACCCGCTCCCCAGAGACAGTGATTTCTCAGGTCCACGAGGATCCCATGAGCTACCAAGAAATCAGACCCAAGGACTCCCGTTCCACCCCCCACCTCCCACTTCATTAGTGTACACTTCCACGTGGCACGGAGTGGTCCTAAATGAATGGAGAGGGTAATGGAATGTGCGCCAGCCTATTCTTCGCCCGTGAAGCCCGACAGACAGTATGGAACCCCGGTGGACAGAGGCGAGGCGGTGGGGTTATCTGCGTGGATCACGGTGCACGGTGCCCCCGTATCCAACAAATAGTTCCCTTTTACATCCTCCACCTCCATCTCCACGAGGGGTCGCCTCCATACATCATATCACAGCACGCACAGGTAGACGGGCTGCGCCGGCTCTAGTCATTTGGGCACAGCGGTCGGGGTTTCGGAAACGACAAGACCAGTGGTGACGGCTATCTTCCCCTGCGCGATCATAAGAGACCGCATTGTCTCTATAATTGACTCTATCGCAGCGGGATCCATAGCTGCACCGGCTCTTTTGCTGGGACAGGAGCTGCGGCTTGTGTTTGGGCTGGTGCTGGGACAGCGATCTGGGCTTGGTCTTGGGCTGCGGGAGCTTTTCCCTTTATTATCCTTCCACGGATTTTACAGTCCTTGCGCCAATGTCCATCCTTCCCACACCCGTAGCAATTGAGCTTGGCTTGGGCAGGGCGATTCCCCTCCTGACGCCACTCCTTCTTACTTGGGGCTGCGGGTTTTGCCTCATGCACCTTTCCCTTAGAGGGAGGTACCTCCTGACTTCTACAATTCTTGTAGGCAATGGTGAGCTGGCGGAGCACCGTTTCCTCCATGACACCAGGACCTTGGGGGTCAAACCAAGATTTGGCTATGGCCTGTATCTGTGGCAAGCTGTTAGCAACCAAGCAACGGAGCCAATGAACCCGCTGTTCGGCGCTCATTGCAACCCATTCAGGCATGCCCGGACAACTGTGTCGATACACTGGCCACAGCCTTTCTGCAAATACCTGTGGGGGTTCTCCAGTTTGCTGCACAGTCCCTTCCACCCATTGGAATGGATTACCGTCATCCACTCCCATAACTTCCAAGACCTCATCCCTGAGATCCACATACCCTTTCCGCCCCCTTTTACTCTTGTCTGAGAGGCACTGAAGGATTGTGCTATCCAGGGAGAAGAGCAGCATCTTTGCCCGTTCTTGACCGTCATAATCATTAATGGCGGCTGTCTCCTCTATCTCCCTGAAATGAACTGAGGGATCTCCCTTTACTGTGAGTCTTGGGAGGTGGCTCACCATGGATCTTAGTTGTTGGGCACCGTAGGGCACCACAAGCTGGTTCAGGTGGGGTCCGTCCGTGCCATCGTCGGCGTTGGGACTGAACCTCTGGTGCCGAGCAGGACACATTGGTGCCGGCTCCGGCTTTACTACCAGGGGCTGTTCTTCCTCCCATTCCAGCTCGGCTACCTCCTCTTCTATCACTCCCCCTTTTTCGGGCCAAGCCTCGCTATAGCTCGGCAGTGCTGAGGGCTCAATGGCTGGTGCCACAACTACTCCGTATAGTATTGCTTTTTTTGATTCCTTTAAAAAGTCCATGTGACTGGCTTTTGGGCTTACGAGGCATACCATGCCTTTTGCCTTAACCAAAGCCATTCTCAGGTCTTCCATGGTCTTTTGGCAGGGGCCATGGTCTGTGCTCTCAAACCCGTGCTCGAGAGCCAGCTTGAAAGCTGCCTTAACTTCCACTACTCTTTCCTCCTGCACTCTTAGCTGTTGTGCGAGGTGGGCGTTTTTCTCCCGTATTCTCGCTTCATGGATCTTTGCCTCAGTAACCTGCCATTCCTGGTACTCTATTCTAGCCTGGTGTTGGCTGGCTACAACTTGGCGTTCCTGATTCAGCGCGTGAAGCGCTGTGATGAGTTTTTCCCCACCCATGGCCTTCTCCTCCATTTCTGCTTCCTGGGCAGTGATCTTGGCTGCCTGTGCTGCAACGACTCTGTCCAAAATCTGGACTTGTTTCTTATAACACATCAGCCACACTGCCTTTTCCACTGACTTCTTATGCTCTTTGCTCTCTGTCCACCTGATGGCTGCGTCTACCGGACGCCCATCCAGTAAGAGATCGGAAATCCACTGCTTAGTGAGATTTACCTTACCAAAAAGATAATCCACTATCCTCTCATCCATAACATATTGTCCATTCAAACCTGGGTCTAATACATTGCAATCCTGCTGCCAGTGCCCTGCCGCGGTCGCCATTTTCTGTAAGGGGTTCTCCTCGTTGGATCGCAGAGGTTTCTCTCTCTAGAGGCCTCTCTCTCCCTCTTGCACAGTAAATCCTTGAGTGGTTCGACCCACTCACCCCTTAGGTTCTAGACACTGGACTTAGATGCAGGAACTACAATGCAGAGACCAAGTTTAATGAAACAAAATGAAATTTTATTGCATAAGGAAAAACAAATCAAATGCAAGCAAATAAGAGGGTACATGGGAGGGAAAAGCAAATCAAAATACAGTACTAACTAAAATAGATACAAGCATATTATACTTTACAAACGTCATCATGAAATGGGGAAACACACGGAACATCGAGGGACAATTCATGTTAATTATACCCAAAATGCCCACCCCCTTAAACCTATCTAGATCCGATTATGAAGGGCCAGAAACATGCTCACCAATCCAGTTGGAAAATTATAGAGTTTTGAAACACGTCTGCGTTTTGATCCCCTCAGGCGTCCCGTTTCCGCGTGGTCAGTGGAGCCACAGCAAGCTGCGCCACACTTCTCTCTCTCTCTCGAGGTGAAAATCATGGGCAGGCTGGACACTGGCAGGCCTGGACATCGGCGGGGACGGAGACCATCTGTTTGACCACGGTTGGAGAGGTCTCTAGCTGGTTACCATTTTCATATGGGTTTCTTCTGTAGGGCTGTTGCCCTTTTGTCTCGTCAGCAGCCCGGGGTTTGTCGACGATCTCCCGATGGTTACCCCGGGGCGGGACGGAGACTCGAATCACCTTCTTGATGGCTGCCTCGTTCTTCTTCTTCAATCCTTCTGAGCTGGTGATCTGTGAAGGAGGATGATAAGCCTCCTGCTAGCTTCCTGATCGCCCCCGAAGGCTACCCCGGGACTCCAGTTATACTTCTCAAAGAAGCCTTTATCTCCCGCCAAATCAAGGTTAGTCTTTGTTTAACTTTTGGTGGGCTTGTATCACAATGGGGTAGTTATTATATTTAAACTGCTTTCGGGATGGCCGGTGATGGCCATCTCTAGTCTGGAATGACCCTGCATTGTTTTGAATGTCATCTTGATGTCTTTAATGGGTCTTTGATGCTCCCTTTATGAATATTAAACTGTTTCCCTTTGTCTGGGTAAACATTTAGATGGCCTTTATCTACAGGCCGATCTGACTGGATCTGCATCCAATCCATATGCATGGGGTTCGTGTCTCGTTTCGTTTACTCAGAAACGGGTTCCAGAAATTACTGTGGGTTGAATCCACAAAGGCTGTCTGGGGACTGCAGGAACCATTTTAAAGTGTCCAGAAAGCTAGTCATGGGGTCTGGTGGCTATTTTATGTGTCCCTTTTCTGGGCTTCTTTTAACACAGTCTTTTAAAAGCAAAGGCCTCTTCTGCCACAGGACCTTTATCTGACAATATTAATTTTGCGAATCTTACATCTGGCGCCTCCTGGCCTGTGCATCTTCAGGTGGGTGACTAGCAGCTTGGCGCTTCTGTTGATGCTCCTGCTGTTGGTGCTGCTGTTGTTCAGGGTTCTGCTGCTGCCGCAGCTGGTCTTCATCCGAATCTGATGTCCAGGAGGAAAGGAATTAAATAGTCACCATGCTTCTGGTATATGCCTCAGTTGAGGACGCGCTTAGTCAAGGTGGGGAGAGGGGTTTCCAAGGAGGTCACACTGGAGATGGGTGTCGGGCTCCAAACTTCGACAACACTGAGTATGACTGCTAAAAGTTCCCCCAGACCTGATTTCCACTGATGGGTGAGACTAGAACTAGGGGGCATAATCTAAGAATAAGGGGCTGCCCTTTCAAAACTGAGATGAGGAGAAACTTCTTCTCTCAGAGGGTAGTAAATCTATGGAATTTCCTACCCCAGAGAGCTGTGGAAGCTGCAACATTAAATAAATTTGAAATGGAGATAGACAGTTTCCTAGCAGATAAGGGAATTAGGGGTTACGGGGAAAGGGCAGGGAAGTGGACGTGAGTCTAGATTCGATCAGCCATGATCCTGTTGAATGGCGGAGCTGGCCGGAGGAGCCGTATGGCCTACTCCTGCTCCTACTTCTTATGTTCTTATGTTCTTAAACAACAAAGTTCTGCCACCTGCAAATGATCATCGGTGAAAACTCCTTTGTAATGGTGGAGCTGCAGCTGTTCGTAAGCAATCCACTAGTGAGGCCGCCAGGATTACCTGGCATGTTCCAGAGGAGGCATGTAGGATGGGGAAAATGTTTTAAAATCGGAAAGGTCTCTCAAAATGGGATTATAGAGGCAATTAACTGGTTGTTAAGGGTCTTAAGGGCCTAGCCCGCCTTTTGGAGGCTGGATCGAAAGCGGGTCAGAAAACAATCACTTGGGAAAATTGCTCGGAGGCGGGATGGAGGCGGGAACGGGCCCGTCCGCCAGTTTTGGCGATTTTAACAACTCGCATGCTTCCAAACCCGCCTCCTCGGGGCTGGGAAAATCGAGCCCCATATCTCTGGAATTAACCTAGTGAATCATCTCTGAACTGCCTCCAACTCCAGTATATGCTTCCTTAAATAAGGAGACCAAAACTGTCCACAGTAGTCAAGGTGTGGTCTCACTAATACCTTGTACAGTTGTAACAGGACTTCCCTGCTTTTATACTCCAACCCCCTTGAAATAAAGGCCATCATTCCATTTGCCTTTTCGATTACTTGCTGTACCTGTATGCTAACTTTTTGTGTTTCATGCCAAGGATCCCCAGGTCCCTCTGAACTGTAGCATTTTGTAACCTCTCTCCATTTAAATAATAGTTTGCTTTTTTATTTTTCCTGCCAAAGTGGATAACCTCGCACTTTCCCACATTATACTCCATCTGCCAAATGTTTGCCCACTCACTTAGCCTGCCTATATCTTTTTGCAGATTCTTTCAGTCCTCTGCACAACCTGCTTTCCTACCCATTTTTGTATCATCCGCAAACTTGTCTACATTACACTCGATCCCTTCATCCAAGTCATTAATATAGATTGTAAATAGTTGGGGCCCCAGCACCAATCCTTGTGGCACCCCACTAGTTACCGTTTGCCAACCAGAAAATGACCCATTTATCCCGACTCTCTGCTTTCTGTTAGTTAGCCAATTCTCTATGCATGCTAATATATTACCCCCAACTCCGTGAGCTCTTATCTTATGCAGTAACCTTTTATGTGGCACCTTATCGAATGCCTTCTGGAATTCCAAATACACCACATCTACTGGCTCACCCTTGTCCACCCTACTTGTTACATCCTCAAAGAACTCCAGCAAATTTATTAAACATGATTTCCCTTTCCTAAAACCATGCTGACTCTGTTTGACTGCAGTATGTTTTTCTAAATGCCCTGCTACTGCTTCCTTAATGAAGGACTCCAGCATTGTCCCAACAGCAGATGTTAGGCTAACTCGTCTATAGTTTCCTGCTTTCTGTCTCCTTAAATAGGGGTGTTACATTAGCGGTTTTCCAATCCGCTGGGATCTCTCCAGAGTCCAGGGAATTTTGGTAAATTGCAACCAATGCATCCACTATCTCTGCAGGCACTTCTTTTAAGACCCTGGGATGCAGGCCATCTGGTCCAGGGGCCTTGTCATCTTTTAGTCCCATTATTTTACTGAGTACTATTTTCTTAGTGATAGTGATTGTCTTTAGTTCCCCACTCCCTGTGGCCCCTTAATTATCCATTATTGGGATGTTGTTAGTGTCTTCTACAGTGAAGACAGATGCAAAATATTTGTTCAGAGTCTCTGCCATTTCCCTGTTCCCCATTATTAATTCCCCAGTCTCATCCTCTAAGGGACCAACGTTTACTTTAGCTGCCCGCTTCCTTTTTATATACCTGTAGAAGCTCTTAATATCTGTTTTAATGTTTCTTGCCAGCTTACTCTCATATTTCATCTTCTCTCTCTCTATTATTTTTTTAGTCATCCTTTGCTGCTTTTTAAAATTTCCCAATCCTCTGGTCTCCCACCAATCTTGGCAACATTGTATGCCTTCGTTTTCAATTTGATACCATCCTTTACTTCCTTAGTTAGCCACGGATGGCGCCCCCTTCTCTTAAAATCTTTCTTTCTTACTGGAATATATTTTTGTTGAGAGTTATGAAATATCTCCTTAAATGTCCGCCACTGCATTTCAACTTTCTTACCCTTTAATTTGTTTTTCCAGTCCACTTTAGCCAGTTCTGCCCTCATGCCATTATAATTGCCTTTGTTTAAGATCAGGACATTGGTTTGGGATACAACTTTCTCACCCTCCAACTGAATTTGAAATTCAACCATGCTATGATCACTCTTTCCTAGAGGATCTTTTACTATGAGATCATTTATTAATTCTGTCTCATTACATAGTACCAGATCCAAGATAGTCTGCTCCCTGGTTGGTTCCATTACATACTGTTCCAGGAAAACATCCTGGATGCACTCTATGAACTCCTCCTCCAGGCTACCATGGCCAATTTGATTTGTCCAATCAATATGGAGATTAAAATCACCCATGATTAGTACCATACCTTTTTTACAGGCCTCCATTATTTGTTGATTTATACTCTGTCCAACAGCATTGCCACTGTTCGGGGGCCTGTAGACTACGCCCACCAGGGACTTTTTCCCCTTATTATTTTTTATCTCCACCCAAACCGATTCTACATCTTGATCTCCTGAGCCAATATCACTTCTCACCACTGCACTGATCCCATCTTTTACTAACCCTTTCCTTTCTTTCTACCCTACTGAATTATCATATACCCTGGAATATTCAGTTCCCAGCCCTGGTCGCCTTGCAACCACGTCTCTGTAATGTCAATCAGATCATACCCATTTGTATCTGTTTGTGCCGTCAACTCATTTATCTTGTTACGAATGCTGCGTGCATTCAGATATAGAGTTTTAACTTTGTTTTTTAACCATTTTTCCTTGTTTTGGCCTTTTTTTCTGTTGCACTCTTATTTTTAAACATTCTGTCCCTTCCTGTCACACTCTGGTTATTATTTCCCCCCTCTCTAGCCTGCTCAATTGCTTTCTCATTTGTCATTGACTTTTTATTTTCTCGCTCACCTGGATCCTCCCCCCCGCTATTTAGTTTAAAGCCCTCTCTACAGCCCTAGTTATTTGATTTGCCAGGACTCTAGCCCCAGCATGGTTCAAGTGAAGCCCGTCCAAACGGAACAGCTCCCTCTTACCCCAGTACTGGTGCCAGTGCCCCACAAATCATAACCCATTTCTCCCACACCAGTCTTTGAGCCACTCATTCATTTCTCTGATCTTATTTACCCTATGCAAATTTGTTCGTGGCTCAGGTAGTAATCCAGAGATTATTACCTTTGTGGTTCTGCTTTTTAACTTAGCCCCTAGCTGCTCATACTCGCTCAGCAGAACCTCTTTCTTTGTCCTACCTATGTCATTGGTACCTACATGGACCATGACAACTGGATCTTCCCCCTCCCACTTCAAGTTTCTCTCCAGCCCAGAGGAGATGTCCTTAACCCTGGCACCGGGGAGGCAACACAGCCTTCGGGACTCACGCTCTCGGCTGCAGAGAACAGTATCTATCCCCCTCACTATACTGTCCCCAATCACTACAACATTTCTTTTTGCTCCCCCACTTGAATGGCTCCCTGTACCACGGTGCTGTGGCCAGTTTGCTCATCCTCTCTGCAGTCCCTGGCCTCGTCTACACCATGAGCAAGAATCTCGTACCTGTTGTTCAAGGCCAAGGGCTGAGGCTCCTCCACCACTACCTCTTGGATCCCAATACCTGCCTCGCTTTTAGTCACACCCTCCTGTCCCTGACCCTGGGCCAAATTGGAAGTAATTATTCTAGTGGGTGTGACTGCACCTGGAACGTAGTGTCCAGGTAATGCTCCCCCTCCCTAATGTGTCGCAGTGTCTGAAGCTCGGACTCCAGCTCATCAACTCTGAGCCAAAGTTCCTCGAGCAGCCAACATTTGCTGCAGATGTGGCCAACCTGGACCTCAATGGTGTCCACGAGCTCCCACATGCAACAACAACAACACATTGCCTGTGTAGTGGCGCTTCTTAGTTTCCAAACAGGCAGCCACTGAGCTGTGGGGTTTTTAACAACGAGTAGACGCGTGTCGAAATAAAACGTTCCCAAACGTAGCTTTGTCTTTTAAACTGTTTACTATAACACTTAACAAACGGAATTACAAAGCAAACACGTATAAACGAACATGGTCAAAAACTGTACTGCTCCAAACCTCACAGCTTCTGCCTCCTTCAACCACGTGCAGTTTAAACTGTAAAATGGCTGCACCCATGTGTGGCTTAGGGACTGTTCCATTGTGGCAAGAATGAAGGGGGTGTCTCGGACTATACTACTGGAGCAAGAACATAGGGGGTATCTTAATACAATAAGTCGGTCAGGTAAATTAACTGTATTATGCCATTTAACCACTATTTTAAAGTATTTTCTTAAGCTTTTATGGCTCTTACAGCCTGGTCTCCCATCTCAATTAATTCATTAGTTATAAAATTTGGAACACTTTTATCTTTTAATCTGCACCAAAGCAATTAAATTTAGATGCTCAGGTTTGGAAAAAAAGCGAGAAATAGAGAAATACTCACCAACCAATCACTTACCTGCTTTCTGGTGACATCACACTTCGATTACTTTTTACTTCTTTACACTCACCGGTCCTTTGCATCTCAGCGAGTTGCCGCTGCTTTTGAACTCTCCCGGGTTTTGGCGCTCTCGCTCTGCCCCCGCTGCTTTTGAACTCTCCCGGGTTTTGGCGCTCTCGCTCTGCTCCCGCTGCTTTTGAACTCTCCCGGGTTTTGGCGCTCTCACTCTGCTCCCGCTGCTTTTGAACTCTCCCGGGTTTTAGCGCTCTCGCTCTGCTCCCGCTGCTTTTGAACTCTCCCGGGTTTTAGCGCTCTCGCTCTGCTCCCGCTGCTTTTGAACTCTCCCGGGTTTTGGTGCACCCGCTCTGCTCCCGCTGCTTTTGAACTCTCCTGAGATTTGGTGCTCTCGCTCTGCTCCCGCTGCTTTTGAACTCTCCTGAGATTTGGTGCTCTCGCTCTGCTCCCGCTGCTTTTGAACTCTCCCGGGGTTTGGCGCTCTCGCTCTGCTCCCGCTACTTTTGAACTCTCCTGGATTTTGGCGCTCTTGCTCTGCTCCTGCTGCTCCCTGGATGAAAGCGCAACAGAATGTTATGTTCATTAATAAATAGACATTCTTATTATGAACACAGCTAGCTTTTGCTAGTTACTTTATTGAGCCATGTGGACTTGGTACAGTATCTGTAGAGATGCAGCATTGTGCTCCTGTGTGCAGGCTGCCATCTTGACTGTTGCCTTGTGGGTAGCCTAGCCTCATGGGTAATGTAGTCTTAATGTATGTATAGCTGGGTAGTGTAGTTTTATACATACAGCTATATACAGCTCTACTGCTCCACCTAGTGTCCACCACAGAATGACATGTTATTGATCACTACATCCCCCTTTCTTTGGAGGCTTAACAAAATCAATATCACTCAACTTTCAAGAAAACAATAAAGATAATATCAGTAACACTTTTGTTAGTGCTCTATAAACATAAACATTTTCAAAACAGTCAACACATTTTCAAAGCTTTACATTGTACTCAAAGATTAAGTCTATCAGGCTCTTTTACTTCACGTGTGGATCTTCTCAACACGGGTAAGTCTGATGTGTCTTCATGAGATTGTTCTGGCGGTGAATGACAAGATGCAGTTGCGGCATTGTCATCAATCTGCTCTTGTATAGATCGCGGTCTCCTTGCGATCTTTGCTTGGAGAGGGTTTCAGTGTTTCCTTCACTCTTCATGCCATAACTCTCAATGTAGCCAATGCACTCTCAAAAAACTGCTGGCAGCTGGATCCCATCATACAGCATAGTCCTCTCAGCAGCCTTGGCTAATGGAACACTAAAGATTGGCCTGAGGGAAGAAGGAGTATCCACCGGAACTGCTTCCTGCTCTGGTGCAGGCTTCTTCTTTTTCTTTTTCTCTTTCCACTGCTTAACAACATCTGCTGCAGTTATATCTTTGGACTTTTTCTCCTTGTGTTTTTCCTCTTTGTGCTTTTTTTCCTTTGGCTTCTCTTTGACCTTGAAGTCTTTTTCTTTCTTCTTGGAGAAACTAGGCTTTTTGAAGACATGGATACCCTTTGGTCTTTTCATCCTTGATGGGCTCTCTGCTGCATCACCTGAGTCATCTGGTCTGCTTATGGCATAGTTTATACGGTAAACTCTTTTGACCAGTTCTAAGTCCTCACAAGCTTTGTCACCCAGTAGTGAATCAAGCATTTCAGCCACAACAGAAAACATGAGATGATGCACTTTGTCTTTGACTGTCACTTTAAGTCTGCATACACCTAAGCTATCTATTTTCTGTCCATTATAGTCCTTCAGTAGTACTGACTTTTTCTGTATTTTGGGCTTTTCTTTCATATTGTTAATGTCACTCATACTGATTAAGTTTGCTTTTGCCCCAGTGTCCAGTTTCAATGTAACTAATGCTCCATTTATCTGCAGTGGGATCATCCATTTGTCCTCTTTTACTGCATTAACTTTATGTTCAGCATTGTCTATTTCTGCGGGCTGCACATTTTCTGTATCTTTTTTGATATCGTCACATGACACCATTCCTACAAAAAATGTCTCACTTACATCAGTGTCCTCAATCACATTAACTCGTTGCTCTTTCTTAGTTTGTACTTTTGAAAAGCATTGTTTGGCAAAGTGATTCTTTCCATTACACTTTGTGCACATTTTTCCAAACGCTGGGCATTGTCTTAACTGGTGTTTGTAACCACAGCGTTTACAATTAAAAATTTCATCCTCCGATTGCTTTTCATTTCTGTTCTGCCCACGTTTCTTCCCCTTGTAGGACACAGCACCGACAGCAGCATTATCACTCATTACATTCGCATCATTATTGATTTCACTGAAAGTCTTCATGTGATTTCGAGCTAGCTCACTGGCTTTGCATATTTTCACTGCATTTTCCAAATTTAGTTCGGTTTCTCTCAACAGACGTTCCCTGACTTTTTTATCATGAATACCAAACACAATCTGGTCACAAATCATGGATGCTTTGAGCTCAGAGAAATTACATGTCTGTGCTTTCAGTTTCAGATCAGTTATAAAGCTAACAAAAGTCTCATTTTGTTGCTGTGTCCGAGAATGGAAGATGTATCTTTCATGCGTCTCATTCTTTTTGGGAGAGCAATGTGCATCAAATTTTTTTAGCACATCTTCTAATTTTTCTCTGTTCTCCGCTGGATTAAATACAAATGTATTAAATGCCTCTATCGCCTGTGGGCCTGCAACCGTAAGCAGCAATGCTATCTGCCTTGCGTCTGGCTTCGTACCGAATCCGATGGCTGCAATGTAGAGTTCGAATTGTTGTTTAAAAGTCCACCAATTGTAGTCGACATTTCCCTCAAGATTCAAACCTCCTGGTGGCTTCAAATTCTCCATGTCGCTTTTCACAATTTTCAGCAGATCTTCACCACCCTGGTACCATGTTATGTTCATTAATAAATAGACATTCTTATTATGAACACAGCTAGCTTTTGCTAGTTACTTTATTGAGCCATGTGGACTTGGTACAGTATCTGTAGAGATGCAGCATTGTGCTCCTGTGTGCAGGCTGCCATCTTGACTGTTGCCTTGTGGGTAGCCTAGCCTCATGGGTAATGTAGTCTTAATGTATGTATAGCTGGGTAGTGTAGTTTTATACATACAGCTATATACAGCTCTACTGCTCCACCTAGTGTCCACCACAGAATGACATGTTATTGATCACTACACAGAAGTCTCTCTAGTGATGCTCTACTTGTGAACTATGACACAGAGCGTGAGTTTAAGTTAGCGTGTGATGCTTCCAGCTATAGTGTGGGTGCTGTTATAAGCCACGTAATGGATGACGGCCAAGAGAAACCAACCGTGTTCACATCGCAAACCCTCACAAAGTGCGAAAGAAACTACGCGCAAATTGAAAAGGAAGCATTCGCCACAGTGTTTGGAATCAAGAAATTCCAACAGTTCCTAATTGGCAGAAAGTTTACCCTGATAACTGATCACAAACCACTCCTAGCAATATTGGGGCCAAAACCTGCCATCCCTGCAATGGCCGCATCAAAATTGCAACGCTGGGCAGTGTTGTTGTCACATGATGACTACACGATTGAATATCGCACTTCAAAGCAAAATGCAATCGCAGATGCCTTGTCCAGGTTGCCACATGAGGACTCGTGTGTTGGGAGTGAACGTGCGATTTTCACGCTAGGTGCAGTTGACAAAGAATGCAACTCAGATTGTAAATGAGACTCAAAAGGATTCAGTACTGAAAAGAGTGTATGAAAACACCTTGAATGGATGGACTGATCAGTGTATGGACATAGAATTGAAACAATTCCATAACCGTCATACTGAATTGTCTTGTGAGCAAGGTTGTATCAAGTGGGGAAACAAAGTGGTCGTACCTACTTCTTTGAGAGATAGAATTATGGCTGAACTTCATACTGAACATCCAGGGATTGTCAGTATGAAATCAATTGAAAGAAGCTTTGTTTACTGGCCTTGATTGGACAGTGATCTTGAATCACTTGTCAAGAAATGCTGTGTTTGCCAAAATTGCAGAAACAAACCATCCAAAACTCCACTACAACCCTGGTCATGGCCAAGTAGACCTTTCCAGAGAGTATATGTAGACTTCTGTGAGAAATTAAATGATTATTTCCTGGTACTTGTAGATAGCCACTCAAGGTGGATTGAAGTGAAACACATGGGTTCAAATACAACAACTGAAAGTACCATAGATGAGTTGAGGTTCATCTTTGCATGTCATGGCTTACCTGAAGAGCTTGTTTCTGACAATAGCCCTCAGTTCCGTTCTGCTCTATTCCAAGAATTCATGAAACGGAACGGAATCAAACACACTCTCGTTCCACTATATCATTCAGCTTCAAACAGAGCAGCCGAAAGGTCAGTCAGAATAGTGAAAGAAGCTCTCAAAAAGCAAGTGTTGCAGGGTTGTTCTGGACTCAGCATGAAGCAATGTTTGGCAAATTTCTTGCTGAAGTACAGAACTATTCCGCACACTACAACTGGACATACCCCAGGAGAACTCTTGATGAAAAGGAGATTGAGAACACGATTGAGTCTTGTTCAACCAAATTTGGCCTCAAGAGTTGAACAGAAACAGTTGAGTCAGAAATGTTATTATGACACCAATCTGAAAGAACACAGTTTCAAACAAAACGAGTGTGTTTGTGTTCTCAGTCCCCCTGGCAAGCCAAGTTCACACAAGTGGGATGTAGAAACCATAATAGAGGTTGGTGGAACCGAGAGATATTTGGTAGAAATTGGTGACAAAATCCGAAGTGTCCATGTAGATCAAATAATCTCTGCTAATGATGAGCCAAGACATGATCGTGAACCACCTGATCATGAACACATATATGAGTTTGACTCAGTTCAGACTTCAGTAACTGAATTACCAGGTTCAAACAAGTCTGAGATAGAAACAGGATCATCTTTGAGTTCGGAACCAAAACAAAACAGCCCAAAACATTCTGTAAGGAGATCAGGAAGGCTCCACAAGCCTGTTATTAAACTGGATTTGTAGTTCATTTAAAAGAAAAAAAGCCAGGAGTTGTTGTTATGTGGTACATGTAATGCAGGGAAAGGTGGGACCATAGTTTTGTTGTATTTGAGAGAGGAATACATACATTTTTTTTAAGGGGGAAAGCACTATGGGGGAAAAATTCAGTTGGATTGCGCCTCCCGTTAGTGTCTTAAGAGGGCGCTAATGGGGCGCAAAGCAACTAGCACCCGTCGCGGCGATGTTTGCGCCACTCGCGAAATTAACTAGACATTTTGCGGCGGCGCTAAACACTTCTGCCACAATCTCCTGCGCCGACAGATCGTGACGTCAGTCGAGCGTGCGATGCCCAGGTAGCACCCCAGACCAGATATTGAATGGCGTCCCCTGGCTTACCGCCTGCCGCTAGCAATGACAGGTTGAGGGGAGCATTTTGCAGTCAGGAAGGGACTGGGGGAGCGCTATTTAAAGGCGACATTTTTGCACCACGCATTCTGAGAGAGAGAGAGAGACTTCTGGAGAGATTCAACGCTGTGTGAAGGAGTTTTGGGTACTGAGCAGCACTTTGCAGAATCATTTTTATTTGCCCTTCATTGTATTGATTGTAAGATCCGCAAAATTGAACATTGTAAGGGTCTATTGGCAGAAGAGGCCTTGTTTTAAAGACTGTTTTAAAAGAAGCCCAGGAAAAAGGGGCATATAAAATGGCCGCCAGACCCCATGTAAGAATTCACAAAAATTTACAGTTCTGAAGATTAATTTTTTTGATTAAAGAATCCCTGGGCGTTGTGCTTTTAAATTTCCAGGGATAAAAATGGCTGTCATGCCACATGGCCGAAGACAAAGGGGCTTGGAAAGCAGCTTTCTGTGTCTGGAAGTAAGGTTCAATGGAGACAAAACATTACCACAGGACAATGCTTTGTTTCCAAAGCAATTGAATGCTATTAGCATTTGTTTGTATATCGAGTGGATACATCTAAACTGCAGAAGAGACTTTTGTATCTTGAATGGGATCCGTTTAAGAACTGAATGGGTCTAAATCACCTAGCATTCTGGAGAATAGAGCAGTTGTATTTCCCTTTTGTTTCAGCCCAGGGAGCTCCGGAAGACACATTAACCCAGTCTAACCACTCTGAGTTAGCCAATCACAGCTTTCTCTTGTGTATTGGACCCTTTGGGTGGGAATTTTGCACACAGCCTTTGCAAGGCAGAACGGCAGGGGCCTCACCAGGTATAAAGATAGCGGCTGAGAAGCTATCTCTCTCTCTTACTTTGCTGGACCAAAGGTGAGCAGGGTGTTCTGACTCCTCAACAAGGCAACCTAGCAGGAGTTTGGGGTGGTGATTTAAGGGAATTGCTAAGATTGTTTAAATAACATTGTAGCCATTTCATCCCTCGTTTTTGCCATCTGCAACACCCCTATTATATAGTTTTACTGTAATTACTGTGTTTGTGTGGCATAGTTCATTCTTTTGATTGTAGTTTATTTAGGTAATAAAACTTGATTTTTCTCTCATCCAAACCACTTGTCCGTTTTAATATCATTAATTATAAGTTCCTCCACTCAGAACTGAAGGAGGGGTAGCGATTCGAAACCGCTGTTTGTAAATTAGTTTAGAGTGCAGCAGCAAAAGCCTGCTGACCAGGTGAATTACCGTAAACCAGGTAAAAGGTTGGAATTGGTCAGAGCTCAGAGGCAAAGGCTGCTAGCCAGGTAAATTGAACATTGTAAGGGTCTATTGGCAGAAGAGGCCTTGTTTTAAAGACTGTTTTAAAAGAAGCCCAGGAAAAAGGGGCATATACAATGGCCACCAGACCCCGTAACTAGCTTTTTGGACACTTTAAAATGGTTCCTGCAGTCCCCAGACAGCCTTTGTGGATTCAACCCACAGTAAGTTCTGGAAGCCGTTTCTGAGAAAACAAAACCAGACACAAACACATACATATGGATTGGATGCAGATCCAGTCAGATCGGCCTGTACATAAAGGCCATCTAAATGTTTACCCAGACAAAGGGAAACAGTTTTATATTCATAAGGGGAGCATCAAAGACCCAATAAAGACATCAAGAGGACATTCAAAACAATACAAGGTCATTCCAGACCAGAGATGGCCATCACCGGCCATCCCGAAAGCAGTTTAAATATAATAACTACCCCGTTGTGATACAAGCCCGCCAAAAGTTAAACAAAGACTAACCTTGATTTGGCGGGAGATAAAGGCTTCTCTTGAGAAGCATATTTGGGGGTCCCGGGGTAGCCATCGAGTGCGATGAGAGAAGAAACGATCAGCCAGACACGCTTTTGAGCTTGTCCTTGTGAGAGCCGTGGAGAAACATCGGCCAAGAAGGGGATTCGAGTCTGCGTCCCACCCCAGGGTAACCATCGGGAGATCGTCGACAAACCCCGGGCCACTGACGAGACAAAAGGGCAGCAGCCCTACAGAGGAAACCCATATGAAAATGGTAACCAGCTAGAGACCTCTCCAACCGTGGTCAAACAGATGGTCTCCGTCCCTGCCGACGTCCAGGCCTGCCAGTGCCCAGCCTGCCCGTGACCTTCACCTCGAGAGAGAGAGAGAGAGAGAGAGAGAGAGAGAGAGGAGTGTAGCGCAGCTCGCTGTGGCTCCACTGACCACGCGGAAACAGGACGCCTGAGGGGATCAAAACGCAGACTTGGTTCAAAACTCTATATTTTTCCAACTGGATTGGTGAGCATGTATCTGGCCCTTCATAATCGGATCTAGATAGGTTTAAGGGGGTGGGCATTTTGGGTATAATTAACATGAGTTGTTGTCCCTCGATGTTCCGTGTGTTTCCCCATTTCATGATGACATTTGTAAAGTATAATATGCCTGTATCTATTTTAGTTAGTACTGTATTTCGATTTGTTTTTCCCTCCCATGTACCCTCTTATTTGCTTACATTTGATTTGTTTTTCCTTATGCAATAAAATTTCATTTTGTTTCGTTAAACTTGGTCTATAAGAGTATTCTCTGCATTGTAGTTCCTGCATCTAAGTCCAGTGTCTAGAACCTAAGGGGTGAGTGGGGCGAACCACTCAAGGTTTTACTGTGCAAGAGGGAGAGAGGGGCCTCTAGAGAGAGAAACCTCTGCGATCCAAAGAGGAGAACCCCTTACATGATTTAGAAGAGACTATGGGAACTGCACTCTGAGCTCTTTCCCTGGGCCTCTCCATTGTCCTTTCCAGCAGATTTGATGTACAGGTCTCTCCAGGCCGAGATTCAAGGCTGCAATGAGTAGGATGTGGATGGAGAGCAAGATCAACCCTCCCCTTTAAGAACTGACGCCATTGTGTCTGTGTTCCATTGCTGACTGACATCACATGAGCATCACCAGCGCTCTGAGGTAGCGCCTCGTTCCTCAGCCTTTGTGCCTTAAGAGAGGTGTGTAGTGCCTGATTTAGCACTCCATTCAACTCCATGGGCGATAAAAGCCAAGTTTGCAGTTGGAGGCGATAATTAACGCCAGGCGCTAAACTTTGCACATGGCCGATAATCGTGCCCCAAACGGGGCGATACTGAATTTTTCCCCCATAATGTATTATCACATTAGAACGATAGCAAAATACTGCGGCTGCTGGAAATCCAAAATAACAACAGAAAATGCTGGAAAAACTCAGCAGACCAGGCAACATCCGTGGAGAGAAAATAGAGTCAACGTTTCGAGTCAAACTCTTTGTCAAGACTGTCTTGACAAAGAGTTTGACTCAAAACGTTGACTCTATTTTCTCTCCACGGTTGTTGCCTGGCCTGCTGAGTTTTTCCAGCATTTTCTGTTGTTATTGTGTATTATCACATGGTTTGGTATGAACATGCCCAGTTTGTTCTGGCCTAATAAAGAAAGCACGTGGACTAGCAACTCATCGTGCCTCTGTCTTTCATTTGTTCTACCCAAGTACATTACAATTGTCAACATTGTTACTTTGCCAGGACTAATACATATCCGTTTCTTTTCTCTTCCAGGGCTTTCACGCGTAGAGCAACAGTTTGTGGACATAGATGATGATGATTCCTCAGAGGACCTCATTCCTTCTGAGGGTACACGGTCACAGCATATACAGCCTACGACCTTTGCCCTAACAGCTCACAGGTTCAACTAGTGACTCACAGAGGGAAAAATAAAAAATGAAACCCCTGGTGGGGTTCCTCACAGATGTCATGAGCCAAGTTTGAAGGGGTTATCCCTTGCCTCCTATGAGCCAGTCCTAATTCTGCTTCCTGGTATGAAGAGGTTTGGAATATTAGATTGCTGCAGTATTAAAGCATCATAACAGCTCCCAGGGAATCTGGCACATACCTGCATGAACTTCTTCTTGTGGTTGCACACCAGCTGGATGGAATGAAATCCCTCGCAATTGATAAAAACTCCTGATTCATCTGGTGGTGCTTGGAATGCCATGTGTGTGCAATCGATGGCACCCTGTACCTGTGGGGAGCCAGCCAGATATGCAAATCCAACTGCCCACTTATTCTAGCTATTGGCGTCACAGGATAAGTTGACATAAGTTGACACTGTGGCAAAGAACCCATCCATGACCAGCCTTATGCATTAATGTGCAGCTGACTGAGAGACCATTGAGATGTCTCCAGTGGTGCACTGGAAGGAGACAGAGGCAAAGAAATTGAGGGCAGTGGTGACCTTGACAGCGACAGGCAATGTGTGGCCACCAGGTCCAGCAGGGAGCAGTTCTTCTGAAGGAGGCTGCAGATGTGTGCAATCACTTGCCGTGTCAATCTGAGCCTGCGGAAGCACTGCTCTTCAGATAGGTCAAGGAAGCTAAGCTTCTATTGTAGACCCTCTCAAGTGGCTACTGCCTCCTGCGATGCAGCCCCTCTGTCACTCTCCTCTCTGCTCTTCTCTACTCTATTCTCCTCTCTGCTGTTTTCAGCTCCTTTCTCCAGATCTGTGTTGTCCAGATCTATGTTGTGCACCTCTCTCCTATGCACCTGTAGATCCCAGCACAGCACGACGTCACTGCAGTGGATGGTGAGTGTCTTCCTCGTCCGATGTCCTATCAAAAACATCCATGGTGCCTCCCATGTGATGTTGTCTGTTTGAAAGCCTCCAAACTTCTGAAACATGTCAATGATCACAAGAACTCTCTGCAAAACATTTGCCAGAGAGAACTGAGAAAGCAACTGTAATCAGTGTGGCTTTATTCAAAATGGGCAATCACAACTTTAAACACCCCAATGAAATGCCGCTCAATCTCATCTCTGTTTCACTGGCGAGTTTCTCGAGCCCCGGAAAACCCATGCTGGAAGCGTTAAACGCAAACCTTGATAAAATCTCTTCCAATGTGCCTCATTAGCCTGTGATAATGATCAACCCGCCTCCGGCAAGCAGTTTACTTGCACGCAACCAAACACACCTCCGTTAAACCCGGAAGTGGAAATTGGAGGTGGGTTGGTGTCGGGTTTGAGCATTTTACAATTTTTACCTTCCAACCTGCCTCAAACCCACCTGTCCTTGGGGTTAAAATTGCCTCCATAGGCTCTGTTTGCTGTTTCATTTGCCACTTCATCATCTACTCTAACTTGTTGTGATATTTTGCAGTAGTTATCTATTTTTAAAGGCTTAATCATTGTTACTATAACTCAAATTGACAGAATATATGAATAAAAATAATGAGGGAGAAATTGGGTTTTCGTGGGAAACAGGCGTGAAATCGCTGACACGTTGAAAATGTGCGTTCAAAGATGGCAGCCCAAGGCTCTCTGCGGCCATGGGCCTCATCTCCATAACACAGGAGAGCTGCGTACACAAATCTGATATCCCGATGCAGTACATGGGCCCCAAAACTCCACCACGACTTCCAAAAATTAGCTGGCCCAGACAATGAGCTTGCCCACAGGTAAGTTTGGGGAGGGGAAGGAGCGAGCGTGAAACAGCAGCAGCCCACAGTATTCACTTACTTTAATGTGAAGCCTGGAGAATGCTAGAAAACGTTAAGGACCAGTAGTTAGGCCACCTTTGACCCACAAAAACTGAGAAGCGCATACTCGATGCATGCTCGGCCCAGTTTTTGCCCAATTTGGCATTGAGGTCTTGAAACAAGCGCTAGGAGCCCGATTAATATATTTAAGGAGCCTAACACATGTGGCGACCACCGAACCTTAGGTGCAGATCAGGTGCAGGAGAACCTGGTCCGATTTTGGTAAGTTTATTCCTCATTTTACGCCCCAAAATTGGGTGAAACAAGGTTAAATTTCCCACCCAATATTTAAGAGATCTGTTTCAAGAGCTGTTCTTTATTTGTGTTGATTTGTATTGATATAAACCATGTGACCAGCTACTCTTTCAGCCCAGGGTTAATGAAAGTTTCAAGGAACTCACAAGTGCAGAAGAAGTAAACAAATACCTTAGTATGATTACTGTAGATTGGGTTATAGCTTTAGGCCTAGAAATTCAGTTGGTTGCGCCAGCCGGTAGCGCCTTAGGAGGAGTAGATGTCGGGCGCTAGGCGGCTAGCGGCCGGGCGCAGCGCGATCTGCGCCTCGCCCCAACTTCACTAGAGCTTTAGCGGCGGCGCAAAGTCTTTGCTCGCGCTCAGCTGCGTGCGCAGATCATGACGTCATTTCCTCGTGCAACGCCCTTTGTGCGCCGCCAACCGGAAATTCAGTCGCGACGCCCCATTGTGCACCTGGCGCCCCTAGCGACTGTTAGAGTGGAACGGTGCTCAGTCGATGCGGGGCGCAGGGGGCGCAAATTAAAGGACACTCCTCCTGCACTATAAAAGGCTGCCATTTCGCAGCACTCCTTCTTGAGAAACGGATCTTTGCAGAGAGACCAAGGTAGAGGGCTTTCTGCTTTGGCCCAACACTCGGATAGGTACTTGTGGCTTCAGACCACAGCTTTCCACTTGTCTTTGCCTTCATTGACATCTCATTGTTTGCCAGCATATTATGGGGGCTGCAATGGGTGTCAACGCTGGCTTTCTCAATTACATCCAAAGGGCTCACAGACGCCGTGAGAGAGTGGCAGCCCTGGCTAGATGGAGAGGGGGCAACAGGCATCGGGAAAGGAGGCCTTACCCACCCAGGGTATACCGCCAGCAGTTCTCCTATCTCAACATGTCTGAGGAGCAGTGTGTTCGGAGGCTGCGATTCAGAAGGGAGGTGGTCACAGAGATCTGCCACCTGCTTGGCAGTGATCTGATGCCACAGCTGAGGAGCAGGACGTCTCTGTCGGTGGCAGTGAAGGTGACGGTGGCTCTCAACTTCTATGCCACCGGCTCCTTCCAATCCGCTACTGGGGATATTGCCAACATCTCCCAGTTCGCCGTGCATTGCTGCATCTGCCAGGTGACCAATGCCCTTTTCAAAAGGAGACGTCAGTTCATCTCCTTCTCCATGGCCCTTGCCAAGCAGCAACAGCGTGCAATGGGCTTTGCAGCATTCGCGGGCTTCCCCATGGTGCAGGGCGCCATTGACTGCACGCATGTGGCTTTGCGGGCACCTCTGGAGAATGCCGAGGATTACCACAACCGGAAGGGCTACCATTCGCTGAACGTCCAGCTGGTGTGTGACCACAGGCAGCTCATCCTAGCTGTCAATGCCCACTTTCCAGGCAGCAGCCACGATGCCTTCATCCTGCGACAGACTTCTGTGGCAGACATGTTCCAGGCACAGCCTCACCCACGAGGATGGCTTATCGGGGACAAAGGCTATCCTTTGTGTACCTGGCTGATGACCCCGCTCCGTGCGCCCAGCACCCCTGCTGAAGCGGGATACAATGAGAGCCATCAAGCGACCAGGAACATCATCGAACAAACAATTGGCGTCCTGAAGCAACGGTTCCGCTGTCTGGATCATTCCGGTGGAGCCCTACAGTATTCGCCGGAGCGAGTCTCCCATTTCGTGGTCGTTTGCTGCATGCTGCACAACCTGGCTATCCGCAGGACTCAGGCACTGCCACCAGAGATTGGAGGACCACCTCAGGAGGAGGAGGAGGAGGAGGAGGAGGACCAGCACAGGAGGGAGGCAGGAAGTGCAAGGGCCACCCGTCGCCGGCTTATTGAACGTCGGTTCTAGGCCCCCTCTCAGGGAATGGCTTGTGCCAATGTCAGCAGATGAATGTAGCCGCTCCACAAGCTCTCAGCCGAGCAGGGCAACCAGGACTTAACCAAAAAACCATGCACACTGCAATTTAACAACAATAATTTATTGCAAACCTCTGCCCTTCCCACATTACATCCTCATGTGGAGAAGCCCCCTCCAAAAACACAAAACTACCAGTCTCGGCCTTACAAAAAGAAAGAAAGACACCAGTCTCGGCCTTACAAAAACACAACTGCACCAGTCTCGGCCTTACAAAAAGAAAGAAAGACACCAGTCTCGGCCTTACAAAAACACAACTGCACCAGTCTCGGCCTTACAAAAAGCACCAGGCATTTGTGCATTCCTTCTACTTTTTGCCCTGCGAGGGCGATGCCTTTCGCATCCTTGCCTGGCCCCTGCCCGCCCTGCAGCTTCTCCTCAATGGGAGGCCAGTGGCTGCAGCAAGGCTGGGGGAAGGCTGCTGAGGGGCAGATGGCGAGATGGCAGATGCCCTTGGGGGTCGGCCTGCACCAGCTCTAGCCTTGGAGTGGCCGGCTGCTGACTGCTCCAACTCTGGCTGGGCAGCAGCAGTCTGTCCAGCGGCTCGTGGCAGCTGCAATGGCGGAGTGGCAGTGTCGGCTGCAGGAATGGTGCCAACCTGGCAGATCGCAGGTGCTCGCTGGTCGCCTGAGACATTGGCACTCGCACGGGCCAGCACTGCAGCATGCGCAGCGAACAGCTGAAGAACAGACTGCTGGGCTGCTGCTGCGCGGTGAGTGCCCTGGCGATGCCTGGCTGATCCAGTGAGGGTGGCAGCAGTTAGTGCACGTGTGGCCCTGGTCTGTGTCCGCATGACAACAGCCAGTGAATGGACGGCACGACTGAGCACTTGGCTCGACGCCGCCTGTGCTGCCGCGAAGTCCTGTAGACTCCTGGCCTGTGCTACTCCAAATTGCTGCACACTCCTTGACAAAGACTCAATGGAGTCAGGCATCCTTGCCACTGCAGCCATGAGCTCATTGTGCCTGCGCTCAGCCTGGACGGCCATTTCCTCCAGGAGCCGCACCTCCTCTGCGCTCACCGTCGCAGGACTGGAGGCCGCACTCAGCCTCTGGGGAGAAGTCCGCCGAGCTTCCCCACCCCTCCCGCGTTGCTGCAGGCCGCTGGGCCCCGGAGCTTCACTCTCCTCCGAACCTTCCCCCCGGCTCCCCTCCAGGGAAGAAGTGTCCCCTACATCGTCATGGGCTGGCGCGGCTGAGGGTGGCACTGATGGGCCGGCTTCCTCTTCCTCCTCCTTGTATTCCGAAGCGCTGACAGTGGCAGCTTGAGGGCCCGCCTCCTCACCTGGCGATTCACCATCTGAAAGCAGGAAGGCACAAGAGTAGCTTTAGAGTGAGGACAGGGCGGCAGCGAGGGAGGCATGAGTGGTGCCATTCACTGCATTGGTCGGACAGTGGCAAAGGATGCTGATCTGAGGCGCAAGTGGAACGAGCGAGGTCAAAAAGGTGATGCCCTTTCCATTGGTGCCCAGAACAGGGTCGGCATCTCCACTGGCGACGGGTCCAATCAGCCGGCCTGCCATAATGCGCTCCACACGCTGGTCGAGGTCGGAGAGCTCTTTAACGTCAGGACGGCCTCCCCCAGTGTCAATTCATTTCCGCCGGTTGTGCGCCACCTTGGCCTGCAAGAGAAAGGACGGCCTCTAAGTACAGTGTGAAGCCCTGATCTTGTCTGCACTGCCTCCCATGGTCGAATAGCTTGTACAGTGTGAAGCCCTGATCTTGTCTGCAACGCCTCCCATGGTCGAATAGCTTGTACAGTGTGAAGCCCTGATCTTGTCTGCAACGCCTCCCATGGTCGAATAGCTTGTACAGTGTGAAGCCCTGATCTTGTCTGCAATGCCTCCCATGGTCGAATAGCTTGTACAGTGTGAAGCCCTGATCTTGTCTGCAATGCCTCCCATGGTCGAATAGCTTGTACAGTGTGTAAAGTGCTGAATGTGCAAGTGATTTTCATGACAGTCCCATAGCTGCTGGATGAGGGCTGGCCATTAGGGCTTTCAGGTCCCTTTGCCCATAAAGTGAGGTGCACATGCAGGGATGAGGAGGACACTGGAAAGGGTACTCACCCTGACAACCCGAGTGAGGTCGTTGAACTTCTTCCGGCATTGCACAGGAGTCCTGGCAACCACGCTGTTGGAAGACACCCTGTTTGAGACCTCCCTCCAGGCTTTCTGGTAGGCGCTGGGCAGCGGCCTCTTGCCACCTTCTGGGAACAGAACATGGTGCCTGCGCTCCACTCCGCCAACCAGCAGCCTCAGGTCACCGTCGCTGAAGCGCTGCACTCTCTCCCTGGCCTTCTCCATAGCCCTGGGCGTTGTGCAGGTGAAGCTGAAATGGTCAGGCCTAGGTTGAGGGCTGCAGTGTGCAGGGCGTGGCAGGCAAACAAATCCACCCTCCCCCTTTAAGAGCTGACCGGCGCCAGAGTGTCTGCCGTCAATCAGCAACTCGCCGCACCGGCGCTGCGCCTGGCCTCGGGGGTATCGCTCAGCACCGCCGCCTTAGCGCCTAAAGATAGTCGTGCATCGCCTGTTTTAGCGCAGCAGCAACCTCTTGGGGCGATGCGACTGAATATCGGCGAAGGGGGCGCGACTTTGCGCCGGGCGCAAACTTTAGCGGCCGCCCGACTTTACCGCCCCAAAAGTGGCTATACTGAATTTCTAGGCCTTAGTTCTTTGTAGAAATGTTATGCTTTACGTCAACGGGTATAGGTGCACTTTGGGTTGGCACTGCAATAACAAAGAAACAAAAGCAGAGTCTCCAAGTCTAATGTTTTTGAAAAAAGAAGTTCAACAACTTCTGCAGAAATTGGAAAAATTGTCTTACCTTTTTATATTAGAATTTGGAGATCTGAATTGATTCTTTTGTTTTTGAACATGAATCCATATAATGGATCAGCTGAATTTGCATACAATCTTTATATCCCTCTGAAGCGGGAGCCTAAACAAACCCATTCTAAGGACATTTATAAAATGATCAATGGTTGCTTCTAAAATAATATAATGATCAACGGTTAGAGTCCAGAATGAAGACTACCATATCCAGGTGAAAATTGCTAACTGATAATTTTAAACCTCTGGAATTAAGGTATAGCTTTGCACAAATGCTAAACTAGTTATGTAAACCTGAAGTCAAGCCTGAAGTGACTCCAAAGTGAAGTGGAGTGAGACTGTAAAACATTTTGCTGAGTGTCCTAACAAAATGGCATGGTGTACCAATCTATGGACTCACCAACAGTATGCAATTGTTCTTGAGTTGGAACCAGACATTCATTTATTGACATTAGGCTTCTGGACTAGCAGACAGTTCTAGCATGTGGCAGGACCTTTGATAAGGTTCAGTTTGAGAAGCATACAGAAATATTGGTCCATCATTTTCTGTCAAAATAACGGTGAGACTAATGGCACCCGCCGTTTTTTATGCGCAAATGTTACAGAAACTTCAGGCAAGGGCAGATACACAGTTAAACGTGAAAATTTTAAAATTGTCATCTTTGTTTTCAAATCCCTCTATGGCCACGCCACTGCCTATCTCTGTAACCTCCTCCAGCCTTACAAGACTCTGAGTTATCTGCGCTCCTCCAATTCTGGCTTCTTGCACATCCTTGATTTTAATTGGTCTTGTTGTGTATGTACCTTTAAGGGAATAACTGGTCTCAGACTGCAGTACCGGCAGTGACCACCCCTGTATAAAAGGCCCTAGCAGGCTTCTGTAATTTCAGTTTCCAGGTTGTCTCCATTCAGTAAAGACTTGTTATAATCAACTCCTGCAGTCCGTGTCTCAATTATACACTGACATAATACTGGCGACGAGTAAGAAACGAACTTACCTGCAACTTGGCAGCACCTCAGACGACGTTATTGAAGGTCGAAGCCAGAAGAAAGAAAAAAAAAATAATAATAATAATCCAAAGAAACTCGAGAAACGGGCGTGACCGTGGGCAACTGCCCTCCAAATCATCGAATTGAAAAGTGCAGGAGAGACTGTCGAGAGCCAGGCTTTGTTCTCCAGTCTGTGGTTTCCCAGCTACTCGGGCTGGTGGCAGGTAGTGCACTGATCCTTCCTGGGCTGCGGCGGGCTAGAGCTCGATCGGGTGGCTCTGCAATGAGGCCGGGCAGCGAGTCGGGAAGCAAAGAGAGAGAGAGAGGGTGGAACACACAGGGCGCAGCCGGTGCTTCGAAGCCGGGCAGCGCTCGGACCTAAGAAGAGGGAGGGAAGTGTCCCAGAGGGTCCGCTCCATGACGGGAACGGTTCTTCAATTAACGGAGCAAATATTGAAGCGCGATAAAATAAATATAATCGCCAGCAGCAGCGTTGGCAGCAGCGGCAGCGGCGGGAAAGCGCGGGAGGCGCCATCTTAACTCGGCGGGGAAGAAGGAAAAGCATGGGAGGCGCCATTTTGATCCATCGGGGACGAAGGCAAAGCGCGGGAGGCGCCATCTTAGATTTTCAAGATGCCAAAGACTGGCGATATCACTGCCTTCGATAATGCAATAGAAGACTGGACCACGTATGTGGAAAGAGTCGAGGTATATTGCGAGGCAAACGAAATAGCCAATGAGAAAAAGGCATCGGTATTGCTAAATTTAATGGGCGCAAGAACGTACGGCCTATTGCGGGACCTGATTACTCCAGCCAAACCGAAGGCGAAGAGTTTTAACGAAATTGTTGCTATCCTACAGGAACACCTAAATCCTACACCGCTGCTGATAGCAGAAAGATTTAAATTCCACAGGAGAAATCAGCATAAAAATGAGAGCAATGCTGATTACCTTACGGAACTACGCAAGCTATCAAAGCACTGCCAGGTCGGAGCAGGACTGGCAGATACTTTACGGGACAAATTTGTCTGTGGACTCCTGAGTGAAGGAACCCAGAAGAGGTTACTCTCAGAGATAGAGCTGACGCTAGATAAAGCTTTCAGCATGGCAGTATCGTACGAAGCAGCAGCAAGGGGAGCTGCGGAAATACAACAAAAGCCACAGGAATACGGCACCCACGAAATGACACGGGGATTTGCAAAATGTTATCGCTGCGGCAGAACAAACCATGACCAGAAGGACTGCTGGTCCAAGGACAAAATATGCAGGCAATGCTGTAGTGTATGTGCCTTTAAGAGCCCCAGGTGTGCTGTGGTGCCGGTGATTGCCACTCGGGCTATATAAGCCTGTATATTGTGTATATCCGTTAGAACTCCCCCCAGACTTTGCTCAGTAAATACCTATGAACCAACTCCTGTCTTCAGTGTCTTTATCAACACACGGACACTACAGTGGCGACGAAGTGGAAACGGACTTACCTGCAATTCGGCAGCACCTCAAGGGCATTGATTCCTCAGGCATCCTGAAGACTCAAGGAAGTGAGAGAAGCTGTGGTTTCACCAGCTGGCCAAGCTGGTGGCAGGTACTGCCCAATCCTTCCTGGGTGTCAGGCTGGGGCTCCAGTGGCTGGCTCTACAGCTGAGACAGGCAGCGAAATCGGAGGCAAGCAATAACGGACTGAGAGGGAGCACACGGGAGACGGCCGGCGCGGCAAGCAGGTCAGCGTTCAGACCTGGAGAGAAACTCCGGCGGGAATGAGTCTCCAACAATAAATAAAAAAATAAAACAAACGGAAACCGCAGTAAACAGCGTTGTCATCGGCAGCAGTGGCAGGAAAGCGCAGGAAGCGCCATATCTTTTCTACAGAAAAGAAAGAAAAGCGTGGGAAGCGCCATATCTTTTCTAAGATGCCTAATTTTGGCAATATTGATGTTTTTGATAACGAGATAGAGGATTGCACCACATATCTGGAGAGAGTGGAGGTATATTGCACCGCAAATGGAATAGAAGATGAAAAAAAAGCTTCAGTACTTCTGGATCTAATGGGCGCTAAGACATACAAGCTGTTACGAAACTTAATCACTCTAGCCGAACCGATGGACAAGAATTTTAAGGAGATTGTTGACACCCTACACTGCCAATTCGAGGCAGGACTGGCAGATTCTCTGTGAGACAAATTCATCTGCGATCCCCTAAGTGTAGAAACACAAAAAAAGCTATCCTCTGAGAAAAATTTAACACTGGACAAGGCTTTCAGTGCAATAGGAGCTGCAGAGATACAGCAAAGGCCACAGGACTTCGGCACCCATGAAATGACACGGGGTTTCGAGAGATGTTATCGCTGCGGCAGATCCACCCATGACCAGAGGGACTGCTGGTTCAAGGAAAAAGCATGCAGGCGATGCGGAAAGATGGGACACATTCCACGTGTGTGCCGATCTGAAAACAAAAAACCCACTAACAGGAAAAGAATCAATAAGGAAAAGCACAGAAAGGTACAAATGATGACGGACAGTAGCTCCGAAGACCAGAAGAGCAGTAGCGACTCCGGGAACAAGAGACTAAGCTCTCTCAAATTACATAATGTAATTGCCAAAGAAGATTACCAGACCATTTGGGTTACCCTCACAATAGCAGGGTCCCCAATTAAAATGGAGCTAGATACAGGATCAGCTCTGACCATTATAAATCGATGGGATTACGGGCGGCTATTTCCGCATATACCTTTAAAAGACACATCCATTATCTTGAAAACATATACGGGGCAGAAAGTATAACCCAAAGGAAAAATAAAGGTGCCTGTTGAATACAACGGCAAGAAAATACGGAAATTGTATCTCTACATTCTGCAAGATGGTGGACCACCGTTATTGGGACGTGAATGGATCAGAAAGATAAGTTTAGACTGGCACTCCATTCAGGCACTGACGGTGGCTGGTAAAAAGGATGACGACGTCACTCCTGGACGATTGTCAACAATCTTAGCTGACGCCAAAGAGGTATTTCAACAAGAACTGGGCACTCTTAAAGGCGTAACCGCCTCGATAAAAATAGAGGAGAATGCAATTCCCAAGTTTTTCAAAGCAAGACCGGTACCATATGCAATTCGCCCAGCCGTCGAGGCAAAGCTGGAGAATCTGGAGAATGCAGACGTGTAATCTAAGGTAGACTGGAGCGAGTGGGCGACACCCATCGTTCCTGTCATGAAGAAAACGTTAAACAATAATTCTGAGGAGACAAGGAAGGTTCGCATCTGTGGGGACTTCAAGGTGATGGTGAACCCAGTCCTTCACACAGTACAATATCCTCTTCCAAGGATAGAAGATATCTTCGCCTCACTATCTGGAGGGAAGCGTTTTACAAAAATTGACCTAGCACAAGCATATTTGCAGATGGAGGTTGAAGAATCCTCTAGGAAGTATCTCACGATAAACACTCACAAAGGTCTTTACCAGTATAATCGACTGGTATTCAGAGTAGCATCAGCTCCGGCGATATGGCAAAGAGCGATGGAACAAGTCCTGCAAGGGATTCCGGGGACTCAGTGTTACTTGGACGACATCCTAGTGACAGGTGAAGATGACAGTGAACACCTTGCCAACCTAGAGTAGGTGCTCACTAGACTAAGAGAACATGGGCTACGAGCCAATCGCCCCAAGTGCGAGTTTTTTAAGAAACAGATATCATATTGTGGCCACGTGATTGATGAAGAGGGGTTGCATAAGTCCCCTGACAAAATTGAAGCGGTAGTTAAGGCTCCAGCGCCTGAAAATGTGTCACAACTGAGGTCATTCCTCGGATTGGTGAATTACTACCATAAGTTTTTGCCGAATTTGTCCACAATTCTGCACCCACTGAACGCCCTACTACGAATGGGAGTAGCATGGAAATGGAGCGATGAATGTAAGCGGGCCTTTCAGAAGAGTATGGACCTAATCACTTCAAGAGAAGTATTGGCTCACTACAACCCATCACTACCGATAAGACTGGCGTGTGATGCGTCTCCCTACGGCATTGGGGTGGTACTGTCACATAAATTCCTTGATGGTTCAGAAAGGCCGACCAGGAGTTTTAAGATAGGTCAACCAGGCCCGGGACTACCGCACAGAGAAATGGCAGCCAGGAACGATCTGTACACGGCAAGGACCTCTAATGTATACCGTGGACGTTGGAGAGAGCATTGTAAGATGCCATGCTGACCAGAATCTAGAGTCACTGGAAAACATCAACTCCACACCACGATCTGATACACCTGGCGATGAAACCGAAGTACCAATTGCATCTACCACAGAATCGGTGATATTGGAAGCAGACGAACCAAACAACGACATTGATCCTGACTCAACCTTGCCAGAAGAACCTGATATCCCAAAGAGGCGTTATCCAGACAGAATCAGGAAGCCTCCTCAAAAACTGAACTTATAATTGCTTAACTTCAACCAATGTATTTAGCAACCGTAATTGTAATTGTAATTAGTTATTACTTAGTTGTTAAATGAATGTTATGTACTGTTTATCTAAAAGGGGAGGAATTGTTGTGTATGTACCTTTAAGGGAATAACTGGTCTCAGACTGCAGTACCGGCAGTGACCACCCCTGTATAAAAGGCCCTAGCAGGCTTCTGTAGTTTCAGTTTCCAGGTTGTCTCCATTCAGTAAAGACTTGTTATAATCAACTCCTGCAGTCCGTGTCTCAATTATACACGGACATAATAGGTCTGCCATTGGCAGCCGTGCTTTCAGCTGCCTGGGCCCGTAGCTCTGGAATTCCCTCCCTAAGCCGCTCTGCCTCTCTACCTCTCTCTCCTTCTGTAAGATGCTCCTTAAAACCTACCTGTCCTAATAATGCTCCTGTAAAGCACCTTGGCATGTTCTACTACATGGAAGGCACTATATAAATGCAAATTGTCATTGTTGAAAGCCATTAGCTTCGCAAAAACAGCATTGCACTGTCTGCATCACCATTACAATGCATTGAGCAGCATGAAATTGCTGTACTTGGAGATGGTGCAGAAGAGATTTACTAGAATGGTACCAGGGATGAGAGACTTCAATTATGTGGAGAGACTGGAGAAGCTGGTACTGTTCTCCTTAGAGCAGAGAAGGTTAAGAGAAAATTTGATAGAGGTGTTCAAAATCATGAAGGGTTTTGATAGAGTAAATAAAGAGAAACTGCTTACAGTGGCAAAGGGGTCGGTAACCAGAGTACACAGATTTACGGTGATTGGCAGAAGTACCAAAAGTGACATGAGGAAACATTTTTTTACACAGCGTGTTGTTGTGATCTGGAATGCACTGCCTGAAAGGGTAGTGGAAGCAGATTTGATAGTAACATTCAAAAGAGTATTGGATAAATACTTGAAGGGGAAAAATTACAGAGTTGTGGGGAAAGAGCAGGGCAGTTGGCTAGCTCTACCAAAGAGTCAGATCAGGCACTATGGGCCGAATGGCCTCTTTCTGTGCTCTATCATTCTATTTGCACTGTAGATATGAACTGAACTCGCCACATAAAGTTAAGTCTTGTCCACTTCAGTCTAAGTACCTTTTTAACAATGAGATAAGTGTTCATTACTGCCAGTCAACCTTTTTGGCATTGAAAGATAACTATTTCAACTGTGGAGTCTAATTCCTTCAGGTTTTAATTGTTGTTGGAGATTTTGAAAATGTAAAATTTAAATGTTTCCTTTTTTTTTACTTTTCCTTTCTGTCTCTTTTTCTCTTCGTCTTAATCAAAACTTTATTTTCCTTCCTGTATTTTTCTTTCTGTAATTGATTTGACGTTGATTTCACCCACTCTACTTTACACTTTCTTCTCAGTCCTTGCACTGTTAATTTCACAATCCTTCAATCTGATTGGTTAAGGAGATACATATTTGCTTTCCCTGTTTACTCACATCCCAGATGCCCTTTTCCCTTGCTGCAACATAATCAGCTAACAATTTCAGCAACTTGCCACGCAAAAACTTAAAACACCTAAACGTGCAAGGGCAAGTCTAACTAACAGCAGATACCCTTAGATGCCCTGCCACAGTAAATTATGTCCCAATATAAAGGGATTGTTCTGTATTGGCTGTCTAAGAATGTGGGTTATGTAATAATATACAGTAGTATGACCATTTATAAATGTTCTTTTATTTCAATAAATGTCCTTCTTGCACGCTGTTGTATCCGTGTGTTAATAGAGACACTGAAGACAGGAGTTGGTTTCACAGGTGTTTACTGAACAAAGTCTGGAGGGGAACTAACTGATACAACACAATATACAGGCTTATATAGCCCGAGTGGCCATTACCGGCATTACAGTACACATGGGGCTCGTAAAGGCACATACACTACAATTCCTCCCCTTTTTGCCAACCAGTACATAATAGTTTAAGTAATCATTAATTACATGTTACAAGAAAAATAATCTACACATTGCTGCAGTTAATTAATTATAAATCAGTCTCTCTGGAGGCTTCCTGACTCGGTCCGGATAACGCCTCGGTGGTGTAGTAGCTTCTGGTGGTGTAGTAGGTTCTTTTGGCAAGGCTGATTCGACTGGAATGCCAGTGTCGGGTTCATCGGGTTCCAGTATCACCGGATCGGAGGTAGATATGGGTATCTCTACTTCATCATTAGGCGTATAGAGTTGTGGTGTAGGTTGTCCCTTTTCAGATGACTCTATGATTTGGTCAGCATGGTGCCTTATTATGCTTTCTCCGATGTCCACGGTATACATCAGCGGTTCTAGTCGTGTGCAGATAGTTCCAGGCTGCCATTTCTCGGTACGGTAGTCCCGGGCCAAAACTTGTTGACCTATCTGGAAGGTTCTAGTTGGCCTTTCATTCATGCCTTGAAATTGCCGGTTCTCCACGTCCCTTCTGATGTTTGGCTTGATCAAATCCAGCCGGCATCTTAGGCTTCTATTGAAGAACATCATGGCCGGAGTTTGGTTTGTAACCATATGTGTTGCATTCCTGTATGCGAATAAGAAGTTATTCACCTTGTGCTGAAGTTTTATGTCTTCATTACCCATGGCATTTATGGCCTTCTTGAAGGTCTGGACAAACCTTTCAGCCAATCCATTGTTGGCGGGATGGTATGGGGCGGACGTGTAGTGCTTAACCCCATTGTTTTTTAAGAACTTCCTGAATTCTTCGGACACAAATTGCGGTCCATTATCAGAACAGATCTGTTCAGGCAGCCCATTCCTGGCAAATATGGTCCTTAATACTGTGATGGTTTTTTCCGTGGTGGTGGAGGACATCTTTATTACCTCCGGCCACTTGGAGTGTGCATCAACCGCGATTAAGAACATTGAGTCCATAAATGGACCAGCAAAGTCGATGTGTACCCTTTGCCAGGGAGATGAGGGCCACTCCCATGGATGTAGAGGGGCTTGTGGTGGAGCGTTTTGGACCTTCTGGCATCCTAGGCAGCTCTTGGTCATTTCTTCGATGTCTCCATCGATACCTGGCCACCATACAAACGCCCTGGCTAGGTTCTTCATTTTCACTCCACCCAGATGCCCCTCATGAATCTCCTTTAGAACTTTATCCTGGAGTTTGGGTGGAATCACCACTCTGGATCCACACATCAAGGTTCCTCGGCACACTGACAGCTGTTCTCTTCTTTGCGAGAATGCTGGCAACAGTGGTTCACCATGTGCTGGCCATCCCTTCACTGTTAAATCGTAGACTCGTGAGAGAGTCGGGTCATTTCTAGTTTCCCTTTCAATGGCAGAATTTGTTACTGGTAGACATTCCACTATGGTAGAGTGGAAAATATCCACTGGGTCTACGGTAGGTTCTTCTTCTACTGTTGGCAACGGTAGGCGCGATAACCCGTCAGCATTCCCATGCTGTTTTGATCCTTTGTATTCTATGTTGTATTGGTGTGCCCCTAGAAAAAGGGACCACCTCTGTAGCCTTTGCGCTGTCATAATGGGAACACACTTTATAGGGTTGAATATGGAGATGAGGGGTTGATGGTCAGTCAACAACGTAAATTTTTGTCCGTGTAGGTAATGGTTGAATTTCTTCACTCCCCATACCAGGCTGAGTGCTTCCCTGTCAATTTGGGCATAGTTACGCTCAGCTGAGTTCAATGAGCGTGACGCAAAAGCTATCGGCCGTTCCGAGCCATCAGGGAATTTATGCGATAATACTGCTCCTACGCCGTAAGGGGATGCATCGCACGCCAGTCTGATTGGCAGTGATGGATTGTAATGAGCCAAAACTTCTTTGGACGTGATTAAGTCTTTGCATTTATGGAAGGCACGTTTACAGTCTTCACTCCAAATTCGTTTCCAAATTCGTTTCCAAATTACTCCTGTTTGTAGCAGTTCATTAAGACGGTGCAGAAGAGTTGATAAGTTCGGTAAAAATTTATGATAGTAATTTATTAATCGCAGGAACGACCTTAATTGTTAAACATTTTCAGGTGCTGGGGCTTTTACGACAGCTTCAAATTTTTCAGGTGACTTATGCAACCCTTCCTTATTAATTATGTGGCCACAATATGATATTTGATTTTGGAAAAATTCGCACTTGGGGCGATTTGCTCGTAGGCCCCGTTCTCTCAGCCTAGTGAGCACCTGCTCCAAATTGGCAAGGTGCTCGTTGTCTTTTTCTCCTGTTACAAGGATGTCGTCTAGGTAGCATTGAGTCCCCGGAATCACTTGGAGGACTTGCTCCATAGCTCTTTGCCAGATAGCTGGAGCAGATGCTACTCCGAAAACCAGTCGATTGTACTGGTACAGACCTTTGTGTGTCTTTATCGTGAGATACTTTTTAGAGGCCTCTTCAACCTCCATCTGTAGATGTGCGGGTTAGGTTGATTGGCTATGATAAATTGACCCTTAGTGTTAGGGGGATTAAATACGTGGTGTTACGGGGATAGGGTGGGATATGTGTTGGTGTAGGGGTTACGGGGATCGGGTGGGATATGTGTCGGTGCAGGCTCGATGGGCCGAAATGGCCTCTATCTGCATTGTGGGGTTTCTGTGATTCTGTGATATGCCTGTGCCAAGTCAATTTTGGTGAAACGTTTCCCTCCGGATAGTGAGGCGAAAATATCTTCTATCCTCGGAAGAGGATACTGTACCGTGTGAAGGACCGGGTTTACTGTCACCTTGAAGTCTCCACAGATGCGAATTTTTCTCTGTTCTTCAGATTTATCATTATTCAATGCTTTCTTCATGACTGGGACGATGGGTGTTGCCCACTCGCTCCAATCTATTTTGGATAATATGCCTGCCTTTTCCAAATTCTCCAGCTCTGCCTCGACTGCTGGACGACTTGCGTATGGCACCGGTCTTGCCTTAAAAAACTTGGGAATTGCTGCATCTTCCACTTTTATTGAGGCAGTGATGCTTTTCAAGGTTCCTAGTTTCTCTTGAATCACTTCTTTGGCATTGGCCAAGATGTCTTTTAATCATTCAGGTATGACGTCATCATCGATTTTTCCTTACTGGTCACCATCAGTGCCTGAATGGAGTGCCAGTCTAAACGTATTTTCCTGATCCATTCATGTCCCAACAGCGGTGGACCACCATCTTGTAGAACGTATAAAGACAACTTTTGTATTTCCTTGCCGTTGTATACAACAGGCACCCTTATTTTTCGTTTGGGGTACACTTTCTGCCCCGTATATGTTTTCAAGATAATGGATGTGTCTTTTAAAGGTATATGCGGAAATAGCCGCTCGTAATCCCGTCGATTTATGACGGTCAAAGCTGATCCTGTATCTAGCTCCATTTTAACTGGGGACCCTGCTATCATGAGGGTAACCCAAATGGTCTGGTAATCTTCTTTGGCAATTACATTATGTAATTTGAGACAGCTTAGTCTCTTGTTTTCGGAGTCGCTATCGCTCTTCTGGTCTTCGGAGCTACTGTCCGTCATCATTTGTACCTTTCTGTACTTTTCTTGATTGATTTTTTTTTTCCTGTCCGTGGATTTTTTGTCCAGATCGGCATATCCGTGCAATGTGTCCAATCTTTCCGCATTGCCTGCATGCTTTGTCCTTGAACCAGCAGTCCCTCTGGTCATGGGTGGATCTGCCGCAGCGATAACATCTCTCGAAACCCTGTGTCATTTCATGGGTGCCAAAGTCCTGTGTCTTTTGTTGTATCTCTGCAGCTCCTCTTGCAGCTGCTTCGTATGATACAGCCATACTGAAAGCCTTGTCCAGTGTTAAATCTTTTTCAGAAAGCAGCCTTTTCTGTGTTCCTTCACTTAGGAGACTGCAGACGAATTTGTCTCGAAGATAATCTGCTAGCCCTGCCCCGAATTGGCAGTGCTTTGATAGCTTTCTTAATTCGGTGAGGTAATCAGCGTTACTTTCATTCTTGTGTTGATTTCTCTTGAAGAATTTGAATCATTCCGCTATCAGCAGCGGCGTTGGGTTTAAGTGCTCCTGTAGGGTATCAACAATTTCTTTAAAATTCTTGTCCTTTGGTTTGGCTGGAGTGATTAAATTTCGTAACAGCCCGTATGTCTTTGCGCCCATTAGATTTAGCAGTACAGGTAGACTACCCTTTATCCGGACTTCCGAAAACCGAAACCCTCTAAAAACCGAAGGTTTTTTCGTTCAGCGTAAGTCGTGCGTACGACTTACACTGAACGAAAAAACCTTCGGTTTTTAGAGGGTTCCGGTTGCGGAAGTTCGGATAAAGGGTAAGTCGTGCGCACAACCCCCCGCCGACCCCGACAACCGCCGACCCCGCCAGCCGCCGACCCCGCCAGCCCCGACAACTGCCGACCCCCCCGCGGACCCCGCCGGCCCCGACAACCGCCGAACCCCCCCGCGGACCCCGCCGGCCCCGACAACCGCCGACCCCCCTCACGGACCCCGCCAGCCCCGACAACCGCCGACCCCGCCGCGGACCCCGCCGGCCCCGACAACCGCCGACCCTGCCAGCCCCGACAACCGCCGACCCCCCCCGCGGACCCCGCCAGCCCCGACAACCACCGACCCCGCCAGCCGCCGACCCCCCCGCGGACCCTGCCGACCCCGACAACCGCCGACCCCGCCAGCCCCGACAACCGCCGACCCCCCGCGGACCCCGCCAGCCCCGACAACCGCCGACCCCGCCAGCCCCGACAACCGCCGACCCCCCCGCGGACCCCGCCAGCCCCGACAACCGCCGACCCCCCCCCGCGTACCCCGCCGGCCCCGACCCCGACTGACTTACGCTGAGCGTCAGCGTAAGTCGTGCGCACGACCCCCCGCCGACCCCCCCGCGGACCCCCACCGACCCACCTTCCGAAATCCGAAATTCTCCTTTATCCGAAACTCGGCTGGTCCCGAGGTTTTCGGATAAAGGATAGTCTACCTGTACTGACGCTTTTTTTTCATTTTCTATTCCATTTCCGGTGCAATATACCTCCACTCTTTCCACATATGTGGTCCAATCCTGTATCTCATTATCAAAAGCACCAATATTGCCAGACTTAGGCATCCTAGAAAAAAAATGGCGCTTCCCGCGCTTTTCTTTCTTTTCTGCAGAAAAGATATGATGCTTCCCGCGCTTCCCCGCCACTGCTGCCGATGACAACGCTGTTTCCCGTGGGTTTCCATTCTTTTTATTTATTTATTTACAGTTGGAGACTCGTTCCCGCCGGACTCTCTCTCTAGGTCTGAACGCCGACCTGCTTGCAGTGCCGGCCGTCTCCCGAGTGCTCCCTCCCCGTCTGTTACTGCTTGCCTCCACCTTCGCTGCTTGGCCTAGCTGCAGAGCCAGCCGCTGGAGCCCCAGCCCGACGCCCAGGAAGGATTATTGCAGTACCTGCCACCAGCTTGGCTAACTGGTGAAACCACAGCTTTTTCTTTTTCTTGATTTTCTTCAACTTTGGACACCAGAGGAATCGATGTCCTTGAGGTGCTGCCGAATTGCAGGTAAGTCCGTTTCCAATTCGTCACCACTGTTGTGTCCGTGTGTTAATAGAGACACTGAAGACAGGAGTTGGTTTCACAGGTGTTTACTGAACAAAGTTTGGAGGGGAACTAACTGATACAACATAATATACAGGCTTATATAGCCCAAGTGGCCATTACCGGCATTACAGTACACATGGGGCTCTTAAAGGCACATACACTACACACGCACCAAGACAACTTCAAGCACCGCCACTCCCAGGCTGAGGGGAGGCCACTAATAAATGCCTGCCAACCTGCCCAAACTAAAAGTGAGTTCAGTGACCTGTTAACACAACAATTTTGAAATTGGAATGAACTTCAGGAAGTGTACTCTTTTGTTCAGGCCAATGGTGTAGCATCAGGCAAACCTAATGTCACCTGGAGATCTACATGCCCACCCCTCGAAGGAGAGCATCACTGACAAAAATTATCAGCCAGTCCAAACTAAAAATCGTCATATATCAATTTGAAAGTTTTGATCAAAAATCATTTGCTATCCTATGATGCACACCAGACTCTCTGGAGGTACATCGATTTGACATTTGCATGGTTTGTAAAACCAGTGCAGTGTCAAACCTGGTTTACAAAATTGGATCCCATGGACATGTTGGGGGAGGAATTCGGTTGGCTAGCACCTCCTGTTAGTGACTGGCGGGGGCGCTAATGGGACGCTAATGAAGTAGCACCGGGGCGAGGTGAATCCAGCGCTGCACGCCAAATCCAGTCGCCCCTTAGTGCCGCCACTAACAGTGAGCACCTGGAGCTTTAGTCCCAGGCAGATCGTGATGTCAGTGAGCATGCAACACTCACTGAATGCCCTATCTGCCAAAAAGATTATCGCCCCCTGCCTTAGCGCCTTGCCCCGACAATGACAGGAAGAGGAGGTGTGAAGCAGGTGGATGGTGACTCCAGGGGTGCAATTTAAAGGGATCAGTTGCAGCTGCCAGGTTAGTGCTGTTTCAGTACTTCCTTTTCAGTTTGCGATTGTGCAAGAGTTTAATTCAGTCATTTAAAGGTTCTTTAGTATCAGGAGTGTTGTGGCTACTAAAAATTTGTTTTATTTATTCTGACAAAATTTCAAAGTGCTACACATCGTTACATTAATGGGGCTGTCTAATGGTGATCTTGCCCTCCAGGATCTACTGCAGAGGGAGCAGAGGCAGTGAGAAAGATTGCAATGTATGGCCAGAGTGAGGAGGAGGGCCATCAGGGCTCTCAACAGGAAGTCTTATCCTCCTAGGGTATTCCAAGAGCACTTCTCCTACCTCCAATTAAGCCAGGAACAATGCATGAGAAGGCTTCGCTTCAGCAAGAATGTGGTCACCTAACTCTGCCACCTCCTGCAACCAGACCTCGAGCCTCAGATCAGGTCGACCATGGCTCTCTCAGTTGCAGTCAAAGTCACCATCACTCTCAATTTCTTTGCCAGTGGTTCCTTCCAGTCTGCAACAGGAGATATAGTGAACATCTCGCAGTTCACCATCCATCGCTGCATCCAGGAGGTCACAGAAGCTCTCTACAGTAGGAGAAGGGACACATTTAACTCCCCATCACCAGAGAGAAGCAGGATGAACGTGCATGTGGCTTTGCCAGGATAGCGGGATTCCCCATGGTGCAGGGCGCCATTGACTGCACCCATGTAGCTTTGCGGGCACCACATAACAATCCTGAGGTCTCCCATAACCGCAAAACTACCACTCACTTAAGTGCAGTTGGTGTACGACCACAGACAGTGAATCCACAATGTGAATGCCCACTATCCTGAGAGCAGCCATGATGCCTTCATCCTGCACCAGACTGGTGTTCTAGCACTCTTCCAGCCACCACATCAAGCTTGCGGCTGGCTGGTTGAAGTCAAGGGCTATCCACTCTCCACCTGGCTCATGACTCCCCTGCACAGCCATGGAACTCCTGCACAGCACTCCTATAATGAGAGCCACACTGCCACCAGGAACATCATCGAGCAGACCATCGGGGTGCTCAAGCAATGGTTCCATTGCCTTGATCGCTCGGGAGGAGCCCTCCAGTACTCGCCGGAGCAGGTGTCCCATTTCATCATGCTGTGCTTCATGCTCCACAATTTGGCCATCATGAGGGCCCAGCCCTTGCCAGCAGGGATTGCGGGACCACTTCAGGAGAAGGAAGAGGGAGAGAAGGATGAGGACGAGGAGGAAGAGGAAGACGAGGAGGGGGAAGAGGAGGAGGAAGAGGAGGAGGAGGAACAGGAGCGAGGGAGGAGGCAGCCACTCAATCAGCCTTTTGGAAGGGCGGTCCATGACTGCCTCATCAGACTGCGGTTCCAATAAATTAAACCCCAGATCCCCATTGCGCACCATATCCTCATCATGACACCACTGTCGCAGGCCGTATCACAGCGCAAAGCTGAAATGAGACACACCACAAAATCATCCAATGCCATTTAATAAATTTAACAACAATCAGTGAACACATATTTACAACAACAATATTACCTATTCACCCTTGTGCAATCCCTTAGTGCCCCTCGTTACAGTGCCTTTGCCTGCTCTAGTGCTCCTACGAAGTGTTGGCCAGTGGCTGCAGCATGGCGGGTGGAAGGCTGCTGAGTGTCCGTGCGGGAGACTTCAGATGGCCTTGCCGGACGCCCTCGACCAGCTCTGGGACTGGAAGGCCCGCCTCTAGACTGCACCACCTCAGCATGGGCAGCAGCAATCTGGCCTGGCTGGATGGATGCCGGGCAGCCACAAGGGCAATGGTGGAGTGGCAGTGGTGGGAGTAGGAATGCTGTCATCCTGAGAGAGGACAGCAGCTTCCTGCTCCACTGACCCATGAGCACTCCCCCGGGGCAGCACCTCAGCATCCCTAGCGATCTGCTGGAGCACAGATTGCTGGCCTGCTGCGACACCATGAAAGCCCCGGTGGATAGTGGTCAACCCAGCCATGATGGCAGCAGTCAGAGCTTGCGTGGCATCAAGCTGAGACTGCATGAGAGCAGTCTGAGAATCAATGGCACCAAGCATAGACTGCATTACAGCACTAAGACATTGCATAGCTTCCACCTGTGCTGCAGTGGCTGCTGTGACATCGCCCTTCACACGCAGCATGAGGTCCGGGTGGCCACGGACTCTCTGGGAGGCCACCATCATTTGCAGACTGCAAATGATGGGCTCCTTGGTGTGCACAGAGCTCTGTGCAATGTTGGAGGCGGACTCCTCCACGTTCCTTACCATTGCCGAGAGGCTCTCAGACACCCTTGCCATCGCACTTATCATCTCCATGTGCATGTCCATCATTCTTCTTCTAAAGGCCACCCCATCGAGGTCCTCATCTGAGTCCTGTGCAGCAGCACTCATGCCCGAACTCATCCTCCGGGGAGCTGACTCTCGAGCTACCCATTCCCCCTGTCCTTGCTGCAGCCCGCTCATCCCCGGTGCATCACCCTGTGCAGATCCCGCTACTATACTAGCCTCTAAAGAATGCATAGTGCCAGTATCTGAGCTGGTGCCTGCGGGTGAGACATGCAGTGGCGCGGTGTGTTCTTCCTTCTCCTCTTCTCCCGCCTCGCTCTCTATGGTACCCTCAGGGGCAGGCTGCTCAGCTGCTTGTTCATTATCTGAAAGCATAAAGGCTCAAGAGTCGGGTTAAGGTGGGGGAGGGGAGCACTAAGGGAGAAATGCATGCATACAGCATGATTGGCTGGAAAGGGGGAAAGGCTTATGGGTTGAGGGGGTAGTGGGATGTGAGAAGAAGGAATTGGGATGAACATACCGTTGTTGTCCCCAAGGGGGTCAATGTCACCGGTGGCCATGGCGTCCACCACCTGGCACCCAATGATTTGCAGCACTCTTTCCTCCAGCTCAGAAAGTGGTTAGGTGTCAGGTTGTCCCCCGCCTGCTCCCTGCTGTTGTGAGCGACCTTGGCTTGCAAGAGAGAGGAAAGTGTGTGAGTGAGTGTGGAGCAATGTGTTTGGGAGTTGTGCCTGCCATAGTTGAATAGCTGTCATTGTGTGCAAGGTATGAGATGTGGGTGTGAGTGTTGGTAGGTAGAGATTGTTGGCGAGTGAGTGCTGGGGGTGTGGTGCTTTGGGCAGTGTGTGCAGACTGAGGTTCAGATAGTGGTATGTAGCATTTGTTGAAGCATTGACTCACCCTGACACCCGAGTGAGGTCATTAAATTTCTTCCTGCACTGTGTGGGGGTCCTGGGGACCACAGTGCTGCCCAAGACCTGCTGAGCTACCTCCATCCACATGGCGCGGAAGATTTGCAGCGAGGGCCTCCTGTCAATAGCCGGGTACAGCACCGCCCTCCGTCTCTCCACAGCGACGACCAATGCCTCCAATGCTTGGTCGCAGAATCTGCGAGCTCTCTCCCTGGGCCATTGATCTGCCATAATGACACCTCCTTCAGTGGTCTGGTTCCTTCTCCTTGGCCTTCTGCTGCTTGCTGAGACCACTGCAGAACCAGCAATGCTGAGAATGAGGTTCTGCAGCATGGTTGACCCTCCCCTTTAAGAACTGGAAAGAGCCTGTGGCAATGTTGACTTGCGATTAGACTGCCCCTGAAATTGCTTAGCGCTTTGAGTCTAACGCCACTGAGCTAGGCCATTAGCACTTGATTTAGCGCTCCCATCCTTTCTCTGAGCGATGACACTGAATTTTGCATGTAACGAGATTCATTAGCGCCTGGCACTGAATTTCAAACTTTTCCAAAATTTGTGACCACTCCTGGGCGATAATGAATTTCGCCCCCTTTAAAACACACCTGACCTTAATTTAAGTATTTAGAGAGCAATGTTTCTCCCTTCCTCACTCTCTAAACATTTCAATTTCTAAATTTGTGGAGACAGCTCTGCCTTGTATGTATCTTGACGTGTGTAGAGTTCTCTCCTAAACAGCACAGTTAAAAGTTTCAGCCATGAAATGTTCTGTCAGACCGGGAGCTGAAGTGCAAATAGACCCATAAAGGGCTGGATTTTCACAATGGAGATGTGATGGAGGCGGGACGGCTGCTTGCCGGGTCTATGTCCCGCCTCCATCAGCCTCTGGCCAACCAGTGGGATTTTTCCCTGACTGACCTTGTTAAGCCCACCCAGCGGGCTCAGCAGGCCAATTAGGGGGAAATCACTGACACAGAGCATGTCAACGTCTGACGTGCCATCTGTCAAGATTTCTTGAAAGAAGACATGTCAGCATTTGACAGCTCTGTGAAGCTGTCAAACACTGACATTCTGTGTATTTTGATGAGTCCTTGTGTTCAGGACTCATCAAACCTTTCAACTTTGCAGAAATCACCTGGCTGTTGGTTCGGAGGATCCAACAGCCAGTCTGCGAAATCTACAATGAAGATGTCGGGACTCCAGATCCATTGTGGCTGAAGGCTGTAGGCAGAAACAAAGGTAAGTGAACATTTTATAACACTTAGCACTCACCTTACATACTTACCACTCCACACTTGCACCCATCACTTACATCTACATCTCACTTTCAGACCCCTCCAACCCCCGCAGACCTCCTTCACGTCTCTTCCACCCAGGCGGGGTTCTCCGAGGTTGGGAAGCCTGCGCTTGAAAAGGTAAAATGGGACTAATCCTTTTTTCTGTCTGCGTAGGGCAACGGAACCCTGTGTGAGAACCTCTCTGGATATGTCGAGGGCATCCTGAAACCCATCGTACAGGGAACCCCCAGCTTCTGTCGTGACACTACAGACTTCTTACAGAAACTCAGCACCCAAGGACCAGTTGAACCAGGAACACTCCTCGCCACGATGGACGTCTCGGCACTCTACACCAGTATCCCCCACGATGACGGCATCGCTGCGACAGCCTCAGTACTCAACACCAACAACAGCCAATCTCCAGACGCCATCCTACAACTCATCCGCTTCATCCTTGACCACATCCTTCGACAACCAGTTCTTTACCCAAACACACGGAACAGCCATGGGGACCAAATTCGCACCCCAATACGCAAACATCTTCATGCACAAGTTCGAGCAAGACTTCTTCACTGCACAGGATCTCCAACCAACGCTATACACCAGATACATCGACGACATTTTCTTCCTATGGACCCACGGCGAAGAATCACTGAAAAGACTACACGATAACATCAACAAGTTCCATCCCACCATCAAACTCACCATGGACTACTCCTCAGAATCGGTCTCATTCCTGGACACACGAATCTCCACCAAAGACGGACACCTCAGCACTTCACTCTACCGCAAGCCCACGGACAACCTCACGATGCTTCACTTCTCCAGCTTCCACCCTAACCACGTTAAAGAAGCCATCCCCTATGGACAAGCCCTGCGAATACACAGGATCTGCTCAGACGAGGAGGAACACGATGGACACCTACAGACACTGAAAGACGCCCTTGTAAGAATGGGATATGACGCTCGACTCGTCGATCGACAGTTCCGACGGGCCACAGCGAAAAATCGCATAGACCTCCTCAGAAGACAAACACGGGACACAACCAACAGAGTACCCTTCGTCGTCCAGTACTTCCCCGGAGCGGAGAAACTACGCCATGTTCTTCACAGCCTTCAACATGTCATCGATGACGATGAACACCTCGCTAAGGCCATCCCCACGCCTCCACTACTCGCTTTCAAACAGCCGCCTAACCTCAAACAGACCATCGTTCGCAGCAAATTACCCAGCTTTCAGGAGAACAGCGACCATGACACCACACAACCCTGCCACAGCAACCTCTGCAAGACATGCCAGATCATCAACACAGATACCATCATCACACGTGAGGACACCACCCACCAGGTACATGGTACATACTCATGTGACTCGGCCAACGTTGTCTACCTCATACGTTGCAGGAAAGGATGCCCCGGAGCATGGTACATCGGCGAGACCATGCAGACACTGCGACAACGGATGAACGGACACCGCGCAACAATCACCAGGCAGGAGTGTTCCCTCCCAGTCGGGGAACACTTCAGCAGTCAAGGACATTCAGCCTCCGATCTTCGGGTAAGCATTCTCCAAGGCGGCCTTCGAGACACACGACAACGCAAAATCGTCGAGCAGAAACTGATAGCCAAGTTCCGCACCCATGAGGACGGCCTCAACAGAGATCTTGGGTTCATGTCACGCTACATGTAACCCCACCTGACGCAGGGTCATCCAGACTCGAGTCGACATTGGCTTGTTCTCTCTACACAGATGCGGCCGGACCTGCTGTGATTTCCAGCCAAAAAAAATGTTTTTTGTCTGTTTTTTTGTTTTTCATACAGACCCCAGCATCTGCAATATTTGACCCCTTGTGACCCCACCTCATTGTTCTTTGATGTAATGTTTTCCTGACTGACCTGTTTGGACACCATTCACACCTTTGACTGCTGTGATTATCTCTCTGCCGAGGTGTGATAAATGGCAGTTGGAAAGGTTACCTGTAAACATCTGACATGATTCTCTGACTATATAAGCTGTGTCTTTATGCATTTCTCCACTTCACCTGAAGAAGGAGCAGCGCTCCGAAAGCTTGTGATTTCAAATAAAGCTGTTGGACTATAACCTGGTGTTGTGTGATTTCTTACATTTTTTCTGTCTGTTAGCCACCTGTTAACAGGCAGTTAAAAGGATTTAATCCCTTTCCCGCCTCGAGGAGACAGGACCCGGGGCAGGAGGGCTTCCCGCCTCCTGACAAAAGGGCATAGAGTCGGGAAGGGGGCGGGTTTGCCAGCCGCCCCCACATTCTGCAACTTTACCGGCAGTCCCACCTCCATACCCACCTCCTCAGGGCTGAGAAAACCCAGCCCATAATCTCTTTCTTGAATATTGCCTAAATGTTTCCATGTTCCTTATTGCACAATCCTTTGACTTGCTTTTTTATAGTTTTGACTGTTCTACAAATCTGCACTGCTACATTTAGTGTCAAAGCAGCATGTCTCAAAGAATTATTTGGCATTCCACAGATTATTTTATGACTTATTGCTGATTTTGATAGCCCATCAGATTTATATGTCTCACTGCCAATCCTTAATTCTCTTACATACTATTAATGTTTTTTTTCCTCTTTCTACACACATTAGAAAGTTGTATGTTCAGACATCACATTAAACTTAGGATTGCAGTATCTCTCAAACTTACTCAGATTACACCAGATAGTCATCAATGAATACTGTACGCTTGTATTTTGTGGTCACCCAGGTGCATACCACAGATTGAAACATGGGCAAGCAATCAGGGAGATCCTTCCAGCAAATCTATGCATGACTGGATTTGTTAGATATCAGTCTGTGTGTGATCTAGAAATATTCCCTTAATAATCATTAACTGAAAATGTATCAATTTAAGCAACTGTTCTGAGGCTGCCTGCTTCAATAAAGACTACAAAATGAAGTTCTGATTTTAGAAGGTTCAGGTACTATATGTCATGTTTTTCAAAACTAATAAGATTATTCCTTTTCATTTAATGTTGGATTACCAAGAACCCTAAAAAAGTTTAAAACAACAACATGATTTGGTGTTGGAAATGGTGTCAAAGAGACTGGGAAAAAAAAGAAACTAAAAGAAAATAATATGATACAGTAAAAATAAGAGGTAAAATGGAGAAGTTGCAATCTCCAACCAGGATCCCAATGTGGAGAAATCCTACATAAAATAGTTTAAAAATTAAACAATTTTAAAATTGTTTACAACAGTAATTGGAGCAGTAAAAGCGAAAGTACATGGGCCCCAAAACACAACCTCCATAAAAATGGAAGACTGGGACTGCTACCTGCTGGCCAGAATTGCCCAATCCTGTCCAAATTACTGGGTTTGAGCTATTAGCGTAAATAATGATCTGGTGCCTACATAATTTGAGGTGCATTTCAGGTGGTTGCAAGTTGGAGAGTGGAAACTTTCAGCAGCTATTGTGTTGCTGTGTCTGAGAGCTGGCAGAGCTGGATGAAGATCATCAAAGTGGCCCGTCTTCCCGAAAGGCCAGTTTCTTTTCTGCAATCAATCTTTCTCTGATCAGTTGTCCTAAGGAACTTTCAAATACCCTTGACCCTACTTCTACCAGGATGAAATCCTGGCACAATAATTTTGGGAATAATGGAAGGGGAACTAGAGGAAATTCCAGCAGATTGCATCATCCTGCCAGTCCTGCCTCTTTCAGTGACCACTGCAGAAATGTCGCTACTCGGGAAAAAGGACGGAGACCCAGCAGAACCAGGTCACATCCCAGTTTCCAATCCAGCAAGCCCCTGTCCACTCCAAATTGGTTTGAATATGATGAAATTGATGAGGATTTTTGGGGGCATGCTTTCTTACCTATTACAGCGAAAAAGCACTGGAAAATTATAATAATTTCAACTTTGAGAATTTATTTGTACCGTAGAAACTTAAACAGGGTTTTTAAAAGGGAATATTTCAAGCTTCAAATCTGTGTGGAAATTGTGGCAAAGTTAGGTAATGCAAATTATTTTACCAAGTTAGATATATACCCATTTCTCTGGTAACTGTCTTGTTTTGCACACTTTGTACAAAAATAATAAATTGCAGGACAACAGAGTATTATAGTTTGACTCTTTATTTAAGCAATAGGTCTGTGAACATTCTCATACAGCACAGTGGGGACAAGATGGAGTTAGGACCCCTAGCCTGTGTCTTCCAAAACAATAGCAGTCCTTACAGATGCCTGCAGGCCAATGACGACTCAGCATGTGATCACATGTGAATATAATAGGTATTCCTTACAGATGCCTGCGGGCCAATGATAATTCAATATGCAAACGTTACATCCCCTTTCTTTTAAAAGAAAAATGTTATGCATTACTTTTAAACCTTTCTTCTACCTAATGTTCTCGGTAGCATAATCATATAAGTAAACTCAGCATTTAACTAGCACTGAAAACATCTCAACGTTTCAATAACGATGTACAGTTTTTTTTAGGGCGGTGATCCGCCTACACCCTTTGACAGTTCACAAGTCAAGGATAACTCTAGGCTTGACCTTTCGTCCCGCTCTTGTGTGGTATGGAACTGAGCATGCTCCTGAATCGGTCCACAATTCAGGTTCAGGTTTAGGTTCAGGTAAGTATGATATGTTTTGTGTATTGCTCTGTTCATCATACTCTGTTGAACTGATCCTCTCGTCGGAATGACAGTGTTGTTCCTTGGTGTTCAGGAGGTGCCTGCGATTGCAGCGGTACACCTGTCCTTCTGGGGTGCAGGCGTGATACGATCGCTCAGTGTCAGCTGGCTGGATGACGACTGCTGGCTTCCAGTAGTCATGCTCCTGGATTCTGACGGATTCTCCATTGTGCAGCGGCGGCAGTAGTCTAGCTGACCTGTCATAGTATCTCTTCTGGTGTTGCTGTCTCTGTACACGTTTTGCATGCACTTGCATTCAGCTGACGACCTCTGGCTGCAGCTGCTGATTGGTGCTTGGAAGGATTGAGCGAAGTCTGCGGCTCATCAACAGCTGTGCTGGTGACGTGAAGTAGTCAACCGGGGTGTTGCGGTACTCAAGGAGACTGATGTAGGGGTCTCTTTTGTCTGCTTTGGCTTTGTCCATGAGTGTTTTTGCAATCTGGACAGTGTTTTCAGCAAGGCCATTACTTTGAGGGTAATGTGGGCTTGATGTGACATGTGTGAAATCCCATGCCTTGGCAAACGACTCGAACTCTTTTGATTCATCTTAGACTGGGTATTATGTAACGAGAAAGGATTCATTAGCAATCTTGTTGTAAGAGGCCCCTTGGGTCGGAGCGATCATAATATGATCGAATTCTTCATTAAGATGGAGAATGAAGTAGTTGACTCGGAGACTAGGGTCCTCAATTTAAATAAAGGAAACTATGATGGTCTGAGGAGCGAGTTGGGTAGGATTGATTGGGGAATGGCACTCAAAGGGTTGACGGTGGATAGGCAATGGCAAACATTCAAAGACCGAATGGATGAACTACAGAATTTGTTCATCCCAGTTTGGCATAAAAATAAAACAAAAAAGGTGACCCAACCGTGGCTAACAAGGGAAATTAGGGATAACATAAGGTCCAAGGAGAGGGCATATCAATTGGCCAGAAAAAGCAATAATCCTGAGGATTGGGAGCAGTTTAGGATTCAACAAAGGAGGACAAAGGGATTAATTAAGAAAGGGAAAATAGAATATGAGAGTAAGCTTGCAGAGAACATAAAAACTGACTGTAAAAGCTTTCATAGATATGTGAAGAGAAAAAGATTGGTGAAGTCAAGCGTAGGTCCCTTGCAGTCAGAATCAGGGGAATTTATAATGGGGAACAAAGAAATGGCAGACCAACTAAATACATATTTTGGTTCTGTCTTCACAAAGGAGGACACAAATAACCTCCCAGAGATGCCGGGGAACATAGGATCTGATGAAAGGGTGGAACTGAAAGAAATCAGTATTTGTAGGGAAATGGTGTTCGGAAAATTGATGGGACTGAAGGCCGATAAATCCCCAGGGCCTGATAATCTACATCCTAGGGTACTTAAGGAAGTGGCCCTAGAAATAGTAGATGCATTGCTGGTCATCTTCCAGAACTCGATAGACTCTGGAACGGTACCCATGGATTGGCAGGTAGCTAATGTTACCCCACTATTCAAAAAAGGTGGTAGAGAAAAGGCGGGGAATTATAGACCGGTAAGCTTGACATCGGTAGTGGGGAAATTGCTAGAGTCCATTATAAAAGATGTAATAGCAGAGCACTTGGAAAGCAGTGACTGGATCGGACAAAGTCAACATGGATTTACAAAAGGTAAATCATGCTTGACTAATCTACTGGAATTTTTTGAGGATGTAACTGATAAAATAGATAAGGGAGAACCAGCGGATGTGGTGTACTTGGACTTTCAGAAGGCTTTCGATAAGGTCCCGCATAAGAGATTATCGTGCAAAATTAAGGCACATGGGATTGGGGGCAAGGTATTGACTTGGATAGAGAACTGGTTGGCAGACAGAAAGCAAAGAGTTGGAATAAATGGGTCGTTTTCCGAGTGGCAGGCAGTGACTAGTGGGGTACCGCAAGGATCGGCCCTAGGACCCCAGCTGTTCACAATATATATTAATGATCTGGACGAGGGAATTGGATGCAATATCTCCAAATTTCCAGATGACACAAAGCTGGGGGAGAGGGTATGCTGTGAGGAGGATGTCGTGAAACTCCAGCACGATTTGGACAGGTTGGGTGATTGGGCAGAAACATGGCAAATGCACTATAATGTGGATAAATGTGAGGTTATCCACTTTGGTGGCAAAAATAGGAAGGCAGATTATTATTTAAATGGTAATAGATTGGGAGAAGGGGAAGTGCAAAGAGACCTGGGTGTTCTTGTACACCAGTCGCTGAAGGTAAGCATGCAGGTGCAGCAGGCGTTTAAGAAGGCAAATGGTATGTTGGCCTTCGTAGCAAGAGGGTTCGAGTACAAGAACAAGGATGTCTTGTTGACAAGGATGAGACCACACCTTGAGTATTGTGTGCAGTTTTGGTCGCCTTACCTGAGGAAGGATGTTCTTGCCATGGAAGGAGTGCAGCGAAGATTCACCAGGCTGATACCTGGGATGGCAGGAATGACGTATGAGGAGAGATTGGGTCGATTGGGCTTATACTCACTGGAGTTTAGAAGATTGAGTGGGGATCTCATCGAAACCTATAAAATTCTGTCAGGCCTGGACAGACTAGCTGCAGGAAGGATGTTTCTGATGGCCGGGGAGTCCAGAACCAGGGGTCATAGTCTAAGGATAAGGGGTAAGCCACTTAGGACTGAAATGAGGAGGAATTTCTTCACCCAGAGAGTGGTGAACCTGTGGAATTCTCTGCCACAAAGGGCGGTGGAGGCCAGTTCATTAAGTATATTCAAGAAAGAGTTGGATATATTTCTTAAGGCTAAAGGGATCAAGGGATATGGGGAGAAGGCAGGGACCGGGTACTGAATTTGGATGATCAGCCATGATCTCAATGAATGGCGGAGCAGGCTCGAAGGGCCGAATGGCCTACTCCTGCTCCTATCTTCTGTGTATCTATGTATGTATTTGTATTGGGGGCCATTGTCTGAGACTAAACTCTCTACTATGCCATGCCTGGCAAAGGCAGCCTTTAGCTTGTGGATCACAGCTGCAGATGTGGTGCTGTGAAACTTGTCCAGTTCAAAAAATCTGCTGTAGTAATCAACAGTCACTATGTAGTCCTCGTTGTTCCATGTGAACAGATCCGTTGCCGCACCCTGCCAGGGCCTGTCTGGGATACGGTGAGGCATCATGGGCTCTTTGACATTTGATGGGCGGCGTTCTAGACAAATGGAACATTTTCTGACAATGTCCTCAATGTGTTTGCACATTCCGGGCCAAAACATAATGTCACGTGCTCTTTGTTTGCATTTTTCCATGCCCATATGTCCAGCATGAATTTTTGTCAACATCTCTTCTCTGAGACTGCTAGGAATAGTGGTTAGCACCGTATGCACGGTGGCATAGTGGTTAGCACTTTTGCCTCACAGCGCCAGGGACCCGGGTTCGAATCCGGCCTCGGGTGACTGTCTGTGTGGAGTTTGCACATTCTCCCTGTGTTTGCGTGGGTTTCCTCCAGTTGCTCCGGTTTCCTCCCACAGTCCAAAGGTGTGCGGGTTAGGTTGATTGGCTATGATAAATTGACCCTTAATGTTAGGGGGATTAAATACGTGGGGTTACAGGGATAGGGTGGGATATGTGTTGGTGTAGGGGTTACGGGGATCGGGTGGGATATGTGTCGGTGCAGGCTCGATGGGCCAAAATGGCCTCTATCTGCACTGTGGGGTTTCTGTGATCTGTGATCCTGTGAATGATGATTTTCTCCCCTTTGAAGATGATTCCGTTGATTTATGACAGTTCGTCTCTGTGGTTCCAGAATTCAGATATGCTCTGAGGGCATTTCCTCCTTTCCTCAGGCCATCCTTCATGTATGACTTTGCTCAGCAGTGTGAGTTGTGCATCTTTCTCTGTTTCTGCTCGGATCTCCTTCAGTTTTGAGTCACTCACAGCTAAGCTGTTGTACACCATGTGCACCTGCACATCCATGCCTTCACTGAGGCTGTTGTCCTGGTAGCTAAGAGACTTTCTGGAGAGCGTGTCTGCGACAGGAATGTCTTTGTCTGGACGATGAATGATTGTGAAGTTGTACTTCTGTAGCTGAAGGATCATTCTCTGTAGCCTTGGTGGGGCTGCGGCTAGTGGTTTCCTCATGATTGACTCGAGGGGCTTGTGGTCAGATTCCACAATGACTTGTCGGCCATAGACGTACTGGTGGAAACGCTTACATCCAAACAGAATTGCATATAGCTCTTTCTCGATTTGAGCATAGTTGATTTCACTGTCTGTGAGAGATCTGGAAGCGTAGCCGATGGGCTTTCCTTCTTGCAGTAATACTGCACCTAGTCTGTACGTTGACGCGTCCACTTGTAATCTGAGCTCTTTGTTGGGGTCGAAGTAGTCAAGAACTGGTCCTGGTTCTCTGGTGATTAGGTCTTTCATTTTCTGAAATGCTGTGTCATGTTGTTTGTCCCACAGGAACTCATTGGATTGTTTGAGCAACTGATGCATGGGTACGTTGATTTCGGAGAGGCTCGGGGCAAACTTGGCTAAGTAGTTAACCATGCCTAGTACTGTCTCTAGCTCTGCGCGGTTCTTCAGCGGCTCCATCTTCTTGATGGCGGAGATTTTCTCTGGATCCGGCTTAATGCCATCAGTTGAGAGGCGATGCCCGAAATAACTGATCTCGGTGGATCCGATTATGCTTTTCTCGGGTTTGAGCCAGATACCTTTCTCCCGTGATCTTTGTAGCATCGCACGGAAGTTCCAGTCATGTTCCTCTCTATTCCTGCCATAGATGAGGATGTCATCTACGATTGTGACTACTCCATCGAGGCCTTCATAGATTTTGTCGATCTTCCGCTGGAATTCATCCTGAGCTGAGATAAGACCAAATGGTAAATGCAGAAATCGGTAGCGTCCAAATGGTTTGTTGAACATTGTTAGCTTAGATGACTCTTCCGTGAGCTTGATAGTCCAGTATCCTGATCGTGCGTCCATTACACTGAAGTAGCGTGCTCCCACTAGCTTGGGTGTGATGCCATCTAGCATTGGTAGAGGGTAGTGAAGGTGTTTGAGAGCCTTGTTCAAGTCTCTGGGGTCGAGACAGACTCTGAGCTTGCCTGTATGTGGTTTCTCAACCACTACTAATGCGTTGACCCACTCTGTCGGTTCTGTTTCCTGGACGATGATTTCTGTATTCTCCATGCTCTGCAGCTCCTCCTTCAGGTGACTATGTAGAGCAAGGGGTATCCTTCTCAGTGGGCAAACCACAGGGGTTGCTGCTGGGTCAAGGTGAATAGTGCATTCACCTGGGAATAGTCCGCTTCCTTTGAAAACGTCAGCAAACTCCTCCATGACTGTCTGCTTCTCAACTGGTGCTGTCAATGCTAGCACTAGCTTGATGAGGTCCATGTCTAAACATGCCTTTAGACCTAGCACTGGAGGTACTTGAGTGTCAGCAACGTAAAAGTCCAACATCATGTCGCTTTCTTTGTACTTGCATTTCATCACGCATGTGCCTTTTACAATGAGCTGCTCACCCCCATAGCTGGTCAGCCTGCGTGAGGTGGGCTGTAGCTCACACTCATCCTTCAAGCTGTGATACTCACTCAGAGGAATTACATTAACCTGAGCTCCAGTGTCTAGTTTAAACCTAAGCTCTGTGCCCTGTTTTCCTATCTCAATATCGGCAAAGGCTTGCTCAGTCTCTGAGATCTGTTTTTTCTGTGACACAGAATCAATAAACAGTTCCTCTGCATTTGGCTCGCTATCTGGCATTTGGCTGTCACTCACTGTGTGTACTGTTTTTCCGAAAACAGTCCTACAAACTTTAGCAAAGTGGTTCCGTTTACCACATTTAGCACATTGCCTTCCTTTGGCAGGGCAGTACTCCTTTTCTCCATGCCAGTTGTTTCCACAATATCCACAGTTTTTGAAGCGTTTTATGTCTGTGTCGCTCATTTTTAGAACTCTCTCTGTTCTTTCTGTTCTAAAACATGCTCTCTGGGCGGTGTTCTTTGGTGTGTGTCTATTAACTGCGTGCACTGTCTGTTCACTCGAGCTGCTCGTGGCGCCAGTTATGGTTTTCAACTGTGCTTGGGCTATCTCATGCGATCTAGCTATGTCCATAGCTTTGTCCAGTGTTAGCCCGGACCCAACATTCAAAAGTTTCTCTCTCACTTTAGCTGTATTTCAAACACGATGCGGTCTCTGACCATCTCATCTTTATCTGCATATTCACAGTCTTTTACCAGCAGTTTTAACTCAGTCATGAACTGTTCAAACGACTCACTAGCTCCTTGTACTTTCTCCTGAAACTTGTACCAAGCGAATGTCGTATTTGTCTTGGGCATCACATATGATTCAAAACGGTCAAAATAACTTTTCAGTACCTTTGCTTCATCCGCGGTGAGAGACCATGTGTTAACAATGTCTCTCCCTTTTTCTCCAATCCACAAGAGTATGTAGTTGCATCTTTCTTCCTCCCCTTTGCTTTTCCGCGGACCCGAAAACATCAACTGCACGTGTTGCTTGAACTTGCGCTATTCTGCAGGTAAGTTCAAAGATCCCCAATTCATTCAAGGCAAGGGAGCTCCAATGATGTCCATTTCAAATCCCTGTTCTGACACCATGTCTTGTTTTGCAAACTTTGTACAAAACTAATAACTTGCAGGACAACGGAGTATTACAGTTTAAGCTCTTTTATGAAGCATCAGGTCTGTAAACTTACTCATACAGCACACTGGGGAAAAGATGGAGTTAGGACCCCTAGCCTGGGTCTTCCAAAACAAAAGCAGTCTTTACAGATGCCTGCAGGCCAATGACAACTCAGCATGTGATCACATGTGAATATAATAGGTATTCCTTACAGATGCCTGCGGGCCAATGATAATTCAATATGCAAATGTTACAGTAACTGAAATCGGATAAAGCAAATACTGCATTATGCAAATTCAATGCTTCTGAAAAGAGCTACAGCTTTTTAAAGCTCCCATTTGGTGTTGCCTCAGCTCCAGAAGCATATCACAAAACCATCAATATGATATATAAACATTTTGAGCATATTGACACATTGATGGATGACATAATAGTGTGGTATTCGTCCAAAGAGAAACATGATGACAGACTTTGGAAACTGAAGTTTCTACGAGAATCAAGCTTAAACTTAATAAGGATAATTGGGTGTTTGGCGTCACTCAGCTGACATTTGTTGGTGATGTCATTGCTTGTAAAAGCATTAAGGCTGACAAGATTAAAGTTTCAGCTATTGAGGAATTGCCATAGCCACAGTGCAAGAAAGGTATATAGATACTTCTAGGTATGATTAATTACCTGGGTAAATTCTTACCATTTTTTTCAGAAAAATATCACCTCTCAGAAAATTATTTTAAAAGATTATAGAATACTGAACATGGAGGCTGCTCATGCAAAAAGCCACTCTGAAGCTCTATAATCCTGAAAGACCAATAAACATTTCAGCACTTGTAAGATGAGCAGTGGCAACTCTTATGCTTTTGGGCCCCCTCTGCTTTTATTTTTATCCTGGATACATGGCTTCTGTATTTTAGATTATTCATGTAGGTGAATTTTTATCTCCTCACTGCCTCAAGAATACCTTAACTGGCTCTGATAGCTGTGTAAGTTTTGGGAAACTGCCCAGGATAATAAACTTTTCTTTAAAAATTCTTTGGCTTCTGGATATATCCTGTGCTTCTACAGGATCTTTCTCACATCTTCAAAATGTGGTCGAGCATTGCTACATCAAGCTTTGTTCTCGAATTTAACTATCAAATGAATTTATGAAACAATAGATGAACAAGTGAATAAATAACGATTATTTTTTACTTAAACTTTAGAAAGCAGTTGTTCTTTTCTTCTTAAAGTCTGACCAACTGTGGGAACTATTTGGCATGTCATATCTCTTTAGAAAGCTTCAAATTGACTCAGTGGAGGTGAAATTTCTTTTGGGCAGTAGTGCAAAATGAGCAATAGCGAATCAGCAGCCTGCTTTACACTCTGCCTGATTTTCTTTTCCATTGTCATCAATGGAAACAAAAATCGTGAGAGATGTATAACGGGTGACTGATCCAAAGTTGCCAATTTTACACAATCAAACAAAATCAAAATTACCCCCAACTAATATTTCCCGTGCATTTATGGATTTGAATGACTGTCATGTCAATTCAAAAAGAACTGATAGTCATACACATAATTGAACCAATCAGATAACATTGTTTATGTTTGAATTATCTGGCTTAGTTCCGTTCTCAAGCATGTAGCCTTGGAGACAACCAAACAAATGTTTGCAATACTTGTACCAAGTTAGGCTGAGGACATGATTTTGAATGCAGCTGTTTTTTGAACTCCTTTAATATGGTGACTGAATTAAAGGGGCCACTACCAAACTGAAATTTGTCAAAAAATCTTCATTTTTTGCAACAGCAACCTGTTTCATATGGATCACATATCTATAGGACTATTGGAATAGTAAATCTCCCATCATATGGCTATTATGATTATAAGACTTCTGTGCAGTAATATTGGGATTCTAAGGCCATGATTTTGCCGGCACTCAGAGGGTGGGCTTGGAGGCAGGTCAGAGGTTAAAGTCGTTTTGATTGTCGGTGGGTTCCACACCCGCCGTCAACCCGCCTCCACACAACCTTCCCAAGTGTCGGGTCCCCGATTTGCGAATGGACCCGACACCTAGCGGCGAGAAACAGCATCGGACCTAGGAGTGAGCAGCGAGGTCAGGAGGAGGAGCTATAACCCGGCAGCGACCAGAGGCCCGAGTACAGCATCGGACCTAGGAGTGAGCAGCGAGGTCAGGAGGAGGAGCTATAACCCGGCAGCGACCAGAGGCCCGAGTACAGCATCGGACCTAGGAGTGAGCAGCGAGGTCAGGAGGAGGAGCTACAACCCGGCAGCGACCAGAGGCCTGAGTACAGCATCGGACCTAGGAGTGAGCAGCGAGGTCAGGAGGAGGAGCTATAACCCGGCAGCGACCAGAGGCCCGAGTACAGCATCGGACCTAGGAGTGAGCAGCGAGGTCAGGAGGAGGAGGCATACCAAATCAACAGCAGAGGAGAGAGGTAAAAAATAATCCAAGAGTGACGTCACCAGGAAGCAGGTAAGTGATTGGTTGGATTGGTTGGTGAGTATTTCTTCTTTTTATTACAAGCTTAAATTCGGCGGTTTTTTTCTAGGGTCTGTGCTGTAAGGGAGACAGTTGGTTAACCATTAAACTGGTGTAATTTAGAGGGATTGATTTAATTTAAATCCAATTATTAATTAAATAAAAAAAATTATAATTAATTACATAGAATGGAGCAGATGATGTGTTACTGTTGCGAGATGTGGGAGCCAGTAGACCCCATTGAGGCTAACGGTGATTACATCTGTGACAAGTGTCTGCTGCTACAGGATCTCCAGCTCCGTGTTGATGAGCTGGAGTCTGAGCTTCAGATACTGCGACACATCAGGGAGGGGGAGAAGTACCTGGACTTTGTGTATCAGGAGGTGGTCACATCTATGAAGTTAATTAATTCAGATGTAGCCCATGGTCAGGGACAGGACGGTGTGACTACGAGTGAGGCAGGTACGGGGATCCAGAAGGTAGTGTTGGAGGAGCCGCAGCCCTTGCTCTTGTCCAACAGGTTCGAGCTTCTTACTCCCTGTGGGGACGGAAGTAGGGGCTGCAGGGAGGATGAGCAACCTGGCCATAGCACCGTGGAGAGGGGGGCCATTCAAGAGGGGGGAGTAAATAGAAATGTTGTAGTGGTAGGGGATAGTATTATTAGGGGGGTAGATAGAGTTCTCTGCAGCCAAGAGCGAGAGTCCCGTAGGCTGTGTTGCTTACCCGGTGCCAGGGTTAAGGACATCTCCTCTGGGCTGGATAGAAACTTGGAGTGGGAAGGGGAGGATCCAGTTGTCATGGTCCATGTTGGTACCAACGACATAGATAGGACAAGGAAGGAGGTTCTGCTGAGGGAGTTTGAGCAGCTAGGGGCCAAATTAAAAAGCAGAACCACAAGGGTAATAATCTCTGGATTATTACCTGAGCCACGAGCGAATTTGGCTAGGACAAATAAAATAAGAGAGTTAAATGCGTGGCTCAAAGACTGGTGTGGGAGAAATGGGTTTTGCTTCCTGGGACACTGGCACCAGTACTGGGACAGGAGGGAGCTGTTCCGTTGGGATGGCCTTCACTTGGCCAGTGCTGGGACTAGAGTGCTGGCGGATCATATAACTAGGGCTGTAGAGAGGGCTTTAAACTAACTAGTGGGGGGGAGCTTCTTGAGAACAAATAATAAAAATGACAACAGAGAAGGTCAAAGACTTAGGTAGCAGTGGGGAAATTAAAAACCAGAGCGTGTCAGGAAGGGGCAGAAGGTGTGGAGTAAAAGGTAAAGTAATAAAAAGGGCAAAAGCAGGAACTAAGTGTCACAAAACATATTTGAAAGTTCTCTATCTGAATGCACGTAGCATTCGTAACAAAATAGACGAGTTAAAGGCACAAATAGCTACATATGGGTATGATCTTGTGGCCATTACAGAAACATGGCTACAGGGTGACAATGCCTGGGAATTAAACATACCAGGTTATTTAACAATCAGGAAGGACAGGCAGGAAGGAAGGAGAGGTGGGGTGGCTATGTTAATAAAGGAAGGAATCACTGTAATACAGAGAAATGATATTGGGTCAAAAGATCAGGATAATGAAACAGTTTGGGTGGAGATAAGGAATAATAAGGGGAAAAAAACACTAGTGGGTATAGTATATAGGCCTCCGAACAGTCGCAACTCGGTTGGACGGAGTATCAATCAGGAAATAGTTGATGCTTGTAATAAGGGAACATCTATAATTATGGGGGATTTTAACTATCATATAAATTGGATGAATCAAATTGGGCAGGGCTGCCTTGAGGATGAGTTCATTGAGTGTATTAGGGATGGGTTTCTTGAGCAGTATGTAACTGAACCAACCAGGGGGCAAGCAACCTTAGATCTGGTCCTGTGTAACGAGACAGGAATAATTAAAAATGTCCTAGTAAAGGATCCCCTTGGAATGAGTGACCATAACATGGTTGAATTCCATATTCAGCTAGAGGGTGAGGAGGTTGTATCTCAAACAAGCATGCTAAGCTTGAATAAAGGAGACTATGAAGGTATGAGAGCGGAATTGAGTAAAGTGGATTGGGAAAATAGGTTAAAGAATAAGACGATACATGATCAGTGGTGTACATTTAAGGAGTTATTTTACAACTTCCAAAAAAAGTATATTCCACTGAGAAAAAAAGGGTGTAAAAGAAAAGACAGCCATCCGTGGCTAAGTAAAGAAATTAAGGATAGTATTCGACTAAAAACAAGGGCATATAAGGTAGCCAAATCTAGTGGGAGGATAGAGGATTGGGAAAACTTTAAAAGACAGCAAAAAATAACAAAAAGATTGATTAAGAAAGGGAAGATAGATTATGAAAGTAAATTAGCAAAAAATATAAAGACAGATAGTAAGAGTTTTTATAGTTATATAAAAAGAAAAAGGGTGGCTAAAGTAAATGTTGGTCCCTTAGAGGATGAGACCGGGAAATTAATGGTGGGAAATATGGAGATGGCAAAAACACTGAATGAATATTTTGTATCAGTCTTTACAGTAGAGGACACCAAGAATATCCCAACACTTGACAAGCAGGGGGCTATAGGGGGGGAGGAGATAAACACGATCAAAATCACTAAGGAAGTGGTACTCGGTAAAATAATGGGACTCAAGGCGGATAAATCACCTGGACCTGATGGCTTACATCCTAGGGTCTTGAGGGAAGTGGCGGTAGGGATTGTGGATGCATTGGTAATAATCTTCCAAAACTCCCTGGACTCAGCAAAGGTCCCGGCAGACTGGAAAACTGCTAATGTAACACCCTTATTTAAAAAGGGCAGTAGACAGAAGGTTGGAAACTATAGACCGGTTAGCCTAACATCTGTGGTAGGTAAAATTTTGGAGTCCATTATTAAGGAGACAGTAACAGGACATTTGGATAATCACAATTTAATAAGACAAAGTCAGCATGGTTTTATGAAGGGGAAGTCATGTTTGACAAATTTGCTGGAGTTCTTTGAGGAAGTAACATATAGGGTGGATAAAGGTGAACCAGTGGACGTAGTGTATTTAGACTTCCAAAAGGCATTTGACAAGGTGCCACACAAAAGATTATTGCTTAAGATAAAAAATCACGGGATTGGGGGTGATATTCTGGCATGGATAGAGGATTGGCTATCTAACAGAAGGCAGAGAGTTGGGATAAATGGTTCATTCTCAGACTGGCAATCAGTAACCAGTGGTGTTCCGCAGGGGTCAGTGCTGGGTCCCCAACTCTTTACAATCTATATTAACGATTTGGAGGAGGGGACCGAGTGTAACACATCAAAGTTTGCAGATGATACTAAGATGGGAGGGAAAGTAGTGAGTGAGGAGGACATAGAAAACCTGCAAGGGGACATAGACAGGCTAAGTAAGTGGGCAGAGATTTGGCAGATGGAATACAATACTGGAAAGTGTGAGGTTATGCACTTTGGCAGGAAAAATCGTAGAGCAAGTTATTATCTTAATGGCAAGAAACTTGAAAGTACTGAAGTAGAAAGGGATCTGGGGGTCCTAGTGCACAAAACTCAAAAGGTTAGTATGCAGGTGCAGCAAGTGAGTAAGAAGGCCAATGGAATGTTGGCTTTCATTGCTAGGGGGATAGAATATAAAAATAGGGAGGTATTGCTTCAGTTGTACAAGGTATTGGTGAGACCGCACCTGGAATACTGCATACAGTTTTGGTGTCCATACTTAAGAAAGGACATACTTGCTCTCGAGTCAGTACAAAGAAGGTTCACTCGATTAATCCCGGGGATGAGGGGATGGACATATGAGGAGAGGTTGAGTAGATTGGGACTCTACTCATTGGAGTTCAGAAGAATGAGAGGCGATCTTATTGAAACATATAAGATTATGAAGGGGTTGGATCGGGTGGATGCAGGGAGGATGTTCCAGATGATGGGTGAAACTAGAACTAGGGGGCATAGTCTTAGAATAAGGGGCTGCTCTTTCAAAACTGAGATGAGGAGGAACTACTTCACTCAGAGGGTGGTAGGTCCATGGAATATGCTGCCCCAAAAAGCTGTCGAAGCTACATCATTACATAAATTTAAAACAGAAATAGACAGTTTCCTAGAAGAAAAGGGAATTAAGGGTTACGGGAAGCGGGCAGGAATTTGGACATGAGTCTAGGTTCGGATCGGTCATGGCCCTGTGGGTAGCGGAGCGGGCCCAGGGGCCGTGTAGCCTGATGCTGCTCCTGTTTCGTGTGTCTAATTCTGTTAGATTCAGGAGATAGTCCTGTCATAGTGGATTGGCGGTTAGGATCAGATCAGCCATGATCTTATTGAATGGCGGAGCAGGCTCGAGGGGCCAATTGGCCTGCTCCTGCTCTTATTTCTTATGTTCTTATGTTCTTAAATGAATTAAAGGCAATTTACTGCCTTTTAACAGGTACTTGTGAGCAGTTTTCAGTGTCTTTTTTGATTTTCCAGCTTCTGGGTCGGGTTTTACGATGTCCAGACAACACGCCAGGCAAGTCTGGCATGCTGTGAGTTTGGTCTGATGTTTGTGAAAAGAAGACAGCTGCAGAAGTGGTGTTTAGGATGCCATGTTGCACATGGTGAGTTTCAGAGCAAAGAAAATGTTGGTTATACAGATTTCTTTAGCTTACAAGTTTTTTAATCTAACTGTACGTCCAGTGCCACCTCATTGGGAGAACCTCTCTCACCAGTGACAGATCGCTTCTGTCATCTCACCTGCAGCTGCCATCTATTCCAGCAACATCGGAGCCAATGAAACAATCAGACCTTGGCCCTCCGAATCCTTCTACAATCATCCCCAACAGCAACATCACCAACCTCATCACCAACCTTTGCCACCATCACCTGATGCCCACCCTTGTGTGTTGTTAGTTGGCATGTTTGCAGTAGAATGAGGGTGAGTATGCGGGGTGGCTAGTGAGATGGGAAAGTGATAAAGTAGATAGAGAGGGTTAGGTAGAGGTGCAAGGTAAGTTGGTGTCCTGGGGAGGTCTCTTCCGCCCTTGGAAGGGAAGTGAACCTCCCTGCGTACTGTGACTCCCTCCAAAAGCATATTTTCATCACCTCAATGCTGTCAAACACTGAAAAATCAACTGTCAAAATTAAATTGTGCATGGTCCCTTTAAGGAAACCAGCAGATGATGCGTCATCAAATGACGTCATCAGACCCACTTCCTGTTAATTGGCCGGTAAGCCCGTAGGGTGGGCTTAACAAGGCCAATCAAGGGAAAATCAAGTCTGCAGAGCGGAGGCAGCTGGGGACGGGACTGGAACCCGGAAACCAGCTGACCTGCACCCATCCCAACACCGATGAGAAAATCGCGGCCTAAGTTTCCTTTCTAGGACAACTGGAGTTGTGAGTCTCCTGTGAGTCATGGAATCATAGAATTGTGCAGTGTAGAAGGAGGCCATTTGGCCCATTTCTTCTGTGCTAGCTCTCTGATGAGGTGGCACTGCAGGCATTAGTGGATGGGGCTAGGGCCAACAGGGAGGTGCTCTTCCCTTCATCGGGGAGGAAGAAGCCTCCCACTCAGACCAAGGCAGTGTGGATGCAGGTGGCTGAGGAGGTCAACTCCTTGGGAGTCACCTGCAGAACCTGGATACAGTGCAGGAAAAGATTTCATGACCTGCAGCGCACTGGAAAAGTGAGTATGAATTTCCCATCACCCTCAATCTGATCCCCATTGCCTCTCCTCACCAGCACTCAGCTTTAGCAATCTCTTCCTCCACATCCCACTTGACACTGACATCCATGCACCCTTACCCATTCCCTCTCTCTCTATGCTCACATTCACATAACTATTCGACCATGCAGCCCTCACACTCCCTATTACTCTGATGCTTTGAACACAACTGACAACACACAGGGAGGGCCCTTGGTCTTGCAACCTCACTCCATCTTTGTCTCCTTCTATGTATCTATGCTATGCAATCTCTACACTCACTCCTTCATTCTTACTCAACCTCCACTTGTCTCCCTCATTGCAGGAAAAGAGAGCTCACAACAAAAGAGAGTGAGCCAGGACAGGAGGAGGGATGGCCTCAATAGCCCACCTGACCCCCTGGGAGGAGACCGTCCTGGAAAGTATGGGAATAGAGGATGATTCGCGCATGGGGGACAGACAGACGGGTGTAACACAGCAAGCTGGTGACAGAAAAGTTTCCCATCTCTCTTTGACATTGCATGAGTTGCTGATAATGATTGTGAAGCTGTAACAGATGGACTTATGAGCATCTGCAAAAAGCTATCTGCATGTAGCCTTTGCATCACATCTCTGACTCTTTCCTTTACTCCTCCACAGGACCATCACAAGCATCCGTCCCCACTAGCCAGGAAGAAGAGGCTGAGCAGCCAGGCTCCTCAGAGGAAGCTGCAACCTCTGAGGGCGCAGCATCAGCAGAATTCAGCGCACCCAGCACCAGCACAGACACTCACACCTCGGTGGGACTTTCGGGAGATAGATTAGTGTTGTCACCTGGTGTATCACAGCTCACAAGTGAGCATCAGCAGATTGTGGAGACAGGGACAGCAGTGGAGAGTCCTAGTCAGAGGGCGCAGGACACTGCCAGCTCGGCTCAGCAGCATGTCGACCCTCTGCCTCTGGGTCCATCCATAAGATCAGAGGTGATGGAACTCCAGGCACAGATGCAGGAGTCTCTGGCAGGTTTTGTCTCTAGGGTCGCTGCAAGTGTGGAGCGAATGGAGGAGTCCATAGCGAACATGAGCGGAGCCTTTGTGGAGTCATTGGCGCGAGAACGCATCACTACGGAAAGGATGGCTACCTCCGTGGAAAGGATTGCTACCTCCGTGGTAAGGCTGGCTACTGTAGAGGAGAGGATGGCTACGGTAGAGGAGAGGATGGCTATGGCCATGGAGGAGCTTAGTCGCCAGGGTATGGAAAACATGGTCATTGTTCAGAATTGAATGACATCTCTTGAGGAGCGACGGGCATCTATTGAACAGAGAAACCAGACTTTCATGGAAGTCCTTCTGAGTAGGACTGCCATTGCAGATACGGGTCCCCATGGCCCCCCTGATGTGCAGCAATGTGCTCTCCAGCCACTTCCAGGCGCTGGCCCCTTCTGGCCTGTGCAGCTTCAGGTGGGTGAGCAGCAGCCTGGCGTTCCTGCTGTTGCTGATGTTGCTGGTGCTGCTGTTGTTCATGGTTCTGCTGCTGCCGCGACTGGTGCTCGAGCTCCTCTAATGCCCAGATGGGAAGGAAATAAATGGCTCCCATGCTTCTGGTAAATGCCTCCGTTGAGGAAGCGCTGAGTGAAGGTGGCGAGAGGGGTTTCCCAGGAGGCCACACTGGAGATGGGTGTGAGTCTCCAACCTTCCAGAGATGTGGTTAAGCCTTCTAAAAGTTGCCCCAGACCTGAGACCACTAAGTCCTGCCACCTGCAAATGGTGGCTGATCAAATCTCCTCTTTAATGGTTGACCTGCAGTTGATAGTCAGCAATCCAATAGTGCTCCCGCCAGGTTTCACATTCGTGTTTCCCACCAGGTGTGTTTTACATGGGAAAAGGGTTAAATTTGCAAGGGCCTGTTAAAATAGGATTATAGAGGCCATTTAGTGGTTATTATGGGCCTTAAAGACCAGTCCCGCCTGTTGGATGCTGGACAGAGTCAGGACCATCAGACACGCCTGAGTTAAAATTGCTCAGAGTCGGGAACCAGGCGGGGGGGGGTCCCGCCCGCCAGTTTTTGCGATTTTAACCTCCCGCACGCTTCCAAGCCCGACTCCACGGCTCAATGCAAATCGAGCCCTTGAGCTCAAAATCTAAGCTGACATTTCCGTGCAGTACTGAAGTAATGCTGCACTGTCAAAGGTGTCGTCTTTTGGATGAGATGTTAAACTGATGCCCCTTCTGTCCCCTCAGTTGAATCTAAAAGATCCCATGGCACTACTTGAAGAAGAGCAGGGGAATTATCCCCAGTGTCCTGACCAATATTTATCCAATAGCAACATCACTAAGAATAGATTATCTGGTCATTATCAGATGGTTATTTGTGGGACCTTGCTGTATGCAAATTGACTATCGTGTTTCCTACATTACTTCAAAAATACTTAATTGGCTGTAAAGTGCCTTGGGATGTCCTGAGGTTGTGAAAATTGCTATATAAATGCAGGTCTTTCTTTTATTTATGATGGCCTAGAAATTGGGTATGGCCAGAAAATGGTCAGTGTTGCGGGCCAGCGCTATTTGGCTGCACCCATTGAAAGTGGTGCAGGCAGCACGCAAAATTCGTGCTTAATTCTCATTACTAAACGCGCTGCTGGTTGGCTTACTGATCAACAGGTGGGCCAATATCGGTTGCAGTCTAATGGCCAGTAATGTTTGGCCTTGTCTTTCTCCAATACTTAAAAGGGTGGTGCTTTGATGCAGCAGCACCACATTGTCATTGGAGTTTGAAGACACAGAGAATGAGGCAGAAGATTCTTGGATGCAGCTCTGGAGGCATTGGTAGTGGCAGTGGAGAGAAGGCAGGGTGTCCTGTTCCCACAGGGTGGCTGGAAGCCATCAACACATACTTCCCGAAGGCTGTGGCAAGAGATAATTGGGTACGTCACGGCCAACAGTGTCATACCATGGACATGGATTCCATGCCGCAAGAAGTTTAATGACCTCACGCGGCAAGTCAAGGTGAGTGAAGGCTTCAGCAAATGCCATAGCCCACCATCTGCATCACAATCCTCACACACTGCTCAATGCACCACACCCCCATCACTTACCTACCAACAATCTCTAGCTATCACCACTCATGCCTCACAATGACAGTTTCAATTCACCCTCACAACCATACCACTGCTGCAACATTCACACTCACATCTCACACCCTGCACACACTGACAGTGAGTCTGCTATGGCAGGCACATCACCCAAACACATTGCACCGCCATCACTGACACACTTCCCTTTCTCTTGCAGGCCAAGGTGGCTCACAACCGCCGCGAGCCGCAACAGATGGGATTCGGTCAATCTGCCCTACAGTCCTTGAGCCAACTGGAGGAGACAGTGCTTGACATCATTGGAGGAGAAGTCACCGAGGCCATGGCAAAGGGCAAAGTTGAAGCCCTTGAGGACAATAATGGTATTGTAGGTATTCGGGTTCACCAATTGTAGGTGTTGGACGAATGCCTATCAAATAATCGAGGTCGACTCCAGGAGAACAATCAAATAGTTCTTTAATGCAAGAATAATCGAATTCCAACAGCTGGCTGAGATCGGTACAGGAGAGCCATTAAGTAGGTCTTAACCAGACGGAGACGCCACGAGGACTGACTAGTCAGTCCCGGGGATTGTGTCATGACGTCATCGCGTTTTCCCGCGCTTGGGGCGGTCACGTGATGTGCGACGTGACGTCATCGCGTTTGCCTGCGCTTGGGGCGGTCACGTGATGTGCGACGTGACGTCATCGCGTTTGCCCGCGTCATCTCGTTTACCCGCGTCATCGCGTTCGCCCGCGCTCCCAAAGGGGGAACGCCCCGCACAGGCAAACCGCATATATACATCGTTACGTTAAAGGGAATTATGTACGGTAAGTAAGGGACACTCGGTGATACCGCTACATGCGTCCCCCCAGAATTCGCTTTAACGGACAACGTCAAACGATGAGATGGTCTGACGAGCCTGTCCGAACGACTCCTGTAGTCTCGAGACGGAAACTGTTGGGTGTCTGGCGGGCTGTCGTACTTGGTCTGCCGTAACGACGATGGGTAGCTGGTGGTCAGGCGGGCGGTAGTACTTGGGCTGCCATAACGATGATGGGTGGTCGGTGGTCTCAGCGGTCGTGCTGTCTCGACTTGGCGGGCGAGGTCCAAATATGTGGTCTGGTAGATGGGGTCTTGAGCGGATCCCGATCTGTGTAAGGGTGAATAAAACATATTCAGCCCTGTGAAGGACCGTGGAAGCGTGTGACCTCTGCAGCCCATGGTTTGAAGCGGGCGCCAGGGCGAAACAGCTGGCCGTGTCACAGTGACTGGCAGGTTGGGCAGACGCAGACCATGGCTCTGTCATTGTTGGAAGAAGGTCCCCTGTCTGCCGAAATCTGCAGGAACGCTGAACAGGCGATCCAGGAGGAAATAAACGTGGGTCTTGGCAGGTCGGTGAACTCGCCGATAGGCGAGCGAACTCTTCGGCAGTCGGGAACGCACGGAATGGTGCGTGCCGTAGTGCTACTACGGTAACACAGAAGAGAGTGAACCGTTGCTGCGTTGTTCAGTGATCGGTGATGACAGCAATTTTTGCGTGGCCAATCGCGATCGCGGGATGCCCGTTGGACCCGTCCTCGATGGTCGCAGCGTCAGTAGATGTTTGCTTCTGTTGAGGGGAAAACTGTAGAGAGGGCGGCAACGCTTCTAGTTGTTGTTGATTTAGGGGGAAAACTGCTGGGAGGGCGGCAACGCTTCTAGTTGTTGTTGATTTAGGGGGAAAACTGCCGGGAGGGTGGTAACGCTTCGCCTTCGCGCCGAATAGCGTGGTAGAAGAAACAGGCCAGCAGGCTGACGGGCTAGTGCGGCGTCGGCGGGGGATGGGTCCTCGTGGTTTGCGAGGGGCGAATCTTCGTGGTTTGCGAGGGATGGGTCCTCGTGGTTCGCGAGGGAGGAATCCTCGTGGTTTGCGAGGGAGGAATCCTCGTGGTTTGCGAGGGGTGGGTCCCCGTGGGTTGCGAGCAGCAAATCCTCATGGATTGCGAGGGGCGAGTCCTCGTGGGTTGCGAGGGGTGACGCCTCGTGGGTTGCAAGGAGTGGTTTGCGAGGACTGAGTCCTCGTGGCCTCTCCGTCGGGGCGCGCTCTGATCCTGTGAGCCCAAAAACGTGCTGCACCCGCGCTGTGAGGGTGTTATTCTTGCTGTTCTGCCGTGGGGTTGTTGAAGAGGCTGACGCTCCGAAATTCGGTAGAGCTGTCGAAAACAGAGACCATATCCAGGTACATGGCCTGCGCTGTATCGATGTTGCACAGGGCGAACAGGGCTTCTACCAGAATAAAGCACGAGAGCGATTGTTGCTCCCAGTGTTGCGGTAGCTGAGCGAAACGGCTGTAGCTTCCAGGCGTGCTTCTTTCCTGAAAAACGTTCACGAAAAATCGGGGTCCGGCTGCGCTGCTTTCGTGAAAAACGTTCACGAAAAACGGGGTCACCAATGTAGGTATTGATGAGCTCCTGTCCTCACGTCGTTGGTCACCAATTGTAGGTATTCGGGTTCACCAATTGTAGGTGTTGGATGAATGCCTATCAAATAATCGAGGTCGACTCCAGGAGAACAATCAAATAGTTCTTTAATGCAAGAATAATCGAATTCCAACAGCTGGCTGAGATCGGTACAGGAGAGCCATTAAGTAGGTCTTAACCAGACGGAGATGCCACGAGGACTGACTAGCCAGTCCCAGGGATTGCGTCATGACGTCATCGCGTTTTCCCGCACTTGGGGCGGTCACATGATGTGCGACGTGATGTCATCGCGTTTGCCCGCGCTTGGGGAGGTCACGTGATGTGCGATGTGACATCATCGCGTTTGCCCGCATCATCGCGTTTACCCACGTCATCGCGTTCACCCGCGCTCCCAAAGGGGGAATGCCCCGCACAGGCAAACCGCATATATACATCATTACGTTAAAGGGAATTATGTACGGTAAGTAAGGGACACTCGGTGGTACCACTACAGTATGCTCATTTCTAATCCTTCTTCACACATCTCACTTCCCCCTCAAACCACAATCTCTTCTCACTTAGAAGCTGCTGATGTTGTACGCATGGATATCTTGCTTCCCCCCACCCCACCCCGCTCCCCTCACCATAACCCGACTCTCGTGCCTTTCTGCTTTCAGATGACCAAGATCTGCCATCAGCACAGCCTGTCCCTGAAGTAATGGAGGAGAGTGGAGACAAAGAAGAAGACGCACCATCATTGCATCTGACACTCGCAGGCATGAGCTCAGGAACGATCACTGCTCAGAATTTACAGGGTAGTATAGATGCGGGATCTGCACAGGTTGAGGCACTGAGCATGAGTGGGCTGCAGCAAGACCAGGGGGAAAGGGTAGCTCGGGGGCCAGCTACCTGGAGGGCGAGTTGGCGAATGCATTCTGCTGCACACAACTCAGATGATGACCTTTATGGTGTGGCCTTCAGAACAAGGGTGATAGCCATGCACACAAGCCTGCCAGAGAGCCTCTTGGCAATGTCAAAGAGCATTTAGGAGTCCGGCTCCAACATTGGATAGGGCTTTGCACAGAACTTGAATCACAAGATTTCCAGGCTGGAAATGAAGGACAACTCCACGAGAGACCTTCTGGATGCAGCCATGATGCCTCGTATGATGGGTGATGTCACGGGTTCCATTGCAGCGCAGGCGGAAGCGACCCAACGTCTCAGTGCTGCAGTAGAAGCACAGACCACTGTCATGCAGTCTCAGCTTGCTGCCATGCCAGATCAGACTACTCTCATGCAGTCTCAGCTCGCTGTCATCTAAGCTCAGACTGCTGCCATCGTGGCTAGGTTTATCAGTCAAAAGGGGCTTGCAGGGTGTCACAGCAGGCCAGCAATCTTTCCTCTAACAGATTGCTAGAAATGCTGAGGTGCCGCCCCAGGGGAGTGTCAGTGTATCTGTGGAGCATGTATCTGTTGTTCTCTTTCAGGTTGACAGCATTTCTATTCCCACAACTGCCACTCCCCCATTGCCCTTGCCACTGCCTGTCACTGCTGCCGCCCATGCCGAGGTGGTGCAGTCTATAGCCAGGCCTTCTTGGTTGAGGTCGTCCTGCAAGGCTGTCTGTAGTCTTCCCCATGGAAACTCAGCAGTCTTCCACCAGCCATGCTGCAGCCACTGGGGGAGCACTTCGTAGGAGCCCCGGAGTAGGAAAGGTCTCATGAACAACAGGCACTAAGGGATTGCACGAGGGTGATTAATTCATATTGTAATGTAAATTGAATACTTATAAATGTATTGATTTTGTTTGGAATGATTGTCTCATTTCAGCTTTGTGCCCAGGAGGACGCTGTGATATTCCGTGACAGAGGAATGGTATGATAGGGATGTGGTTGATGGGGATGTGGTGAGCAACAGGGATCAAGGGTTTCATTCACTCGAATTGGAGTCTGATGAGGCATTCATGGGCACCCCGTGCAGAAGGGGGATTTGCTGCCTGCCTCCTCCCTTCCTCCTTGTCCTTCTCCTCTTCCTCCTCCTCCTCTCCTTCATCTTCTTCCTGAGGTGGTCCCTCAATCCCTGCTGCCAAGTGCTGCGCCCTCATGATGGCCAAGTTGTGAAGCATGATACAGACCACCATGAAATGGGACACCCGCTCCGCCGAGTACTGGAGGGCTCCTCCCGAGCGATCAAGGCAGTGGAACCATTGCTTTAGTAGCCCGATGGTCTTCTCGATGATGTTCCTGGTGGTAGCATGGCTCTCGTTATATTAGTGCTGGGCGGGAGAGGTTAGGTTGCGGAGAGGAGTCATCAGCCAGTTGCAGAGCGGATAGCCCTTGTCTCCGAGCAGCCACCCTTGGGTTTGATGTGGTGGCTGGAAGATTGAAGGCATCATGACTGCTGCCAGGATAGCAGGTATTGACCATTAGGATACACTGGGCATGGTCGCACAACAACTGCACATTGTAGAACACACTATTTACTGTAAAAGTTGACCAAATTTTACCATCATGCTTCGTGAGGACAAAGACTGGTTGCTGTGAGAACTTTGCAAAATAAACTGTTTGACTTGTAAGCTGTAAAAACTGCCAACTGTCTTTCAACAGATAAGGGAAACAAGCTTATTAAAGTTCTGTGGGAACAAACTATTGACTGTGAAATCAGTGGAATAACAGAAATATCTTCAGACTATCAAATGTACCTAGCCTTGAAGCCCACAGATGCTCAATGAACTATTGATAAGAAGAACTGAAAAACAACTGATGAGCATTAAGCCATATAGTTAGGGACACGTACACAGTGGGAGGGTTGCCAAGTTTTAAGGTATAAAAGATGTTGTAAAAAAACATTCGGGGCTGCAGCCAGGCGACTTGGTCAGTTGCCAGAAATCATACGTCTAGTCACTGCCGATTTGACCACTTGCTGGTGTTAGTACATATGTGGAGTTTTGCTTGAGCTTAAAGCAAAGGGACAGCTCTGTGTATGCTGAGGTATAGTAATTGGGAATTATTATACACTACATAACTATCGGATGCTTGCTTGTAATCTCTTGCTGATTTTTAAGTAAAAGAAGTTTCACAGATTCATTTGGTTTTGTGTTGTCAGTTTGACGGGTCAAAACTTTGGAAACTGTTTGATGGGACGAGGGGCGATTTCCACACGTCTTACAGATTTTTGGTGCCCAAACAGGGACCTGTTCAGAGCAGACAATGGCAAAGACAATGGATGAATCAGTCACTAAGTATGTGACAGGGAATTTGCCCCCTTGAGAGGGGTGGATCTGGGTCATTATTGACGGTGATTATCCAGTATTGGAGGCTGAACAGTGGACACAAGGGTTCATGTGTCAGCAAAGGTTAAGGAAATCCATTTGGTTATTGGCCTATCAGAGGCAGGTTAAATCTGATGAAAGAGTAAAGATAAAGTTAAGGAAAGAAACAGAAGAAGAAAGGGAACATAGAAACAGGCTTGAGGAAAAGTTAGAACAGGAGGAGAGGTAGTGTAATAAAAAACAACACCTCGAGAGCCACTGTATAAATAATCAGGATCAGTGCGATGCCTTGTCAAAAGAACTATCCAAACAGAGACATCGGGCAGAGCAGGCAGAAAAGGTCTATGAGGACCTGAAGGTTGGGTTTAGGGTCACCCAGAAACAGGCTCTAGAGGAATGGAGTGTTCATGGGGACCACACTGAATGTAATAAGCGGATTAAGAAACTGGAGGTGAAGCATAAAGAGCAGGAGAGAGTGTGGAAGATAAAGAGGGGAAAAGATCTGAGTTGCAGGCTAATCAATCAGAAAACTCAGCAAAGGAAGGAAAAAAACAGGGATTTGGGAAGCCAGGAAAAGTTGCAGAGATGACGATTTAAAAGAAGGAAAAAAAGAGAAACTTAGGGCTAGAAATTCAGTAGGCTTTGCGCCCAGTTTTCGCCCAAAGAGGGCTTTTGCGCCACTTGCTGAGCTTTCGCCGATATTCAGCGCTGCGGTAATGGCGGCGTTAGCCAGTAGCGCTGCGCCGCCACCGATGACGTCATCGGTGTGCGCAGTGCCCCGCTACCGCCCCGCTGCCGGCCCAACCGCCATATTTAGTTGCGGCCGCCTCTTCCGCAGCGGCCGCAAACAGCGATCAGAAAACGGGGCCGTCCTGTAGCGTTAGTGGGGCGAGTTAAGGCAGAGGTGCGGTCGGCCGCTTTTTCGGCGGCTGCCTGCCCGCACCTCCTTCCCCGGCCTCCTCCACCCCCCCCCCCCGCGGCATTGCCAGCTGTTTTCCGGGAGCCCAACACTTCTCCGTGGTGCCGGGCTCATTTGCCGGCACTAGCGAGCGGCGATCTCGCTGTTGCAGGCACCTCCCCCTTAAGAGAGGGAGGAAGGCCTGCAGTACCGCAGCCTGCCGCTCCGCAGCGGGTGGCGCTGCGGCACCTAGCGTGCCGATATTCAGTTTCAGCGCCCCAAGCGGGGGCGCCGAAACCCTTGAATAGCGGCCGCCTTCGAGTTGGGGCGCTGAAACTGAATTTCCGGCAGGCGCAAGTGGCTCCGCGCGCAGCGGTACTTTCTGGGCACGAGCGAGCTGGCCGCCCCAAACTGAATTTCTAGGCCTTAAAGTTTTACCAACATGGAAGCTAACAGCATCTGTGCCGAGACAAATAAAACACAAGATTTACTGAGTGAAAGGAACCTTAAAGGATGCTGAAATTTTAGTTTGTGTGAAGGTGTTTGTTAAAGTGTGGAAGTTTTCCTGACTAGGAATTTTGAGAAGTTACAGTATTCCTTTTGTCTGAAAGTCTGTCTTTAAAAGAAAGTGTATGTTGTGTTTGTTTTAGCTCCACCCACATTTCTGTACATGGAGCTGAAGGCCAATTAACCCTTTGTAGTCTTGTCTTGCATGTTGGAAGTTTTAAGAGCGTGTGGATGTGTTAAATATGTTCATTTCAATTTAAGATTGTGCACCTAGAAGTGGGAGAAATGTTGTGATTTGCATTTTAATTTAAAGACTGGGATGGCTTGTACAGCAAACTGCAGAGGCAGTTTGTTTTACAAAAGATAAGCTTCAGCCTTGAAGTTACGGTTGCCATGGTTTCTGATCATGTCTGGTAAAAAATAAGTCTGGACTTTTTGAAAGTACTTTGTTTTGATTGGATTACAAAAATTGCTATTGTTTGATTTTATTTTAAACCAATTTGAACATTTACAAAGCATTGTCTTCTTAATTTGGTTACTGCAAGTCCGAGGCACCCGCTTTCTAAGTTTTTAACAAGTTTTTAACAAGTAGCCTATGGTGAAATAAAGAAAGGAGGAAAGGAAAGTTTCTGTCCCTTTTCTACTTTCAGTGTAGTGATGGCTGAAAAAAACTTGTATGAATATTTTGAAACTACAAGCTGAGGGAAGCTTCTCCCTCTTTTTCAAGTGGTACTGGTTAGTTTAAGATATTGGTTTGAATTGAATTGAAGTTATTGAGTTTAATTACCCTATTTAAACCAGACTTTTATTGCGGTCACGGTGAAATTCTGGTTGGTGTAAATTGTGTGAAAGCCTTTAGTTCCGGACATGAGGCAATCATATCAACAATTGGCATTTTTGACATTTCTGACCGATTTCAAGTATGTGCGACCAAAAAAAAATGCTATTGTTGTGTGTGGAGTTGTTTCACAAATGTTTGTAATGGTGTTATTAATGATGTCTGATGTTTTTACCTGCTGAATTGAATTGATCAGGATCTTAACAAAGTTTTAATGGCACAAAGATTTTGTAAAAGTAACAGTTTTTTGTATTGACAAGTTTTAAATTTACTTGAAAGCTGCGAGAAGCTGTGTGACATGAGCTGACATTGATTGATGGTATTTGGGTTTGTCTTCTTTTGAAAAAAAAGTTAACTAACCTCTTAAATTGTGAAAACCCAACTGTCTTTTTCGATCAGGAAAGTTTTTAAAACATTTTTACGTGAATTGACGCAATTGCGTGCATCTGACAATTTGCTCCCCCTTCTTACAAACCTGCAAAGGAGTTAACCCTTTCTGCTGACAGCTGTTTTTTTTATTTCATCACACAACAGCATTTTATTGCTGAAAGCAATTTAAAGATATTGGCCTAGAAATTCGGTATTGCTGCGCCAGGTCTTTAGTGCCCGAAATTTTGCGCTCGCCCGGATTCCCGTAGTGCCCGCCTGAAATTCAGTTGCGCCGCCCCAAGACGGAGGCGGGCGCTATTGCAGGGTTTGGCCGCCTCGTTTGGGGCGAAGAATGTCAGTTTCAGGCGTCCAGCTGCCGCTGCGGCACCCGATGTGGTGCGGCAGGCTGGGGTACTGCAGGCCTCCTCCTTCTCTTAAGGAGGAGCTGCCTGCAGCCGTGAGATCGCCACTGGATTCCCCCGGCAAATGAGCCCGGCACCACGGAGAAGTGCCGGGCTCACGGGAGTCACACACCAATGCCACGGGGGGGTGGTGCAGGAGTCCGGGGAGGGAGGTGCGGCCAGCCGCCCCTCCACCTTTATGCGCCGGCCTCGCCGAACTGCAAGGCACCATTTTGCAAACGCTGTTTGCGGCCGCGACGGGCGAGGCGGCCGCAACTGAATTTGGCCATCGGGACGGATTACCATTGGAACCGGGGCGCTGCGCACACCGATGACGTCATCGGTGCCGGCGCAGCGCTACCGGCTAACGCCGATGTTAGGGACCAACTGAATTTCGGGCGCTAAAAAACTTCCGGCGCAAACCACTTTATAGCCAATAAGTGGGCGCAAACGCGACTGAATTTCTAGGCCATTGGGCATTATTAAATTTAAGTTTCTTAATTTTAAGTGAATATTTCCCCACAGTGACAGGAATTGACGAATTAGCCCATTGGGCTCGTAGGAAAGCCACAATGGATTGTCTGTTTTTTTCCTTTAAGCAGGGGGCCAGATGAGTGTAGATGGTGCAAGATTACCAAGTGGGTAGAAGCCTTCCCGTGCAAGTCGGCCACAGCATTGTGGACAGCCAAGACCCTAGTTAAAGAGGTATTCGTCAGATGGGGACTTCCTCACATGGCAGGGTCAGACCAAGGAAGTAATTTTACAGGTCAGGTAATGCAAGCCACTCTGAAATTGCTTGGAATTAAAGGGAAATGGCACGTGACCCACAACCCGCAGTCATCAGGGATTGTGGAAAGAATGAACCATACATTGAAGCTGGCCCTGCGAAAGGAATTAAATGAACAGCACACTAAGTGGGATGAGGTACTTCCCCTAATCCTTATGGGAATACGCAGTAAAGAATCCAAAGTAACGGCTCACTCCCCTCATGAATTGGTAATGGGGAGACCCATGCGAACCCCCACACACTTGTTGGTCCCCACTCTGACTGATAAACAAATTAAGGAGGTGACTCAGGACAAATTCCTGAGCAACCGTGGAATACTTTAAAAGTACCGAACTTGAGGGCCGCCCACAACACTGGGAAGGCTCACTAATGCAACCCATTACACCTGGCTCCGAGTAAACCCCAGGAGGGGTAGTAGAGAGCCAGGTAATGGTACGAAACTATCCGAGGGTGGGCGTCTTTGAACCCCTTTACAAGGGACCGTATAACATTGTTGATAAAGTTAGTCCCATGGTGTATGCGGTTCAGTTACCTAACTAAGTTAAATGGTTTCATATTAGCCAGATGAAGCTTTTTCAGTCCACTAGCAGGTCCAGAAGACAACAAGCCACGATTATGAACATGGTGAGCCGGATTTATCCTCTCCAATGGGATCATGAAGAAGTGGTGTCTAATGGGACACCCCCACCCAATGAGGCGCCCTTGTCTGAAGTGGCGCCTCCACAGGTACAGTATGATTCAAATGAAGGTGGACAGGACATGGGAGCTGTAGAAACCTCCTCTTCCCCAGGTCCGGAACCACCTCCTGTCTGCAGATGGGTCCAACTGACCCCTCCTACCCCACGGCAGCATAGTAAAATAAATAAAAAGACACCCTTGAAGTATTATCAGTGGTAGGAGTGAGAAAATCGCCCACTGCAGGAAAAATAAAAGTAGGAAGCCCTGTTTTTTTTAAAATACATCAGTATTGAGGGCCTGAACTAATGGGTGTACATAAGGTGCAAGGCCGGGAGTAACGCTCTGTTTTTGTCCCCTTCCCCTACAGGCAAGGACCAGGCAAGGGAAGATGGGGAGACTAGTTTGGGTGCTGTGCGGTATAGCGCTCCACCTCGGAGAGGCAGCAGCAACGCACGGGGAGGCGTCCAATAGTTTGAGTTACAACAGTCAGATTACTATTGTCCCAGCAACATCACACCTAGGCACTGCTCGGGAGGTCACTCATCAGTCCATTACGGGTACGTGTGTAACCAGTTGTTTGGGAAGGGTATGGGTGACCACTCACGAGATTCAAATGGGAAACGGGGTGTGCATAAGGTGTAAGAGTGGAACCGTGAGTCAACCACTTGTATGGTTCCTCCGAACAGAGGCTGGTAACATTACAAGGTCCCACCAGACAGGGGACCCTCAGGGTATCCCGGGAGTCTGACTCAATCAGAAAGCATTGGGGAAACTATGCTATGTTGGCCACGATCATGGCAAGAGCATGAGGGTATATATGGGTGCATAAACCTTCCAGGGACGCCATCTAACCATACTTTCATGGCCGCGAAGCCCCCTTGTGGAGCTCCCGTCCACTGGATAGGCGGGAAAAGTATCCAAGTGAATGGAATAGATGACAGGGGTCCCTACCAATGGTTTGTGGAGGGGGAGGGAAGGCCGTGGAGGGGGTCGAAGGGTTGCACACATTATCATGTGCAGGAATGTAAAAATGGATTAATACACACGGTGAAATTAAAAGTCCGTCCTAAATTTCCCCTCCTTACGATTAAAACACAACCGCGGGAAGAACAACAAGAAACCCGGGTTGTCTGCCCCAAGCACTCTCCGACAAATGGGTTAGTGGTAATCCCAACATGGATAATATTCTACCATGATGTGCATCACGAGGTGGTGCCAGTAATATTGAATCTGACTGAGGATTACCGAATTGGTGCAAACCAGAGACTGCGCGGTTATATGGGAGGATGATGCAGGAATTAATAGAGGGATTTTGGGAAAGAGCCAGTACAACACTGGCAGAAAGGAATTAGAGCCGTTATATCGCAAGGACTCAGGGGATGGTAATGGATTTAACGATACCTTGCGGGAAAGTTATACCGAGATCATTGAAGAAAATTATGTTGGTTACGGGAGTAAAGGGGACCATATCAGAAGGCGACGGGGTCTGATAAATGATGCAACAACTGTTTTTAATACCGGAACCTCCCTCGTTAATAGCCTTGATTTGGCTAATATGGATCAATCAGTAAAGGCAGTTAGAAATTGTCTAAGGGAAATTTTGAACAAAATTAATGGTCTAGAACAGGAGGAATTGAAGGAGGACCAAATTATTATATTTTTATTCAAAAGCAAAATACTGCGGATGCTGGAAATCTGAATTAAAAACAGGAAATGCTGGAAATACTCAGCAGGTCATCTGTAGAGAGAAACAGAATTAACGTTTCAGGTCGATGACCCTTCATCAGAATTATTTATTTTTATTAATTTATGGGATGTGGGCGTCACTGGCCAGGCCAGCATTTATTGCACAGCCCTAATTGCCCTTGAGAAGGTGGTGGTGAGCTGCCTTCTTGAACCGCTGCAGTCCGTGTGGTGAAGGTACTCCCACAGTGCTGTTGGGTAGGGACTTCCAGGATTTTGACCCAGCGACGATGAAGGATCGGCGATATACTTCTAAGTCACGATGGTGTGTGACTTGGAGGGGAACTTGATGGTGGTGGTGTTCCCATGTATCTGCTGCCCTTGTCCTTCTAGCTGGTAGAGGTCGCGGGTTTGGGAGGTGCTGCCGAAGAAGCCTTGGCGAGTTGCTGCAATGCATCTTGTAGATGGTACACACTGCAGCCACGGTACGTCAGTGGTGGAGGCAGTGAATGTTTAAGGTGGTGGATGGGGTGCCAATCAAGCGGGCTGCTTTGAGCTTCTTGAGTATTGTTGGAGCTGCACTCATCTAGGCATGTGGAGAGTATTCCATCACACTCCTTACTTGTGGTAAGTCAGAAGGTGAGACACTCGTCGCAGAATACCTAGTCTCTGACCTGCTGTTGTTGCCACAGTAGTTATGTGGCTGGTCCAGTTAAATTTCTGGCCAATGGTGACCCCCAGGATGTTGATGGTGGGGGATTCAGCAATAGTAATGCAGTTGAATGTCATGGGGAAGTGGTTAGACTCTCGCTTGTTGGAGATAGTCATTGCCTGGCACTTCTGTGGCACGAATGTTACCTGCCACATATCAGCCCATGCCTGAACGTCGTCCAGGTCTTGTTGCATGCGGGCATGGACTGCTTCATTATCTGAGGAGTTGTGAATGACACTGAACACTGTGCAGTCATCAGCGAGCATCCCCATTTCTGACCTAATGTTGGAGGGAAGGTCATTGATGAAGCAGCTGAAGGTTGTTGGGCCTAGGACACTGCCCGAGGAACTCCTGCAGCGATATCCTAGGGCTAAGATGATTGATCTTCAACTACCACAACCACCTACCTTTGTGCTAGGTGTGACTCCAGCCAGTTGAAAGATTTTCCCCCCCAATTCCCATTGACTTCAGTTTTATTAGGGCTCCTTGATGCCACACTCGGTCAAATGCTGCCTTGATGTCAAGGGCAGTCACTCTCACCTCACCTCTGGAATTCAGCTGCTTTGTCCATGCTTGGACCAAGGCTGTAATGAGGTCGGGAGCCGACTATTCATCTGCAGGATGTGGTTAAACATTTAGAGTCCCATGCTAAAAAGATGAATCAAATTTTAAAGGAGGATCGAAATGCCTCTAAGGAGGCCGCGCAAAATGAAGTGTGTATAACGTATGGATCTTGGTTAGTGGAACAAGCCCGTGAAAACCTGCCGAGCATTGTTGAAGGGAAGCTACCCTCGTGGGTGACTGACCGACACCTGAGGGCAATGTCCACTTACCAATTTACCATGAATATGTGTAAAGTCAGGGGGTTGGTACAGGTGTACCTGGTGAAACATGAATTCCATTTACAGGAACAGAATAACATCACCCTGTTAGGACTGGTATTGTATTATCCCATTTTACCTGAAAAGGCATCCCCAAATCCACTGTTCAATGTGGAGAACATAGGAGTACGTCAGGGAGATCACTTAATAAAGTATGATGAACCCCTGAAGTACGTGACCCGAGTGGATGGGACCAGATGGGTGGCCCCAGATCTTACCGGGTGTGCGCAAGCTCAGGACACATTCATCTGCCCTTATGGCATGGTAGAACATGCAGCCCCTGCGTGCAGGTTTGATTGGGATGGGATAGAATGGAACTGCACCATGAAAGTGATTGCAGGACAGCATTTCCCTGTACGATCTGCGTACCGAGTGAAGGGTGAATATTGTTTCACCACTACGCACCGGGAATACCAGTATGGCAACAAGCTGACTTGTCCTGTTGCAGCGGGAACATTTTGCTTTACCCCAGTCCAACCTATGGTGGCACGGTGGCATAGTGGTTAGCACTGTTGCCTCACAGCGCCAGGGACCCGGGTTCAAATCTGGCCTCGGGCGACTGTCTGTGTGGAGTTTGCACATTCTCCCTGTGTTTGCGTGGGTTTCCTCCGGGTGCTCCGGTTTCCTCCCACAGTCCAAAGATGTGCAGGTTAGGTTGATTTGGCTATGATAAATTGACCCTTAGTGTTAGGGGATTAAATACGCTACATGCGCATTTCTCCTGCTTCTCTCTATTCAGAGAGAAGACAACGTAACCCCTTCTCTTGTTGTAGAGAGCCTCTGTGACCTCCCAGATGCAGCAATGGACGGCGAACTGGAAGGATCTGCTGATGAAGAAATTGAGGACCACGGTGACCTAGAGGGCCACTGGGAGAGCCGTGGTCACCCTGTTCTGAGGCTGCAGGTCTGGTTGCAGGAGGTGATAGAGTTCTGTGACCACCTCCTTGGTGAAGTGGAGCCTCCTAATACGCTACTCCTAGCTTAAGTGGATATAAGAGAAGTGCTTTCTGAAAACCCTAGTTGGGTAAGGCCTCCTGTTGAGAGCCCTCCTGGCTCTCTTTCTCCTCCCTCTGCGAGCATCTTCTCCTCTTCTTCGTTGCCTCTGCTCCCTCTCCTGAAGGTACTTGAGCACGAGGGTGACTGCAAGTAGAGCTTCATGACTGTGAGCAAATGATGTGAGCAGAAGCCTTTAAATAAGATTGAAGGTGTTCTCCACTTGCACCAACACTCCCTGTCACCTTAGGAATTTGAAACAAGTTTAGAAAGCTGCTAGAGTTGCAGAAAATTCCACAGAGCCAGTCAAACTGAACAAACATGTCAGCTGCAACATATCCCTTTAAATAATGCTGCTGGAGGATCTTTCCTGCTTGCGAATGCTTGGTCAACTGGTCGTAATTAACACAGGTAAGTGGAGCGGCAAACACGAAAATGGCAGATCAGGCGTCAGGTAAGCATTGCACACTTGATGACATCAATCACGATCTACATATCCCTAGATAGCGCGGACATCGGCAGCGCTGCTGCCCAGCCGAAAATGGCGGTCGCCGTGGGACCCGTCGGCAGTGGGCGGAAGTGAGGCGGTTGCCATTTTTTTTTGCCAAAACAGGCCTTAAGGGCCATGTTAACACCTCCAATTTCTAGGCCGATGTGTTTATTATCTGTTTGTTTTGGTTAATGGTAATGAATCCTCATCACAAAAATAAATGCTTCTCTAAATAATAATAATGCCAAAAAGATGTCACTCCATTTCTTATCAATCCAGCTAATGTCAGTAGATATTAAAGGATCTGCACTGTTAGAGACATCATGGAAAGAATCCATTTACTCATCTAGGAACACTTTTCCATTTCAGGCAATCGGTGTCAGCATCATGACCAGATACAGCGTAAAGCTTCCTTTTCCCCACAATGCATAGTAGCCCCTATCTTTAGAAGAGAACTCCTGACTACACCAGTGTAATGTTCCCACTATCGATATCACCGTTAATCACAGAAATATTATGGGGTGAGACTGTTAGTTTAAGGGTAGATTTTCCAAGTCCAGCCCATGATTTAAATTTCAATAGATGGAAAATCACAGATAATGTGCCCCTGATTTTACAATAAACAAGTGAGGTACCTCGCTATGTGTGTAGACTGAGAAAATCTACCCTACAGTGCCAAATTCTGAGCAATTTTGCACTCCTTAGGAACTGGAGGTGTGTCTGTGAGCTTCATAGACATCAGAGACAAAGCACTTTCATCCAATCTAGGTGAGTTTTTTTTGAATCGGGAATTGAAAAGGTGACTGTGCTTACCTATTGTGCCACCCAGTCGCTTCATGTGGAGTTATCTTATGTGCAAATAAAACAAAGTTCAGCAAACCAAAACAATGTGACCTGAATGGACAGATAAATTAACATTATAATGTACAAAAAATGTAGTTAAATCTATATTGCTGTGGGCTGGATATTATTTCATTACCCACCCAAAATCAGGCGGCACAGAGGCAGAAAATGGGGTAAAATTGGGCAGCAAGGCCTACTGCCACATCCCCCTGCTGGCCTCAAGTTTCCTCACCCTGCTCCCGACAAAGAGGCCACTGGCCATCCCTTCATTGCCTGATACATGCAAATGTCAGCAGGGATGAGAGGCACAACAAGCTACTGATTTCTCTGCTCACCACTGCTGCCGCCACCAAGCTCAAGGACAGCCAGGAGAAGGGTAGAACTAGTTTCTGGGTTAGCAGTGATAAGTCCCCTAAGTTAATAGATGGAGGGAGAGGGCTTAGTAGTGGCCTCCTTTCTCTCTAAATACTTAAAAAACAATGGGGGAAAAATTTGATAGCTTAGCACCTCCCATTAGCACCAGCAGATGGTGCTAACGGGGCGCTAGAGCATTATCGCCTGGGCGAGGCGAATCCAACGCTGCACATCAAATCCACCCCCCCTCCCCCACAGTGCTGTCGGTAACAGCTATTGCCAGGAGCCTCAACGCCAGGTGGATTGTGACGTCAGTGAGTGCACAAGGCTCACTGACCACCCGATCTGCAAAATTGATTGTCACCACCTACCTTAGTGCTTGGAGTAAACAGTGGCTGGGAGAGCTGGTGTGAAGCACCAGGAAGCCTGTTCCAGGGACTTTATTTAAAGGTGATGACTCGCAGCTGTCAGGTTGGTGCAGTTTCAGTGGTTTCTTGACAGTTTCACATAGTCCAGCAGTTTAATTCAGTAATTTCAATGTTATTTTGTATCAGGAGTGTAGTGACAACTAAAAAGTAGTTACATTTATTCTTAAAAAAATGAAACTGCTACACTTGGCAACATTAATGGAGGCTGTACTGGCATGCAACCTCACCCTCCTGGATCGATGGCGGAGGAAGCGTAGGCAGCTAGAATGACAGGAACATGTGTGCAGAGAGATGAGGAGGGACATCAGGGTTTTCAGCAGGAGGCCTTACCCTCCGAGGGTATTCCAAAAGCACTTCTCCTACCTTCAATGAAGCGAGGAGCAATGTATTAGATGGCTCCACTTCACCAAGGAGGTGGTCACAGAACTCTGCCAACCCCTCCAAACAGAACTTCAGCCTCCACCAGGATGACTTAAAGCCCACATTCCCTTTGCTCACCACATCCCCATCATTCCATCCCTCTCGCAGGCTGTTTCATACCACAAAGCTGAAATGACAGACAGCACAAAAGAATGGTAAGTGAATTAATAAATTTATCAAAAATCAGTGAGCACATATTAACAACAAAAATATTAACTATTCACCCTTGTGCAATCCCTTAGCACCTCTTGTTACTGTGCCTTTGCCTACTCTAGTGCTCCTACGAAGTGTTGGCCCAGTGGCTGCAGCATGGCTGCTGACTGTCCATGTGGGAGACTTCAGATGGCCTTACAGGATGCCCTCAACCAACTCTGAGCCTGGAAAGCCCAGCTGTAGACTACACCACCTCAGCATGGGCGGCAGCAGTCTGGGCTGGCTGGATGACCTTCAGCAATGGTGGAGTGGCAGTGGTGGGAGCAGGAATGCTGCCATCCTGAGAGAGGACAGCAGGTTCCTGCTCCACTGACCCACTGCCACTATCCCAGGGCAGCAGCTCAACATCTGTAGCAATCTGTTGGCCCACAGATTGCTGGCCTGCTGTGACACCGTGAAAGCCCCGGTGGACGGTGGTTGACCCAGCTAAGATGGCAGCAGTCATCAAGCTGAGACTGCATGACAGCAGCCTGAGATTGGATGCCACCAAGCATAGACTGCATTACAGCATTAAGACGCTGCGTCGCTTCTGCCTGTGCTGCAATGGAAGCTGCCAGATCGCCCATCATACATGGCATCAGATCTGGGTCGCCACGGTCTCTCTGATGGGCTCCATGGTGTGCACAGAGTCAACAACAACAACTTGTATTTATATAACATAATAAAACGTCCCAAGTTGCTTCACAGGAGTGTTATAAGAAAAAAAATTGACACCGAGCCACATAAGAAATTAGGGCAGGTGGCCAAAAGCTTGGCCAAAGAGGTAGGTTTTAAGCAGCATCTTGAAGGAGGAAAGAAAGGTAGTGAGGCAGAGAGATTTAGGACAGGAATTCCAGAGCTGAGGGCCTAGACAGCTGAAGGAATGGTCACCGATGGTTGAGCGATTATAATCAGGGATGCTCAAGAGGGCAGAATTTGAGGAGCGCAGATATCTCGGGGGGCTGTGGGGCTGAAGGAGGTTACAGAGATAAGGAGGTGTGAGACCATGGCGGGATTTGAAAACAAGGATGAGAATTTTGAAATCGAGGCATTGCTTAACCGGGAGCCAATGTAGGTCAGCAAACACAGGGGTGATGGGTGAACGGGTCTTAGTACGATTTAGGACACGGGCAGCCGAATTTTGGATGACCTCAAGTTTATGTAGGGTAGAATGCGGGAGGCCAGCCAGGAGTGTGTTGAAATAGTCAAGTCTAGAGGTAGCAAAGGCGTGGATGAGGGTTTCAGCAGCAGATGAGCTGAGGCAGGGGCGGAGACGGGCAATATTATGGAGCTGGAAATAGGCGGTCTTTGTTATGCCACGGATATGTGGTCAGAAGCTCATTTCAGGGTCAAATATGACACCAAGGTTGCGAACAGTCTGGTTCAGCCTCAGACAGATGATAGGGAGAGGGATGGAGTCAGTGGCTAGAGAACGGAGTTTGTGGCGGGGCCCGAAGACAATGGCTTCGGTCTTCCCAATATTTAATTGGAGAAAATTTCTGCTCATCCAGTACTGGATGTCGGACAAGCAGTGAGTCAACTTAGAGACCATGGAGGGGTCGAGAGAAGTGGTGGTGAGGTAGAGCTGGGTGTCGTCAGCGTACATGTGGAAACTGATGCTGTGTTTTCAGATGATGTTGCCAAGGAGCACCATATAGATGAGAAATAGGAGTGGGCCAAGGATAGATCCTTGGGGGACCCCAGAGGTAACGATGCGGGAGTGGGAAGAGAAACCATTGCAGGTGATTTTCTGGCTACGATTAGATAAGAATGGAAGCAGGAGAGTGCAGTCTCACCCAGCTAGACGATGGTGGAGAAGTGTTTTGGTACTGTGGCGGGGCAGAAACCAGATTGGAGGGTTTCAAACAATGAGTTCTGGAAAAGATGGACATGGATTTGGGAGGTGCGAACCTGTTCAAGGACTTTGGAGAGAAAAGGGAGGTTGGAGATGGGGCGTTAGTTTGCAAGGACAGAGGGGTCAAGGGTTGGTTTTTTGAGGAGAGGGGTGATGACGGCAGATTTTAAGGAGAGGGGGACAGTACCTGAGGAGAGTGAACTGTTAACAATGTCAGCTAACATGGGAGGCAGAAATGGAAGTTGGATGGTCTGCAGTTTAATGGGAATAGAGTAGAGGGAGCAGGAAGTGGGTCTCCTGGACAAGATGAATGTGGAGAGGTCAAGAGGGGAGATCGGAGAGAAACTGGAGAAAGATGTGAGTTCAGGGCTAGGACAGGGATGAACCTTAGAGGAAGTTTGGCCCAGTGGGCTAGGGGAAGGAAGGGAAGTGGCAGAGGCAGCTGATCGGATGGTCTCAATCTTAGAGACAAAGACGTCCATAAGCTCCTCACACTTGGTGTTGGAGGTGAGTGCAGAGGAGACAGGGGAGAGGGGTTTAAGAAGATGGTTAGCAGCAGAAAATAGTAGCCTGGGGTTATCTTTGCATTCCTGAATGATTCTGGAATAGTGAGCAGTTTTGGCAGTCAAGAGCAGGACCCAATAATGATTTATGTGGTCCAGCCAGATCTGGCGATGAATGGCTAAACCAGTTGTCTGCCACATCCATTCAAGTCTGCATCCCTTGGAATTGAGGGAGCAAAGATGTGGGCCGTTCCAGGGGGAACGGCCAGGGTGAGAGACAGTAATGGCTTTAATAGGGACTAGGGCATCAAAGGTGGTGGTGAGGAGGTGGTTTAGCAGATCGGTAGCTGCAGAAATGTTGTGGTAAATGGAGGGTCAAAGGCTGGACTGTTGGGAGTTCATAAGTGTAGTTGTAAGAGAGTTGGCAGAGAGTTTTTTTCAGGGGCAGACACAGAAGGAAGTAGGGTTGGGTGGTGGAAGGGGGATGTGGGTGGAAAGCGATACAAAAAAGTGGTCAGAGGTGGCCTTATCTTCGATTGACACGGTGGGAGTAGCGAAGTCACGAGAGATGGCATGGTCAAGGGGATGGCTGTGAATATGGGTTGGGGAGTTCACATGGAGGGAGAGATTAGGGGAGGTTGGAGCCTAGTGACCTCAGAGGAGAGAGAGCATGATGAATTGATATGCAGGTTGAAATCACCGAGGAAGAGAAGTTGTTTGGTGCAGAGGCTGAGGGAGGAAAGCAGTGAGGATATCTTGTTGATCAGACCCAGGTGTGATTTGGTGATGAGAGCCACACCGCCACTACGGCAGTCTGGGCGGGGCAAGTGGTGGAAGGTATAGCCAAGTGGGGAGGCTTCATTTAAGGGTAAGGTGTCATCACCCCTCAGCCAAGTTTCTGTCAGGGCCAAGATGTCGATACAATCATCCACAATTAGCAACGACCTTGTTCGCAAATGAACGGACATTCCGCAGGGAGATGCAGAGAAGGTCGGTGATGGCTGATCCACTGCCAGTGTCCACAGGATCAGCGCTTGAAGTCTTGTGCACTTTTGGAGGCGGACTCCTCCACGCTCCTCACCATCTGAGTCCTGTGCAGCAGAACTCGCGCGCGAACTCGCCCTCTGGGGAGCTGACCCCTGAGCTACCCTTTCCCCCTGGCCTTGCTGCAGCCCACTCATCCCTGGTGCCTCACCCTGTACAGATCCCGCTATTATACTAGCCTCTAAAGAATACCTAGTGCCAGTATCTGAGCTGGTGCCTGCGGGTGAGACATGCAGTGACACGGTGTGTTCTTCCTCCTCCTCTTCTCCCACCTCACTCTCTACGGTGCCCTCAGGGACAGACTGCTCAGGGGCTTACTCATTATCTGAAAGCATAAAGGCACAAGAGTTAGGTTAAGGTGAGGGGAGGGGTCAGGAAGGGAGAAATGCATGCATACAGCATGATTAGCTGGGAAATGCGATACACTTATGGGGTAAGGGGGAAGTGGGATGTGAGAAGAAGGAGTAGAGATGAACATACCATTGTTGTCCCCAAGGGGGTCAGTGTCGCTTGTAGCCACAGCGCCCACAACCTGGCGCCCAATGATCTGCAGCACTCTATTCTCCAGCACACTGTGGTTGGGTGTCGGCTTGTCCCCCACCTGTGCACTCCTGTTCCCTCCTGCTGTGAGCCACCTTGTCCTGCACGAGAAAGGAAAGTGTGTGAGTGATTGTGGAGCAATGCGTTTGGGTGATGTGCCTGCCATAGTTGAATAGCTGTCATTGTGTGCAAGGTGTGAGTTGTGGGTGTGAGTGTTGGTAGGTAGAGACTGCTGGTGGATGAGTGCTGGGGGTGTGGTTCTTTGGGCAGTGTGTGAAGACTGTGGTTCAGATGGTGGTATGTAGCATTTGTTGAAGCATTCACTCACCCTGACCACCTGAGTGAGGTTGTAAAATTTCTTCCTGCACTGTGTGCAGGTCTTGGGCACCACAGTGCTGCCTGAGACATGTTGTACTACCTCCCTTCACATGGTGCAGAAGGCTTGCGATGAGGGCCTCCTACCACTTGCCGGGTAGAGCACCACCCTTCGTCTCTCCACAATGAACACCAACGCCTCCAATGCTTGGTCCGAAAATCTGCGGCCTCTCTCCCTGGGGCATGGATCTGCCATGAGTCCAGCTGCTTCAGTCCTCCGGCTCTTTCTCCTTGTCCTGCTGCTGCTTGATGAGGCAGCTGCACAGCCAGCAATGCTGAGAATGAGGTTTTGCAGCATCAATTAACCTCCCCTTTTAGCACTGAAAAAAGCCTGCGGCAATCATGGCTTGCGATGAGACTGCATCTGATATTGGTCCACCCTTTGAGTCTAACGTCAATGAGCTTGGGTTTTAAGACTTGAATTAGGACTCCAATCATGTCTTTGAGCAGTGAGCATGAATTTTATGTGGATCTAAAGCATTAGCGCCTGGCGCTAATTCTCCAACTTTTCTAATGACACCGCCCATTCCTGGGCTATAATGAATTCCTAGCCCAATGACTTTTGTCATCATTTCGGCTCTTTTCCCATTTTAACTTGTATCCCCTCTTCAGTTGCTGCAGTGGTGATCTTGCTGCAGTACTGCCAGAATTTTCTAGGTTTGTAGCTGCGTGCTCCCTCACAGTTGCAGGGATCCCACTGGGAGCCTGTTCTGCATTTTTAATGATCCTTGACCCAGTAAAATGGGTTGGGGTAACAGCAAAGTTAGGGTGGCAGGCAGAAGTCCCACCCAACAGCAATACCAATGAAACATAGAAACATAAGTAGGCCATTCAGCCCTTCGAGCCTGCTCCACCATTCAACGAGATCATGGCTGATCATCCAAACCCTAGCACCCGGTCCCTACACCGACAGCCATCCCACCCAAGCCCTATCCCCGTAACCCTACGTATTTAATCCCCCCTAACACTAAGGGTCAATTTTTATCATGGCCAATCAACCTAACCCGCACATCTTTGGACTGTGGGAGGAAACCGGAGCACCCGGAGAAAACCCACGCAAACACGGGGAGAATGTGCAAACTCCACACAGATAGTCACCCGAGGCCGGATTTGAACCCGGGTCCCTGGCGCTGTGAGGCAACAGTGCTAACCACTATGCCACCGTGCTGCTGAGGGGAGAATACAGCCTATATGTGTCTTCCAGTAAAGCTATGGATAATAGGGGTAATATAACTATTCCTTTCTTCCTCATGTTTGTGGTAATCCTCCTCTTAAATGTATCAAAGCTATCTGCTTGAATCACTCCATGTGGCAGAGAGTTCCACATTCTCACCACTCTGTGTAAAGAAATGCCTCCTAAATTCTTATGTGATCTGTCAGTGACTATCTTATATTTATGCCCCCTTGTTCTGGACTCACTGACAAGTGGAAACAGTTTCTCCACATCCACCCTATCGAAACCCATCATCATTTTTAAGACCTCTATCTGTTCTTTTCTTTGCCTTATCTTTTCCAGAGAAAGGAGACCCAGTCTGTTCAAACTTTCCTGATAATTGCACCCTCTCAATTCTGGTAACATTCTTGTACTGTAAGTCGCTTCTGCACTTTCTCCACTGCTTCAATATCCTTTTAGTAGTATGGAAACCAGAACTGCACACAATGCTCCAAGTGTGGTCTAACCGATGTTCCATATAAAATTAACATTCCCTCCCTGATTTTGTATTCTATTCCGCCAGAAATGAATCGCAGTACTTTATTTGAAAGGTCGAGACAATGGGGTTTGTTAACACATTCTAGTGACATTTGCGCATACTGTGGGAATTCTCTTGGTCTCCCACCAAAACGGTGTAAATGGCTTGAATTGGCCATTTACACCATTTTCCAGGGGTTCCACCTGTCTCCTGCTGAAATTACAGTGGGAAACCAGGAGAACCTTGGAACATTAGGGCCATACTGTTGGAATGGCCTCATTCATTTGAGCTCAGCAGATGGGCTTAGCTGGCCAGACAATGCAGCTATAATGGGAGGGGAATGACTGCTTCTTCATTCAAGATAGAAGCTTTGATTGGCAGCACAATGAGCCCGTCCTCAATAAAGAGCTGAGAGGGGATCAGAGGCCAAGTTTTTGGCTTCCTCGCTTGCTGGAAAGGAGATCAGTCTGAAGTAAGTTTAAATGGAAAACAGTCATAGATGGAAAATACTCCCTTCCAAAAGTTAGTGCTGGCTCATTTCAGGGATCTGTAAAATGACTTTAGCCTATTAAGAGGGGTAGAGTGGTTTATTTTGTTATTTTCTATGATACAACAAGGAATGATATAAAATAGACTGAGCAAAATCAGAATACTGCAGATGCTGGAAATCTGAGACAACAACAGAAAAAACTGGAAACCCATAGCAAGTTAATCAGTATCTGTGGAGAGAACAAATAACCTATGTTTTGGGTACATATCCTTCTTCAGAACAAATATAGTGGGCAGGAGTACACGCAGACTTCTGGCTGGAAGTGCGGCACACACCAGATTGGTATTGGAGGTCGCGTTGCGGCAGGAGCGCACACCGTCAGAATTCTAAGTAGAGAATAATATATTTAAATTAGGGTCCTGTGCCACTTGCACGACCTGTTTTCCATTTTGCACTGCCCCAGTGCTTCACTTGGCATGTGCTGACCTCATACAGCACAATGTGGCGTTAACCTGCAGAAAGGCCCTCTCACCAGCGCTATTTAAACAGATCATGCAGTACTTACAGTTAGTTGCTGCTTTTGTGGCGGAGCCACCAAAGGACTCAGAGCAGTTGTACATAATTCCTTTAACAGCAATGTAGTTACTGTCTGTGCCTGTACCTTTAATTACACTGTTTGACTGTACAATGTCTAGTTACCTTTACAGCGCGGTTTCAACATGATGACATCATGCCGTTAGTCACGTGATGCCCCAATGGCGGGAAGAACGTGATGACGTCATGACATCAGTCTTCTGACCAGAGGATCAGTCCTCGTGGAGCCCTCAAGGAGAGTAGACCTGTAATTGATGTGTTCTAGCAGTTTCCAGTTTAAACTTGTTTCGTTTCATTAAAGTTCATTGTTTTAATTGCCTGAGTCGAACTCAGTCTTTTTGATGGGAACCTCCGTTCCCACATTGGTGACCCCGAATTCTACGAACGATTTTCGTGAAAGATTCAATATGGACACGAGTGCCGTCACGCTGAAACTGCCACAGTTCTGGGAGCAACAACCAGACGTCTGGTTTATCCAGGCTGAAGCCCAGTTTGCCATTCGGAACATCGTCGCGGATCAGACCCGTTATTATTACGTGGTCTCCACCCTCGACAGCGCAACTGCATCACAGATCATCAGCCTCCTCGGTAGTCCTACTGACAGCAAATATGATGCAATTAAGGGGTTGCTTCAGGTTTTCGGGCTCTCAAAGTCGGAGCGCGCGCGCGCCGGCTCATCACGCTGCCCGGCCTCGGGGACTCCAAACCGTCCAAGCTCATGAGCCAAATGCTCACGCTCTTGGGTGCCGAACCGGAATGTTTCCTCTTCCGGGAGCTTTTCCTCTATCAAATGCCCGAACAGGTTCAGGCTGCCCTAGCCAGATCCAACATTACAGACTGTGCCGAGCTTGCGGCCGAAGCCGATAAGATTCTCACGGTTACCCAGCAGTGCTGCGTGGCCACGAGGTACCCATCCCCCACAGATGCGGTTCCAGTTCCTCCTACAGCAGGCTGGTGCTCCTACCATGCCCGTTTTGGCGCGAAAGCATGATGCTGCCATTCCCCCTGCAGTTTCTCGTCCAAAAAAAACAAGAAAGTGCAGGCGGCGTCCCTGGCGACTGATGACCAAGTCTAACGGGCATTCCGCGGTGGTGATGAACGTCGGATCTACGGGGAAACTCCTTTATATCACCGATTCCCTCTCGGGCTGCCGATTTCTTTGTGACACCGGGGCGTAGTGTAGCATTCTACCTGCATCAAAGCTCGACATGCAGACTGGGAACCTCGGTTTTTCCCTCATAGCGGCTAATGGTGCAGCAATTCGAACGTTGCGAAAGCGGTGGGTCGAAGTCTGTTTCGGCGGTCAGCACTTCTTTTGGGAATTCGTCACGGCCACAGTCTCACAGGCTATCCTAGGGGCGGATTTTCTGTGTGCCAACAGCCTACTTGTCGATGTCCGGCACCGCCGGCTGATCAACGCGGCCACCTTCCACTCGATTCCGTGCTACCACGGTACCTCCATGGTGTGCTCCATTGCCTGTGCTTTCCCTCCTCCGGATGATTTCACGTGGCTCCTCGGGGAGTTTTCGGAGCTGACAAGGCCCACCTTCTCCTCTTCGGCAACGAAACATGGTGTTGAACATCACATCACCACTACTGGCTCCCCGGTTTATGCGCGGGCTAGAAGGCTCGAACCCGGCAAGCTCGCGGCTGCGAAGGCGGAGTTCGACACGATGGAGCAGCTCGGGATCATTCGGCGATCCAAGAGTCCCTGGTCCTCGCCTCTCCACATTGTGCCGAAACCAGGCAGCGGCTGGCGGCCATGCGTTGACTACCGACGCCTCAACGACGCCACCACTCCAGATCGGCACCCGATCCCGCATATCCAGGATTTCTCGGCCCATTTGGCGGGAAATTCTATCTTCTCTAAAGTCGACCTCGTCTGTGGATAACACCAGGTTCCAGTGCACCCACAAGACGTTCCGAAAACCGCAGTCATCACCCCTTTTGGCCTCTTTGAGTTCCTGCGGATACCGTTTGGCTTAAAGAATGCAGCACAGGCGTTCCAGCATTTAATGGACTCTGTTCTTCAAGACCTGCGTTTCATCTTCGTCTACCTTGACGACATTCTCATCGCCAGTGCCAGCAAGGAGGAGCACATCTCCCATTTGCTTTCCCTCTTTACATGCCTCAGCCAACACGGTTTAATCATCAACCCGGCCAAGTGCCAGTTCGGCCTGCAACAGATCGATTTCCTGGGACATCGCATAACATCGGACGGCGCCGTCCCTTTGATGACGAAGGATGAAGCAGTTACCTCTTTCCCGCGGCCGTCGACAGTCAAGCCCTTGCAGGAGTTCCTGGGGATGGTCAACTTCTACCACCGTTTTGTCCCCAAAGTGGCTCAACTGATGCAACCTTTGTTCGGGGCCCTCAAGGGCAAGTCCAGTAAAGATCCAATCAGCTGGACAGCCGAGATGGTCCAGGCGTTCGGCAACACCAAGAACGCTTTGGCCAACGCAACCATGCTGGCGCACCCACTTCCAGGTGCCACCATCGCCCTTACCACCGATGCGTCAGACTACGCCATCGGTGCAGTGCAAGAGCAGTGGGTCAACGGCACGTGGCAACCGCTGGCATTTTTTAGCCGTCAACTACGGAAGAATGAAAAAAAGTACAGCACCTTCGATCGGGAGCTATTGGCCCTTTTCCTCGCCATTCACCATTTTCGGTTTTTATTGGAGGGGCGTCCCTTCACGGCTTTTGTCGACCACAAACCCCTTACGTTCGCCATGGCCAAGACCGCCAAACCGTGGTCCGCTCGTCAACAACGTCACTTGACGTTCATTTCCGAATTTACCACGGACATTCAACATGTGTCTGGTAAGGACAACCTGGTGGCGGATTGCCTCTCCCATGCGACGGTCCACGCGGTGCACCTGGGGATCAACTACGCCCTCATGGCTGCAGATCAGGCCTAAGACTCTGAGGTCCAATCATATAGAACCGTTCCCTCTAGCTTCCAGGCAACCGACGTCACTTTCCAGGCCGCAGGTGCCACGCTCCTTTGCGATGTCTCCATGGGCTTTCCTCGACCTATCGTGCCAGTCGCGTGGCACCGGAAGGTTTTTGATGCCATACACGGGTTGTCGCACCCTGGGATGAAGGCTTTGCAATGGCTTATGTCGGCGAAGTTCGTCTGGAAAGGTATGCACCTCGAAGTCCGTGACTGGGCTAATACCTGCGTCGTCTGCTAGAAGGCCAAAGTCCAGCGTCATGTTAAAGCTCCAGTGGCTGCGTTCACGGTTCCAGAGCGTCATTTTGACCACGTGCATGTGGACCTTGTGGGGCCGCTTCTGCCTTCCCAGGGTTATACTCATCTCCTCACCATGGTGGACCGCACCACTAGGTGGCCAGAGGCAATTCCTTTGGTTTCCACCACTTCAGCAGGTGTCGCTAGAGCTTTCATCTCCTGTTGGGTTGCCCGTTTCGGGGTACCGGCGGACATCTCTTCTGACCGCAGGCCACAATTTTCCTCGGAGCTTTGGAACGCTGTGGCTCAGGGGCTTGGCACCAAACTTCATCACACCACCGCCTATCATCCACAGGCGAACAGCCTTTGCGAGCGATTCCACTGGTCGCTTAAAGCCTCTCTTCGGGCCAGTCTTCAAGGTGCAGGATGGGTGGACAGACTTCCATGGGTCCATTTGGGTCTTCGTACGGCGCCCAAAGATGACCTACAATCGTCTTCAGCTGAACTCGTCTATGGCCAGCCGCTCTGAGTACCAGGGGATTTCCTCCCTTCTCCCCCGGATAAATGGTCTGCCTCCCAGCAACTCGTTCGCAACCAGGAAGCGGCCAGATGCTTTGCTCCAGTACCTACGTCCAATCACGGTTTGCAGAACTCCTACGTGCCACCGGGACTGAAGAATGCGGAGTATGTATTCATCCGCCACGACGCTCACTGGGATCCGCTCAAGCCCCCTTACACTGGTCCTTTCTGCGTCATCGAACCAGGAGACAAATCCTTTTCGGTCGATGTCGGAGGGAAGCCGGATCACATCTCGGTGGACCGCTTGAAGCCAGCTCACCTGGACCTGGACCACCCTGTTGTAGTCGCTCAACCACCCAAACGTGGCCGACCGCCCGCAGCCGCTGCACCAGATCAACCAAAGCCGCCTGTCAACTCGACCGTGTTTGCCGCACCTGCTCAACCACAACCGACTGCCAACTCGACCACTGGTCATCAACTTCCTCTACCAGGGTATCGAAGTCGATCGGACAGGCTTGTCAGGCCTCCTCCTCGCCTCACTTTTTCTGTTGAAGACAATTCTGGGGGGGCGCATGTGGCGGAGCCACCGAAGGACTCAAAGCGGTTGTACATAATTCCTTTAACAGCAATGTAGATACTGTCTGTGCCTGTACCTTTAATTACACTGTTTGACTGTACAATGTCTAGTTACCTTTACAGCACGGTTTCAACATGATGACATCATGCCGTTAGGCACGTGGTGCCCCAATGGCGGGAAGAACGTGATGACGTCATGACGTCAATCTTCTGACCAGAGGATCAGTCCTCGTGGAGCCGTCAAGGAGAGTAGACCTGTAATTGATGTGTTCTAGCAGTTTCCAGTTTACACTTGTTTCGTTTCATTAAAGTTCATTGTTTTAATTGCCTGAGTCGAACTCAGTCTTTTTGATAGGAACCTCCGTTCCTACACTTTATTATTTCTGGCTGTTGCTTGACTTCTAAACATATTTTGCTATGTTGTATCACTCTGGAAAGTTCACTTTGTCTGCGCAGAAATATTTTGCTGGTCCTGCACTGTTGTTTCTCTTTGACTCACAAATAGTCTGAATGCAGACAAAGGTGGTCTCATGGGGCTGCCTTTGGGGTTGGAGGATGAGGGGGAGCAGCATGGAAGACTCCACAAAGCAGGAGAAGCTGACAGAAGGGGGAGGTCACTAATCAGGAGGTCACATCCACAGAGGGTCTACAGGGAGCAATTGTCTGACATCAGCTTTACTGAGGATCAATGTGTGAAGTGTCTTCGCTTCACCAAGGAGGCTGTCACTGTGCTATGTCACCTGCTGCAACCAGAACTCCATACTCAATCCAGGGCATGGGCAGTGCTGCCTGTGGCTGTCAAGGTCACCGTGGCTCTCAACTTCTATGCCACGGATTCCTTTCAGGCTGCAACAAAATGACATCAGCAATATCACAGAAACCCCACAGTGCAGATAGAGGCCATTTCGGCCCATCGAGCCTGCACCGACACATATCCCACCCGATCCCCGTAACCCCTACACCAACACATATCCCACCCTATTCCCGTAACCCCACGTATTTAATCCCCCTAACACTAAGGGTCAATTTATCATAGCCAATCATCCTAACCCACACATCTTTGGACTGTGGGAGGAAACCGGAGCACCCAGAGGAAACCCACGCAAACACGGGGAGAATGTGCAAACTCCACACAGACAGTCACCCGAGGCCGGATTCGAACCCGGGTCCCTGGCGCTGAGAGGCAACAGTGCTAACCACTATGCCACCATGCTGCCCTTTATCTCACACTTTAAAGTACACCAATGTACAAGCGAGGTGAATACAAGGTTTTGCATGCCTGGCAGGCTTCTCCAGGGTGCAGGGTGCCATTGACAGCACACACATTGCATTGTGTGGTCACCATCACCAGCCTTGCATCTCTGTCAATCGAAAGTAATTGCACTCTCTTGATGTACAGCTGGTTTGCGACCACTGGCAACTCATCATGCAGGTTTCTACCCGCTGTCCCAGCAGCAGTCATGAGTCTTTCATCCTGTGCCAGGCTCTGTGCTGTCTTTATCCCAACCAGACCACCAAATTATAGGGTGGGTATTGGGTGACAAGGGATATCCCCTTATGACTCCAGTCAGTAACCTGAGCATAGCTGCAGAGCATCCTACAAGGAGAACCATACTGCCACAGCGAACATCATCGATCAAACAATCGGCATGCGCAAGCAACGCTTCCGCTGCCTGGACCATCACGGAGGAGCTCTGAAGTGCATCCCTGAGCGGTTAGCCAGATTTGTCATCATCTGCTGCATGCTCAACCAGGTCGGCACCATGAGGGATAAGCCCTTATCGCCACCTGGGCAGTAACAAGTACAGGAGGAAGAGTAGGAAGAGGAGGAAGAGAAGGAGCAGTAGAAGGATGAGGAGGAGGGGCAGCGACCACAAGAGCCCTTATCTGCCCAAGCTCTCAGAGACAAGCTCAATAAGGTGTGCTTCAACTAAATCAACACTTCCAGTCCCCATTAACCAACAGTCTCATAATCCTTACAACCACCATCTGATTGACTTCCTTCACTCTAAACTTTTTGGTCTGGTGCTCACTCCACTACAAAGACAAAAGCCAACACCAAAGTCAGATTTTAAAAAAAACAAATTTATCAAACAAATTATGTCATTAAGATGGAGAGTGAAGTAGTTGACTCAGAGACTAGGGTCCTGAATTTAAATAAAGGAAACTATGATGGTATGAGGTGTGAGTTGGGTAGGCTTGATTGGGGAAAGTTACTCAAATGGTTGACGGTGGATAGGCAATGGCAAACATTCAAAGATCGCATGGATGAACTACAGATTTTGTTCATCCCTGTTTGGCATAAAAATAAAGCAAAAAGGTGACTCAACCGTGGCTAACAAGGGAAATTAGGGTGTAGGGGGTGGCGCGTGAGCCCAGTCGGTTATGCCTCTGACTGCCCGTGAGCGGTTCGAATCGCTCCCACGCCCCTGAGATTCTCGACACCGGACTTAGGTACAGGTAGCGATACAGAAAAGACTTGAGTAGACAGGTGGTTTGGATGTAAGCAAAACTCAAGATTTTATTAAACAGAAAAATTAACACAGTCTTATGAGAAGTTACCAGTATATAAAATTACAGGCAAATACAAATAACTATACTTATACAGGGAATGGGGAGCACACGGCACATCAAGGGAAAACAACTATCTTAACAATCCCCTTATCCTTATCCCACCCCCTATACCTAACTATATTAAGCTATGAGGGGCCAGAATTTATGCTCACCAATCAAAAGGGTCTGTTGGACTCAAAACAGCGGTGGGGTTCGGGGTTCGCTCTTGGTGCTCTCTGGAGCCTGCCGTCATCATGTGGTCTCCGGGTGCTGCAAGGGCATTGTCCAGGTTCGAGTACCCCAAAGTTAAAGTCTCTGTTTGGGTACTTTACCTTGCAGGGATGATTCCTCTTCTTTGGCCGACAGTTTGAGTTTGCATAAAGATAGTTGCAGGTTGGCTGAGACTGAAGGCCTGATGATTTGAAGCCTACCCTCAGTTCGTCTCCTCAGTTGGTCTTCCTCAGTTGGCCTTCCTCCTCCCCTCGTCGCGCCCCGCCTCGCCTGGCCTGAATTGTCCTTGTCCGCCCGATGCAGTGCCTGGACGATTTCCAGATGGAGTGGGAAAAGGCACAGACAAAAGCCAGGGGGTAAGCGCGGGACAGGGAAAGAGCGACAGCCATGAGGGCGAGGGGCAGAAGAGCCGAGCAGAGAGAGAGAGAGATTGCTACCCGGGGCCTTCAATTATACTCTTTTCGAAAACCCTTATCTGTGCGCCAAATCAGGTTAGTTCTTTTTCTTAATCTTGGCGGGCTATTTTAAATAATGGTAGCAATCTATACTAACTGTTTTTAGATGGCCGGTAATCGCATCTACCGGCCCGATAATTGACTTGTTTTGTCATGAATGTTCCTTGATAGGCCTGTCCAGCCTCGATGGCTTCCTTAATCTGTTGCCAATTATATATGCAAACTGCTTGATGGCCTTAACTATAGGCCTAACTGAGTTTAGATTTGTCGCCAATTTGATCTAATGCATAATTCAAAGTCCTGTCTGGTTTCAAAATACAAAGTCTCTCTACACAGAAACTGCAGCTTAGGTTTCGATTTCTCCACAAGCTGCCTGCGTTGCAGAGTCCAAATTTTAAAATCTCACAGGCTTTCTGCCATGAGGCATGGACACCATCTTGGGTACCCTTTTTGATTTAAAATGTCCATGCAGGGTCCCGTTTATTAACAACAACCTTTGGGAAAATGTAGAAATTTTGCAAATATTACAAGGGATAGCATAAGATCCAAGGAGAGGACATATAAATTGGCCAGAAAAAGCAGCAAACCTGATGATTGGGAACAGTTTAGGATTCAGCAAAGGAGGACAAAGGGATTAATTAAGAGGGGGAAATAGAGTATGAGAGTAAGCTTGCAGGGAACATAAAACTGACTGTAAAAGCTTTTATAGATATGTGAAGAGAAAAAGATTGGTGAAGTCAAGCGTAGGTCCCTTGCAGTCAGAATCAGGGGAATTTATATTGGGAAACAAAGAAATGGCAGACCAATTAAATACATACTTTGGTTCTGTCTTCACAAAGGAGGACACAAATATCCTCCCAGAGATGTCGGGGAACATAGGGTCTAATGAGAGGGAGGAACTGAATGAAATCAGTATTTGTAGGGAAATGGTGTTAGGGAAATTTACAGGATTGAAGGCCGATAAATCCCCAGGGCCTGATAATCTACATCCTAGGGTACTTAAGGAAGTGGCCCTAGAAATAGTTCATGCTTTGCTGATCATCTTCCAAAATCCTATAGACTCTGGAACAGTTCCCATGGATTGGAGGGCAGCTAATGTTACCCCACTGTTCAAAAAAGGAGGTAGAGAGAAAATGGGTAGTGGGGAAAATGCTAGAGTCCATTATAAAAGATGTAATAGCAGAGCACTTGGAAAACAGTGACAGGATCAGGCAAAGTCAACATGGATTTACAAAAGGTAAATCATGCTTGACTAATCTACTGGAATTTTTTGAGGATGTAACTGGTAGAATAGATAAAGGAGAACCAGTGGATGTGGTGTATTTGGACTTTCAGTAGGCTTTCGATAAGGTCCCATATAAGAGATTAGCGTGTAAAGTTAAGGCACATGGGATTGGGGGAAGGTACTGACTTGGATAGAGAACTGGTTGGCAGACAGGAAGCAAAGAGTTGGAATAAACAGGTCTTTTTCCGAGTGGCAGGCAGTGGCTAGTGGGGTACCGCAGGGATCGGTCCTAGGACCCCAGCTATTCACAATATATATTAATGATCTGGACGAGGGAACTAGATGTAATATCTCCAAATTTGCAGACGACACAAAGCTGGGTGGGCATGTGTGCTGTGAGGAGGATGCCGAGAAACTCCAGTATGATTTGGACAGGTTGGGTGATCGGGCAGATGCATGGCAGATGCAGTATAATGTGGATAAATGCGAAGTTATCCACTTTGGTGGCAAAAACAGGAAGGCAGATTATTATCTGAATGGCAATAGATTGGGAGAAGGAGAAGTGCAACGAGACCTGGGTGTCCTTGTGCACCAGTCGCTGAAGGTAAGCATCCAGGTGCAGCAGGCGGTTAAGAAGGCAAATGGTATGTTGGCCTTCGTAGCGAGAGGGTTTGAGTACAGGAACAAGGATGTCTTGCTGCAGTTGTACAGGGCCTTGGTGAGACCACACCTTGAGTATTGTGTGCAGTTTTGGTCACCTTATCTGAGGAAGGATGTTCTTGCCATGGAGGGAGTGCAGCGAAGATTCACCAGACTGATACCTGGGATGGCAGGAATGACATATGAGGAGAGATCGGGTCGATTGGGCTTATACTCGCTGGAGTTTAGAAGAATGAGAGGGGATCTCATTGAAACTTATAAAATTCTAACAGGACTAGACAGACTAGATGCAGGAAGGATGTTCCCGATGGCAGGGGAGTCCAGAACCAGGGATCACAGTCTAAAGATAAGGGGTAAGCCATTTAGGACAGAGATGAGGTGGAATTTCTTCACCCAGAGAGTGGTGAACCTGTGGAATTCTCTACCAAAGAAGGCAGTTGAGGCCAATTCATTAGATATATTCAAGAAGGAGTTAGATATATTTCTTAAGGCTAAAGGGATCAAGGGATATGGGGAGAAGGCAGGGACAGGGTACTGAGTTTGGATAATCAGCCATGATCTCATTGAATGGCGGAGCAGGCTCGAGGGGTCAAATGGCCTACTCCTGCTCCTATCTTCTATGTTTCTATGTTTCTAATCACTCATGTGCAAGCCCTTAGTGCTTGTCTAGCAAGGTTGTTTTCTAACCCTGGCGCTACTGTGAGATGCTTCCTCAATGGCTACAGCTTAGTAGATGGGAGGCTGTTGAGCTTCCATTGAGGACACCAGATGTTCTTGGAAGACCATCTCGAGCAGCTCTGGGCCTAGAGGGACCAGCTGAAGACTGCAGCAACTTGGTGTGGGATGCAGCAGTCTGGGCTGGCTGGCTAAGTGGCATCAGCAAAGGCACTGGTGGACTGTTTGGTGGGAGAGTAGACATGCTATCATCCTGAGAGAGGCCATCATTTTCCTCTCCCATGGAGCTAATTCTTCTCTCCTGGGTATGGCACCTCAGCACTTCTAGGGCTGGACAACAGAAATGATGTGATGTCCTGGAAGCCCCTTTCAACAGTGACCCCAAAGCCAAGGCAGCAGCCATCTGAACTTCTATGTCAGCTGTTATAAAAGACTGCATCGTGTTAGGTTCCACAGTGGCATTGATGGATCTGACTAGTCCATCCAACAGCAACAACAACAACTTACATTTATACAGCACCTTTCATATGCTAAAACATCCCAAGGCACTTTATAGGGGCGTTATAGAAACATAGAAAAATAGGAACAGGAGTAGGCCATTCGGCCCTTCGAGCCTGCTCCGCCATTCAATATGATCATGGCTGATCCTCTATCTCAATACCATATTCCCGCTCTCTCCCCATACCTCTTGACGCCTTTTGCCTCTAGAAATCTATCTATCTCCTTCTTAAATATATTCAGTGACTTGGCCTCCACAGTCTTCTGTGGTAGAGAATTCCATAGGTTCACCACCCTCTGAGTGAAGAAATTTCTCCTCATCTCAGTCCTAAATGTCCTACCCCTTATCCTGAGACTGTGACCACTCATTCTAGAGCCCCCAGCCAGGGGAAACATCCTCCCTGCATCCAGTCTGTCTAGCCCTGTCAGAATTTTATACGTTTCAATGAGATCCCCTCTCATTCTTCTAAACTCCAGTGAATACAGGCCTAGTTGACCCAATCTCTCCTCATACGACAGTCCTGCCATCCCAGGAATCAGTCTGGTGAACCTTCGCTGCACTCCCTCTATGGCAAGTATATCCTTTCTTAGGTAAGGAGACCAAAACTGCAAACAGCACTCCAGGTGTGGTCTCACCAAGGCCCTGTATAACTGTAGTAAGACATCCTTGCTCCTGTACTCAAATATTAAACAAAATTTGACACCGAGCCATACAAGGAGATATTAGAACAGATGACTAAAAGCTTGGTCAAAGAGGTAGCTTTTAAGCATCTTAAAGGTGGAGAGAAGTAAAGAGGCAGAGAGATTTAGGGAGCAAATTCCAAGGCTTAGGGCCTAGGCAGATGAAGGCACAGCTACCAATAGTGGAGCGATGAAAATCTGGGATTCACAAGTGGCCAGAATTGGAGGAGTGCAGAGATCTCAGAGGCTTGTAGGGCTGGAGGAGGTTACAGAGATAGGGAGGGGTGAGGCTATGGTGGGATTTGAAAACAAGGATGAGAACTTTAAAATTGAGGCATGGTCGGAACGGGAGCCAATGTACATCAGCTGGCACAGAGATGATGGGTGAATTGAACTTGGTGCGAGTAAGGATATGGGCAGCAGTTGTGAATGAGCTGAAGTTAATGGAGGGTGCAAGGTGGGTGGCCGGCCAGGAGAGCATTGCAATAGTCAATTCTAGAGGTAACAAAGGCATGGATGAGGGGTTCACCAGATGGGCTGAGGTAGGGTGGAGACAGGCGATGTTACGGAGGTGGAAGTAGGCTGTCTTGGTGATGGAGAGGATATGTGGTCGGAAGCTTACTTCGGGGTCAAATACAACACCAAGCTTGCAAACGGTCTGCTTCAGCCTCACACAGTGGCCAGGGAGAGGGATGAAATTGGTAGCTAGGGAATGGAGTTTGTGCCAGGGACGAAGACAATGGCTTTGGTCATTCCAATATTTAATTGGAGGTAATTTCTGCTCATCCAATACTGAATATTGGACAAGCAGCATGACAAATCAAAGGCATTGGATGGGTCAAGGGAGGTGGTGGTGAGGTAGAGCTGGGTGTTATCAGCCAACATGTGGAACCTGACATTGTGTTTTCAGATGGTATCACCGAGGGGCAGCATGTAGATAAGAAATAGGAGGGGCCAAGGACAGATTCTTGGGGGGCTCCAAAGGTAATGGTGCAGGAGTGGGAAGAGAAGCCATTGCAGGTGATTCTCTGGCAACAACTGGATAGATAGTAATGGAACCAGGTAAAGGCAGTCCCACCCAGCTGCAGAATGGAGGAGAAGTATTGGGAGAAGGATAGTGTGGTCAACCATGTCAAAGGCTGCAGATAGGTCAAGAAGGATGAGGAGGGATAGCTTACCATGGTCACAGTCACATAGGATGTTATTTGTGACTCTGATAAGGGCTGTTTCAGTACTGTGGCCGGAGTTGGAAACCTGATTGAGGAATTCAAACATGAAGTTGTGGGAAAGATGGGGACGGATTTGGGAGGTGACCCCAAGATCAAAGACTTTGGAAAGGAAAGGGAGGATGGAGATGGGGTGGTAGTTTGCAAGAGCACAATGTTTTTTTGAGGAGAGGATGATAATGGCAGATTTGAAGGGGAGGGATACAGTGCCTGAGGAGAAGGAACCTTTAACGCTATCAGCTAACGTGGGGCCAGGAAGGGAAGTTGGATGGTCAGCAGTTTGGTGGGAATAGGCCCGAGGGAGCAGGAGGTGGATCCTACGCGTAAGATGAGCTCAGAGAGGGCATGAGGGGAGATAGGAGAGATACTTGGTGGTTGGGCAAGGGAGGGAAGCAGCAAAGGCAGTTGAACGGATGGTCTCAATCTTTGTGACAAAGAAGTCTATGTGCTCCTTGCACTTGTTGTTGGAGGTGAGAGTGGAGGAAGCAGGTGAGAGGAGACATACACTGATAACAAAAAGTTAAAATGACCTCTTATGTGACTGACTGCAGGTATGTAATGGTGGGCATATTAGGATATACTGAGCAAACCCACATTATATTTTTGGGGGCAAGTGCACGCTCACTGATTAACAATGTGTAGTCAAAGGTATACTTGTGTGTACTGAGTACACCTACTTTCCATTTTTGGAGGCCAAGGTAATAAATCAAAATTAAACATAAGCCCTGATTTTGCAAGGAAAAACAGAGTTGTGCTAGCCCATGGCTGTGCAGAATTTTATGATGGGATTCCCTTCTCTTAATTTGAATAGATGACTGGCACATGTAAAGAGAGCTTGGCTGGTAGTAGACTTGGCCTGAGAGTGTAAAATCTACTTAGGTAGCGGCACTTAAAGGGTTCCAACTTAACATTAAAGGGTAACTTGTAGTAATGGGCTAATTGCTCACAACAGAGCAGTGGAAACATGTGGACAACATGGCTCCCTTTGATGTGGCAGGGTTGGAGTTTGTTCTGCTGAAGGTGCATCAAAGGAATTGCATTTAGAGCTAAAAGTCCTGTTCCAGTAAAAGCAAAAGTGAAAGCTATGTGGTAAGAAATCATTGATTGAGTCAAGGCAGTAATTCAGGTCCCTCATACCTGGCTTAAAATTAAGAATAGGATTGCTGGTATCAGGGAAGGCTGAAGATCAGTATACCCCTCACTGCTGCACACATTTTTTGTGCGATCCATCAAGCATGGCATAAAGCAAAGTTGGGAACATCCACCCTCTCTGGGAGGTATCATTTCCCGCATTGCCCTTTTACACACAAAACTGAACACTTTTCTTGTAGATAAAATTGGCAGCTGAGGAAGAGCTACAGATGCTTAGGTTTCCAGCCAGTTCTTAGGGGGTTTCTCAGTGGGGCAGCAACCATGGATGTAGAGGTTAGCCCTGGTCTCCTAACAGCCATCCCCCAAGTGTCTCTACTCCTTCCAAAAATGTTGGATCTGTGGCCTGCCACATATTGAAAGTGTCACAGCTGCTTCCTGGATAATGGCCACTGATTTGCATAATGGTCAGATGCCATCAGTAACTGATTGCAAATCCTTTGTGTTCATGTAGAAAATAGGGTTGATATGAGGAGTGCGATGGCTACATAGGTTCCACCTTTAATGCCTTGAACTCTTGGGAAGCCTGTCAGGGGTGAAACGAAAACCAAGAACCCATCTACCCTCTCAGGTGGATGTAAAAGATCCCATGGCATTATTTCGAAGAAGAGCAGGTGAGTTCTGTCCGGTGTCCTGACCAATATTTAATCTTCAACCAACACCTGATTATCTGGCCATTATCTCATGGCTGTTTTTGGGACCTTGCTGCGTACAAATTGTGTGCCACATTACAACAATGACTACACTTCAAAAGTATTTCATGAGCTGTAAAGTGCTTTGGCATGACCTGAGGTCATGAAAGGTACGATATAAATTCAAGTTCTTTCTTTTAAAAATTTGTTGTCTTCACCACTCGGTATGTCCTTTGCACTAGAAAAGGGACAAAAAGTATTTCTTTTGGAAAACATGGTATTTGCTTTATGGAGGAATGAACTGCAGACTGGCTTATATGGCAGATGTCCCTGTGGTGGCCTGTAAACTTAATGCTATGGTGATATTTTCAGCAACTGGAAGAGCAGTCCCAACCCTTGGGGTCATCTGTCCATCAGGTTGCAGCAGATGGCATTGTTCAGGCACCGAGTCCAGAATGGAGCGGAAGCAATGAAGGCAAGTCTTTCCAGGCATGCCCAGGTATAAATGGTGTGGTCAATAAACATGGGTCCTAGAGTAATGCCGAGAATATTGTGAGAATCCTGGGAAGTCTCCATTTCTAATTCTCCCTACTAACTAACATGGACTAAACGAAATAAATATTATTAGTTATAGGTTCAAGTTTGTATTATGTAACTGTTACGTGATGTACAGTGATTCTTGAATAATCATGCTTATAAACTAGTGTAATATGCCCTGGGTAAACCAGATTAGATTTAAAATGGAAGAAACCAAGGCGCTGGGCCTTCCTTGACTAAAATTTAAAGGTACAGACCTCAGCAAACTTATTAGTGAAGCAGACAGCCTGTCTGTGGAAACATAACTAAAGGGATTGGTAGAATTCCAGGGACTGAGATAAGAGGCAAAGGAACTGTAAGATTATCATGGATTAGTTGATTTTTAGAATACTTGTTTTGATATCTTATAACCATTAATATCTTATAACCATCAGTAATAGATTTATAATCATGTGTAAGAATTAAATGTGGAAGTTTGCAATAATTAACTGTATGCAATGGTAACCTGAATTATATATGACATGTAGCCCTTTTTGTTTATAATTAAAGTCCATGGGTAAGCTGTAACCAGACAGCCTGGGGTGGGAAAGAGGATTGCTATGGTCGAATAGAGAAGCTGTAGGTGAAAGTTGGATATTAGCAAACAGCAATGAGATATAGAGTGCAGCTAGCCCAGGAAGTAAGGTCAGATGTAATTGCCGCTCTGTTGGAATGCTATGATGTATGCAGTGAATTAAAAACATAGGGGACAAAACTGGGTTGATTTGCGCCTCTCATTAGTGCCCCTAGGGCCGCAAATCCCCTAGTGCCAGGGTACGGCGCCGCTAATGCCGCCTGCGAAATTCAGCGGGAGGTTAGCAGCGGCGCTGCCGGCAATGACGTCATCGCCATGTGCAGTGGCCCGCTTGCGCCCCGGCCACAAACTTCCCTTGCGCCCCCTGACCTATCACCGGACGATATATCCAACAGGGTCAGGGGATGTTTTTGCAGTGGCAGCGGCGCTAGTAAAAGGGGCAGGTGTCGGGCGGCCATTTTTTTTTGGATGACTGCCAGCACCTGCTCCTTCCCCTTTTTTTCTTGGGGTGCCGGCCGCGATTGCTCAGCCCGGCGCTCCTCTTGAGCTTCTCTAGCCTCAATTGACCCAATCTAAATTCCATGTACCTCTCCACTTCAACTTCAATTTCAATCCCTCTAACAGATACCAGTGTGCTTAACTCTATTCTGATTGTTTCAAAGTTGATTTCTCTTTGGACTATGTGTCAATACAGTGATGATTTAACAGGTTGTCTCACACTCCTGAGCCACATTAACCATTTCATGTCGTGCTATGCCATCACCTTCGAGTTCCCCTCCCAGGTCACACACCATCCTGACTTGGAAATATATCGTTGTTCCTTCATCATCGCTGGGCCAAAATCCTGCAACTCCCTCCCTAACAGCACTGTGGGAGTACTTTCACCACAAGGACTGCAACGGTTCAAGAAGGCAGCTCACAACCACATTCTCAAGGGCAATTAGGGATGGGCAATAAATGCTGGCCTTGCCAGTGACGCCCACGTCCCAGGAACAAACGTTGTCAAGTAACTGAGCATGCCTGAGACCCACTCTTCAGTGCAAATTGACCACGCATTCCCGCATGCTAGTTACTTCACTTGAGGGCTAGCGTAACAAATCACATTTGCACACTCACCGGTATCCCAATATCATGCCACACGTGCCATCTGATACAAGCCATTCTTGGGCTTTCAGGTGATCTTATCAAAAGATAGTAGTCATCTGGAGATCTTTACTCATCTCCCTCTGCATGGTCCGATATCTCGAGTAATGGCCAGTCTATCAAATTCAGTTTTCACAGGCAAGGACACAAATGTCTCCAAGAGAAAGCTGTCAATTTTACACATCCCATTAATTATCATTCTATCTCATTCATGAGCCCTAGGGGAACTTTAATGTCCAATACAATATTTTCATAATATCTTTAAAACAAAAATCAAATGTTCCCACTTGGTCCAATTTATTAACACATTTTTTTAATTCTTTATTTTAGAAGATCTTTTATTTTCCCAAAAGTAACCCAATATATTGTGCCCAAATCCATTTTATCATTGCAGTATTGTTGGACTGACAGGTTTTGTCAATTTCCCCACAAGCTTTTTCTCTTGATACAGAGCAATTGGCAGGACCACCGAGACTGCTCTCAATCAGTTTATTTTAATGAAAATGTAATTATCCCCTTTAACTTGAGGTAGATTTCTCCTTCTCGTATCAATTTATCTTATCAGTTCCAATTTCAGAAGCAAGTAATTTCCAGGTTATTTGCTCGGGTTGTTGATGCACTGCGGCAACCGGTTGAGCTCCCTGACCAATCTGCATGGCTCCTATCGCTGCCTCCATTCTCTCTAGCCACTACTCAACCAAGTTGGGGCCCATCTGTCTCAGAGGAGTGCGGCATTGACGGGCATAGTGGCCTAGACGATTGCAATTAGCAGCCTACCAGGACACCCTTCTCTGGCGCGGGGGTTTTATATGGCTGTGATCTCTAGCCAGCCAACGGGCCCTCGACGGCTGCTACTTTAGCTTTAGTGGGTGCTCTAGGGATATTGATGCGGGTCTGCTCCCAAGCAGTCCCAGAATGGATATGTATTTGCTCCCAAGAGGTGTCTTTGGAGACGTAGACGCCCAGCGCATTACGGACCAATGTTTGGAGGTCGTTCAAAAAGAGGGTTTGAAGCCCGGGGAGTTGAAGAATTCACCTGGTCCATATTCCCTCGTGTGCTGGAAGATGTCATGGAGTTTATGCGCGAAGGCATTCGGGCTTTCAGTAGGGCCCTGCTTGATATTAGCTAGGAGCTGGTGGAAGTCAATGCCCTTCTCCCTTAGTGTCAAATACACAATTTCTTCCAATTCATGATTTCTTACAAGGTCCAAGGTAAGTTGGTGTAAGGATGTGCAGGAGTAGGATAGGCAAGGCAGAATGATGGGGATGTGTTGAGTGGCGCAGCAGGATGAGGTTGCGTGTGGCTTTGTACTTACATTTCGTGATCTACTGAGATAATTGAAACGTTTGCGGCACTGCACCCAGGTCCTCCGGACCACATCCCTGCTTGTGCCCTCCTCTGCAATGTGCAACCAGGCTGTGTTGATCTCCTGGGGAGGTCTCTTCCACCCATGGGAAGGGAAGAGGACCTCCCTGTGTGCTGTGACTCCCTCCATAAGCATATGGAGGGCGTCATGGGAGAGCCTGGGTGCAGCCCTGTGCCTTGGTGCAGTGCTTGTCAGTATTTGCAGCACCTCAATGCTGTAGATCACGGACAGCACAAATGTCAGGACAAATGTCGCCATGGCCCCTTTAAGGAAACGGGCTGATGACGCATCATGAAATGACGTCACCAGACCCACTTCCTCTAATTGGGCCAGGTAACACACTGGGCGGGCTTAACAAACCCCATGAACAGAAAGTCATTTTACACAGTGGGATGGAGCCAGCAGCGGGGCCGCGACCCGCCACCGACATCGCTCGCCACTGCCCGTCCGAGGTAAGTAAAATCACGGCCATTGATTAGGTTAACTGGTCTCCATAGGCTTTTGCTGGGAAAAAAAAGTATAAGAAGGGATCTCTCAGACACTTAAGTTGTAGAGGCATTCGGCCAAGAGCTTGGGAGCTCGGGGGTGGACTCGTGGAGATCGCAATTTCTACCCAGGGCATAACGGGTAATATAACTCACAGTTGCGCCTTGTTAGACTACTGCTCAGATGCTGTAATGTATCAAGTCTCACTTACACTGAATAAAATATAATCACTGTCACCAATACGGGTCAAATCGAATCTTTTGGAACTTAGGAGTGAAAAGGTTCATTGGCAAGGACCCCGTAACCCTAACAATATATTTGAAGGGGTTTTCCCTCATTCCAATTATGCAACAATATGGATGTTGATAGAGTCAGTCCCATCCTGCCAAACTACTTCGGCGTTATTTGTATTATTGTAGGAATTTGGCATAGTAGATGAATGTGTAGGTGGTTTGCCTTGGTGGTTCGAATCACCTCTCCTACTTAGTTCTAGATGACAGGAATTACGGTGAACAGGATTGGGACACAGACAAGCTTTTCGGACTCAACCGTATGGTGTTTAATAAGGTTAACACACACACCCGCCTCCGGTACATAAAATGTCTGGTGGCGTAAAACAAACAGTACAACAATACAACTTGGCCCATTGAACAGACCCCTGTCTCGTATTAAGATGCCTAAAATCACACTGTGTTGCTATGCAGAGTATAACATGGACTTGTCCCACAAACCCCGGAACATACACTATATAATACACACAGAACTTCCCCACTAAGCCCCTCTGGATTGGTTGGGATACACAACACCCCCTCACACAGTACCGGTGGTCTTAAAGATGTGTGGGCTTGGACAATGCTCGCTGCTTCCCTGTGTAGAGCGTGTCTCCTGGTTCCGTATCACTGATGCAGTATCCAAGTCCCAGTTTTGAGGTTCGTTCCTACAGTCGAAGAGCAAGGCAAGGCTCTTGTCGCTCGTGGTGGTTTCTTCTCTCCGTCTCGGACGGAGTGCTCGTTTCTTGGTTCAGAGATGAGGGCACGTGAAGGGGAGAGCAAGCGAGAGAGAGCGAGAATGGCCAAAGCTGCCTTCTCTTATACCCTAAAAGTTCATTAAGGTCTGTGTAGTGCAGTGATGTCTTTTTAATCACCCTTCTTTGTCTGGTTTCCCGCCTTTCGGGGCTATCCCATCTAGGTGCTAGTGTTAACGGCAGATGATGGGCTGCACTTCTTACCTGATCCTGGGTTAAGTGGTTTCCCATTAATTTACAATGGCCCTTCATCTTCTGCCCGTTACCGTATTGTTTCCCAGAGAACTCTATCTGCTCAGACATTCTCCCGTAACCAGTTTATAGGCCTGGCTGGAATCTCCTGTCCATCACGAACACCTGGGCCCCTCCCATCTTCTCCAAACAGGCTGCTGGTCAATCAGCAGTAACAATCATACAAAATGTCAGATACAAAAAAAATCCTTAGGGCCTGCGCTGATGCTTACAATGTGTAGGACAGCAAATTAAAAGATTGTGCAAAAAAGTAGCAGCACGGACACCAAAATAACTTTGCAAAATGGTTAATGCAGAAAAGGAAAAATGCTCCAGTCAAAAAAAGAATTGGTATTTGGAAGTTACTTATGTAATAAAAAAATATATCCTTAAGAAGCAGTACTGAACATGCCTGGCCTGCTGATCACTCACATTGCTCAGTTTGGGGGATAATTCTGTGGGTGGAGCCTTGCCTAAACTCATATAATTTGACATGGGATCTTATTTTAGCCATTTAAATGAGGCCCATACATCTCAGCAGTGTGCATCCTCCTACCTCCCCACAATCCATTCGATGATTCTAATTATCCATCAGAAAATGGGGCTCACTGAGAATTTCACACAAAACTGCCTGGCTGATTTTCCAACTCACACTTGATGCCTGTGGTGTTGGGCCTTGCAAAATTGGGGCTGTAGTGTATTATATTTAGTCCTCATCAATATACCTTCCACATACATATATGTACTAGGACTGATTTTCAGATTTATTTGTGGAGCCAGTGGGAGCCATACACTGTGGGATTTACAACTGCCTAAATGATGAGGACTGACCCTGTTGAACTTTAGAGGTCAACCTAATTGCAAGAGTTTAAGGGAGCCCCTGGTCCATATTGGGTCTGCTGCTGGGAGCTCGCACAAAGGTGGTTATGTGTCTCAGCAGCTATTAGAGGGCTGCTAACAAAGGATGATGGGTAAATTAAAGGGATGAAGCCACATAAAGATCGTGTCTAGGAGGAAAACTTGTGTTAGCCTGGAAAATGCTGTAAGAATTCTCAATACACATTTGTACATTTCCAAACATTATTTGAGGAATAAAGGTATCTGACAATATCCCAATAACTGACACAATAAATAGAATGGCAGATTAGTGATGGAGCAGCACAGCTCTTGAGCCCTTTGGTTAATAACTGCTGCTGCATGAGCTGGGTACAGAAAGGTTTACCGGTGTTTATCATTCCAGGGCACCTTCTCCAGGGGACAATACTGCAACATGTCTGACAGACAGTGGTGCCAGGCTCAAAGCTCCATTAAGTGCCAACAAGATGTGGGAACAGATGTGGAAGGAAATTGCACAACTTAAGGAAGCAGCCAAGGCACACCATCTGAAATTTACCAACTACATGGCCCATGTATTTCCAGCAGGGAATTCAGGAGAAACTACTTTTCCCAAAGAGTAGTAAGAATGTGGAACATGCTACCACAAGGGGTAGTTGAGGCAAGTAGCATTGATGCATTTAAGGGGAAGCTAGATAAGCACATGAGGGAGAAAAGAATAGACGTGCATGCTGATAGGGTTAGATGGAGAAGGGTGGGAGGAAGCTTGTGTGGAGCATAAATGCTGACATTGACCAATTGGGCCAAATGGCCTGTTTCTGAACTGTAGACTCAATGAAACTCAATCAATGCCACAAAGAATTGCAGGCAACCTGTTTCACATTTTACTGCTGGTCTATGCCAAAGCCTCACACAACTTTACTGACCATAATTACCCATAGAGGAGGCATTACTGAGCTTCACAGATAAAAGCACAATAACATAAGCTAGTGGCATGGTGCACCGTCATTTAATACTATATTTAATACTCATTCACACCTGATCCCCATTATCATTGTATGTATATTTCACATTCATATGCAATTTCGATTAACATTACATACTATGCTTATTTTTCATTTATATCTCCTACAGATTTTCATAACATTAACTTTTTCCCTTCATAAATGTAATTAATTAATCTGGACTGATAAGAATAAGAATTACACAATCTGCTATTAAGCAGATAATTATAAAAAGTTTGTGGTCCATAAATTGATTTATTCCCACCTATTGCTCATTTTAGTTGGGAATATCTCATCTTCATCCTTGACCATATCAGCTATCCTTGGAAAGCAACACTCTTGCTTTAGATTTTTTTAAATGAAACAATATAGCATTATTCACTTTTAATTTGAATGAATCCAGTTTTGAAGAGTTGCATATTAATGAAGGCGCAGAATATTCATGATAAAGGGAAATGACAATCAGAGCACTCCTCACCTCAAGCATGACAAGTCTCACATTCTGAAACTGATTGGACCTTGTGAGATCCAAAGTATATCAGATCCTGGCTCGAAAAGCACAAAATGATAGTGGCAGCAGTTACAACAACCATAATAGCTACAAGAACAACAGCAGCAGCAACAACATGCGTGTATAAAGTGCTCCTAATGTACAGAAAGTGCACAAAACCAAACACAATATTTCAAATCAGATCTCCCTAGCACTCTACTACTTTCTTGCATTTAAAATACCTTTTGTGGTGAGGTCCAGCATTCTTTCAACTTTTAAACGGTTCTCTTTGCACCTGCGAGCTAACTTTTAATGACTTTGGTACCTGTACCCTAAAGGGCTGATTCTGCACTCCCAGCAGGAAGCAGCAATCACAGGAAGCACAGTGCAGGAAATTGTAGGTGCACAGCCTGAGATTTTCCATCTATTAAAATGAATGGATGAAAAACCTCAGGCTCTGTGTGCACAATTTCCCGCACTGCACTCCCTGTGGATGTTGCTCCCTGCTAGGAGTGTGTGAGCATGGAATCGACTCTTAAATCCCTTTGTTCATTTACCAAGTGTCAGATTAGCTTGGTTTTTAGCATTTTCTCCTTTGAGTCAGAAGGTTGTGATAATTAGGCTATGGATTTGAGCAAATAATTAAGGCTGACACTTCAGTATAGTGCAGAGCAAATGCTGCATTGTCACATGTACCATCTTTTGGATGGGACATTAAACGAAGGCCTACTCAGGTGGCATCAAAGATCCAATGACACCATTTGAAAAAGAGCTGCGAATTCTCCTGGAGTCCTGGCCAACATTCCTCCCTCTACCAATGCCACTAAAAACAGTAAACCCAGAGTCTCCCTGTATATCCATGCTCCCATTTTGGCTAGTCACCTAATTCCTCCCATTTGCTTCGCTATCCTTCTCTATCTTCTGGAATATGCCTTCTAGGAACTTTCCCTTGCCGTTTATGTATGGAATGTAGCCAGGTGGTCCTCAAGCTCAGCATTTCACTTCTGACCCTTAGATAGTTTGTTTCTGCTTACTTGTGTAAGATTGGCTAGGTCTTTGATTTCTATTACTCTTCCAGTGTCCTGTGTATGAAATTGGCTGGGTATTGGCTCTAATGGAGCCTGATGCTCTCCCACGATGAAATGTATTTGACTTGCTAGGTATTAGCTATTTGATCCTTCGATATTCTACTAATAGACAATGTACAATTAACTGGGTCTTATATATCTGGTTATTTGATACTCTCCTTGGTAAATGTCTGATAAATGAGTATCAGTTCTATTATCCCTTGATATTTATCATTACTTTGTGACATTAGATGCCAATTAGCTCTCTGGTTCTGAATAGCCAATGTCTAGTATCTAAGATTGGCTGAGTATCAGTTATCTAGTTTCACTAATAATCTTTCAGTAGCTTGTGTATGCAATTAGCCTGGGGTTAGTATTGGATCCTCTATACTCTTCTCAGTATCCAATATATGATATATGATATACGATACTGGTGAGTCATTAGCTGGTACCCTGGTATTCTTTCACTGCCTAGTGTGTGAGGTTGCTTGGGTATCAAGTATAGGGTCCCCTAATATTCTTCCAGTATCTTGTGTATAAGATTGGCTAGGTACCCCTCTGGTCCAATGGTGCTGTTCTAGGGTCTGGTGTACGGGGTTGGTTGAGCATTAGTTAAGTAGTTCCCTTATGTAAAGGATGCAGCTATACTGTCACTTTACATGGATGTGAAGCAATTTCAGGATGCGCAGTGAGGCAGAAGTAGCGGTAGAATTCAACAGTCAGGTTCTGATCTTACAACCGAGTGCACTAAACTTCTTCCAGGAGATTGTCTTATACTGGATTTTCTCTCCAGGTGAAGTATATCTCCAGCCCAGTGTGAAGCTACATTTTAAAAGTGTCCAGACAATCAATGGATTAAGGGATTAGAGCTCTGTCTTGCATCCAAGCATGCATGTATTGCCGCTGACATCAGTGCAGTCCATGGTGATGTGCAGATGGCAGTATAATTCAGGGCATCGCACTCCCACAAATATCAGTTGGAGTATATAGCTATAGTATAACTGTAGTCTTAAAAAACCTGATTTATCAAATTGACAATATATCACCCATATGGTCCCCTGATGTAGTCCAATGCGCACCTGGTCAGCCTATCTTTCACCCTCCAAAAACTTGAGCTCATCCAAAATTCTGCTGCCCATTCCTTAACTCACACCAAGTCCCGTTCAACCATCACCCCTGTGCCAGCTGATCTACATTGGCTCCTGATCCGGTAATAGCTCATAATTTAAAATTGTCATCCGTGTGTTCAAATTCCTCCATGGCCTCGCCCTTCCCTATCTCTGTAGCCTCCTCCAGCCTTACATCCCTCCAAGATATCTGCGTTCCTCCAATTCTGGCTTCTTGCACATCCCAAATTTCCTAGCCCCAACATTGCTGGCAGTGCCTGCTGCTGTGCAGGCCCCAAGCTTTGGAATTTACTCCTTAAACCGCTCTGCCTTTCCACTGCTCTCTCCTCCTTTAAGGAGCTCGTTAAAACCTACCTCTTTGACTAAGCTTTTGATCACCTGTCCCTCTTCGGCTCTGTGTCAACTTTTGTCTGATAACGCTCTTGTGAAGCAACTTGGGACGTTTTACTACGTCAGAAGTGTTATATAAATGCAAGATGTTGCAATACCCGTGTATGGGATTGGTTGAGTAACCCCTATCTGGTCCCCTTACAATATTTGTGTATGGGACTGGCTGCATACCAGTTATCCAGTCCCCTGACACTCTCAGTATCTGGCCTATGAGATTGGCTAGGTATTAGCCGTCTTCCCTCTGGGTCGATACTAATTGTACACGCTTAATTAGTTCCCTGTTGTAACAGCTGCTGACAGATAAACAGTGAAATGAACACGATTAAACCGCGTTTGGTGTCATTTTAGATTCCATCCTACCGTGATGGTCTTTGTAATTGAAAGAAGTGTGTATATCTGTTACCAAAGATCATTCTCTAACAGTTGGAAAGAGAAATGGCTACATATATATAATTGCCATTTATATTATCTATATCTATAAAAGACCTCTTCCTCTCTTCTCTCTCTCTCTACCTGTCTCTCTCTCTCTCCCCCCTCAGTCTCTCTCTCTCCCCCTTTCTCTCTCTCCCTCTCTCTCTCCCCCAGTCTCTCTCTCTCCTCCAGACTCTCCCTCCTCCAGTCTCGCTCTCTCTCCGTCTTTCTCTCTCCTCCAGACTCTCCCTCCTCCAGTCTCTCTCTCTCTCCCCCAATCTCTCTCTCGCTCCCCGTCTCTCTATCTCTCTCTCTCTCCCCATCTCTTTCTCTCTTCCCTCAGTCTCTCTCTCTCTCTCTATCTCCCCAGTCTCTCTCTCTCTCTCTCTGTCTCCCCAGTCTCTCTCTCTCTCTCTCTGTCTCCCCAGTCTCTCTCTCTCCCCAGTCTCTCTCTCTCTCCCCAGTCTCTCTCTCTCTCCCCAGTCTCTCTCTCCCTTCCCCTGTCTCTCTCTCAGTTCAGTTCAGTTCAGTTCAAATGCTTTATTGGCATGAAAGTTTACAGAGAACCATATTGCCAAAGCTTACATAGCAAAAAGGTACAGTTTTCCAACATTCTGTAGGTGTCAATCGATTTGACATTTGTTGGGTGTATACAATATTACTTTTAAACAATATTAATTTTAAACAGTCTTTCTACTTCATTTGGTACGTTCAATATTAATTTTAAACAGTCTTACTTTTAAACAGTCCTCAGGTTGTGACATGTTGTTACATATTTAGCCCCAAGGTATGGTCTGTCTCCTTCTCCTAGGACTAATCTCAATTTTGACAGATCATCCAATTCCTTGAAATCTGGGGTTGTTTGGCTTAGCTTGTTGAATAATATGTTTCTTGATGTGTTGAATTTTTCACATTTTAGGAGGAAATGCATTTCTGTTTCAACCTCGCCAGCCAGACATTGATCGCATATTCTATTCTCTCTAGGCTGCCAGGATTTCTTGTATCTGCCTTTTTCAATTTCCAGTTGGTGGTCGCTTAGTCTGTACCTGGTGAGGGTCTGTCTCTGTTTTGTGTCTCTGATGGTCGTGAGGTAGTCTGCCAGTTTATATTCTCTTTTTAGGGCCCGGTAACATTCTAATCTGCTTTGGCTTTCGGTTATTTTGTTCCAATGTTCCAGGTAGGTTTCTTTGCATTTTTTAATGATTTGGTTCACTCGGATTGGTGTTTGGACGGCTGTGTTGGTCTGGGGCTGGTCAGGGTCCGGCTGAGTACTTAGTTTCAGTAGCAGCTGACTCAGGGGACTCTTTTCTGGGTTTAGCTCTTGGGTCTGAAAGGCTTTGAAATGAAGGGTGTCTGGGGAGCTAGATTTGAGGTGATTTAGGAAGTTTAGTGCTCGTTTTTGGATGTTTATTATCAGTGGGTATCTGCCTAGTTCGGCTCTGCATGCATTTGTTGGCGTTTTTCTTTGGGTGCGAAGGATGCTTCGGCAGAATTCTGCATGTAGGGCTTCTATTGTGTGTTTTTCCCATTTAGTGTAGCTTTGGTGATTTAGCGGGCCCCATACTTCACTACCGTACAGTGCAATGGGCAGGATTATGCTGTCAAAAATTTTGAGCCAGATTTTGATTGGGATTTGGATGTTGTAGAATTTTCTTTTTATTGCATATAGGGCTCTTCGGGCTTTTTCTTTTAGTGCATTCACTGCTATGCTGAAGCTCCCTGATGCTGTAATAGTTAGACCAAGGTAGGTGTAGCTCATAGTGTGTCCTATAGTGGTATCACTGAGGGTAAACTGGTATTTGTTTTCCTGACATCTGGGTCTTTTCTGAAAAATCATGATGTTGGTTTTCTTTAGATTTACTGTTAGAGCCCAATTTTGGCAGTATTTGTCGAGTAGGTCTAGTTGTTGCTGTAATCCCTGTTCTGTGGGAGACAGCAGAACCAGGTCGTCCGCATAGAACAGGGACTTCACTTCTCCATCCAGGAGACGGAGACCTGGTGACTCGCTTTGCTCCAGCATGTCTGCTAATTCATTTATGTATATGTTGAACAGGGTCGGGCTCAAATTGCAGCCCTGCCGGACGCCTCTTCTCTGGGTGAAGAAATCGGTGCGTTTGTCTCCAATTTTGACCCCGCATTTGTTTTTCAGATACATTGATTTAATAAGGTCATAGACTTTGCCCCCTATTCCACACTGAAGAAGTTTATAATAGAGCCCTTCGTGCCATATAGAGTCAAAGGCTTTCTTGAAGTCGATGAAACAGGCGAATATTTTCCCATTTTTTGTTTGGTGTTTATGTTTTTCGATGAGGGTGTGAAGGGTATAGATATGGTCGGCGGTGCGGTGTTTTGGAAGAAAGCCTATTTGGTTTTTTCTGAGGATATTATGTTTGTTAAGAAAATCAAGTAATCTACTATTTAGAATACTGCAGAATAACTTCCCTAGACAACTGTTGACACAGATGCCGCGGTAGTTATTTGGGTCTGATTTGTTTCCACTTTTATATATGGGGGAGATTAGTCCTTGGCACCAGATATCGGGAAAACAGCCTGAGCGTAATATGATGTTGAATAGTTTGAGTATCGCACCCTGCATCTCCATATTACTGAACTTTAGCATTTCATTTTTGATGTTGTCTGGGCCACAGGCTTTCTTTAGGTGGAGAGATTTTGTTTTTGTGGCCAGTTCTTTCCATGTGATTGGGGAGTCTAGAGGGTTTTGGTTGTCTTTAATTGTTGCTTCTAATGTGTGGAGTTTTTCTGTGACCTGATGTTGACTTGGGTTTGTTTTGTTTTTTGGGATGTCTTTGTAGAGGTTTTCAAAATGTGTTCTCCAGATGTCGCCATCTTGGATTGGTAATGCTTGCAATTGTGTTGTACTCAGGTTATTCCACATTTCCCAGAATTGTTTTGGATTGGTGGAGTTTTCAATTTCTTCGAGTATTTTGTGGGTATAGTTTTGTGTTTTGTTCCTAATGGTGTGTTTATATCTTTTGAGGGTTTCATTGTATCTAGTACGTAGGTCCGGATTGTTTGGTTGCCGATGCTTTTGGTTTGATATTTTTCTCAGGTCTTTTCTGGCATTTTTGCATTCGTGGTCAAACCATTTCATATTTTTATTTTGTCTTTTTTGATGCTTCCTCTTCTGTTTCACGAGGTCGGCTTTTACAGCTGCCTCATGGAAGATCATGTTTATATCCTCTATGGCCGTGTTTACACCATCTCTGGTGATCTCATATAGATTTTCTTTAAATTTTGAAATTTTACTTGTGAGATCAGGTGAATTTAGTGCTGTGATGAATTTATCTCCACTGTCCGGGGCCCATCTGTATGTCTGGTTTATTTTATGTAGCTTACTGTGTTCCTTTTTTGTGTCTGTAGTTTGGGCAGAAAGTTTAAGGTACACATTTATTTGGTTATGGTCTGAGAGGGGGGATTGTTGTCTGACAGTGAATGCGTTGATATCGCAGGGGTCCAGGTCAGTGATTGTATAGTCCACCACACTAGACCCAAGAGTTGAGGAGTATGTGAGTCTCCCTAGGGAGTCCCCTCTGAACCTACCATTAACTATGTACAGGCCTAAGGCTCGGCAGAGTTGCACTACCTCCCTACCGCTTTTATTTATTTCACGATCAAGGTTGTTCCGATTTGCGATGGCTGGTGTGACATCTAAAGGGGTCTGGCCAAACACATGGTTGTTTCCCTGTGGGTCTATGAAGTCAGGTTCACAACCGGTCCTTGCATTTAGGTCCCCACATATTATCACCTTTCCTTGGGCCTGGAAATGGCTGATTTCCATGTGGAGAGTATCAAATAACTCCTCTTCGAAATATGGCGAATCTATTGGAGGTATGTAGATCGCACATAAGTAAACATCTTTTTTTGCTATTCCTATATTTTTATCTAGTTTTAGCCATACGTGTGATTTCCCCTGTTTTACCGGTGAGATGTGTTTGTCCAGTTCTCCCTTATACCACACCAATATTCCCCCGGAGGTTCTGCCCTTGCGTGTTTTAGTGTTCTTTACTGAGGGCACAATGATTTCATGGTACATTGGAGGACAGTGGGTCGGCATGTCCTTTTGGCACCATGTTTCTGTTAACACAATTATATCAATGTCTTTTATAGCTTTTAGGAATTCAGGGTCTGTACTCTTCATCCCAAAAGTTGAGGAGCGGAGGCCCTGGATATTCCAGCAGCTTATGTGGAAAGAACGCATTTATATAGTACTCTCTCCCCCAGTCTCTCTCTCTCTCTCCCCGTCTCTCTCCCCCGTCTCTCTCTCTCTCTCTCCCTCAGTCTCTCTCTCTCTCTCTCTATCGCCCCATTCTCTCTCTCTCTCCCCAGTCTCTCTCCTCTCTCTCCCCTCAGTCTCTCTACTCGCTCTCTCTCCCGTCTCTCTCTCTCTCCCTCAGTCGCTCTCTCTACCCCTCAGTCACTCTCTCTCCCCCCTCAGTCTCTCTCTCCCCCCTCAGTCTCTCTCTCTCTATCTCCCCAGTCTCTCTCTCTCCCCCAGTCTCTCCCTCTCTCTCTCCCCCCAATCTCTCTCTCTCTCCCCCTCAGTCTCTCTCTCTCTGTCTCCCAGTCTCTCTATCTCTTCCCCCAGTCTCTCTCTCTCTCTCTCCCCCAGTTTCTCTCTCTCCCCGTCTCTCTCTCTCTCCCCCTCAGTCTCTCTCTCTCTATCTCCCAGTCTCTCTCTCTACCCCAGTCTCCCAGTCTCTCTCTCTCCTCCAGACTCTCCCTCCCAGTCTCTCTCTCTCTCTCCTCCAGTCTCTCCCTCCTCCAGTCTCTCCCTCCTCCAGTCTCTCTCTCTCTCCCCCAATCTCTCTCTCGCTCTCCGTCTCTTCTCTCTATCTCCCAGTCGCTCTATCTCTCCCCAGTCTCTCTCTCTCTTCCCCCGTCTCTCTCTCTCTCTCTCTCCCCCCAGTCTCTCTCTCTCTCTCTCCCCTGTCTCTCTCGTCTCTCTCCCCCCAGTCTCTCTACTCTCTCTCTCCCGTCTCGCTATCTCTCCCCCAGTCTCTCTCTCTCCCCCTGGGTCGCTCTCTCTCTCCCCCCTCAGTCTCTCTCTCTCTATCTCGCCAGTCTCTCTCTCTCTCTCTCTCCCTGTCTCTCTCTCTCCCCCCTCAGTCGCTCTCTCTCTCCCCCCAGTTTCTCTCTCTCTCTCCCCGTCTCTCTCTCTCCCCCCCATCTCTCTCTCTCCCAGTCTCTCTCTCCCCCCTCAGTCTCTCTCTCTCTCTCTCTATCTCCCAGTCTCTCTCTCTCCCCACCAGTCTCCCAGCCTCTCTCTCTCCTCCAGACTCTCCCGCCCAGTCCCTCGCTCTCTCCGTCTCTCTCTCTCCTCCAGTCACTCCCTCCTCCAGTCTCTCCCTCCTTGAGTCTCTCTCTCTCTCCCCCAATCTCTCTCTCGCTCTCCGTCTTTCTATCTCTCTCTGTCTCCCAGCCTCTCTATCTCTCCCCAGTCTCTCTCTCTCTTCCCCCGTCTCTCTCTCTCTCTCCCCCCAGTCTCTCTTTCTCTCTCTCCCCTGTCTCTCTCGTCTCTCCCCCCAGTCTCTCTACTCTCTCTCTCCCGTCTCGCTATCTCTCCCCCAGTCTCTCTTTCTCCCCCTGGGTCGCTCTCTCTCTCCCCCCTCAGTCTCTCTCTCTCTATCTCGCCAGTCTCTCTCTCTCTCTCTCTCCCTGTCTCTCTCTCTCCCCCCTCAGTCGCTCTCTCTCTCCCCCCGTTTCTCTCTCTCTCTCCCCGTCTCTCTCTCTCCCCCCATCTCTCTCTCTCTCCCCCCAGTCTCTCTCTCTCTCTCCCTCCAGTCTCTCTCTCCCCCCAGTCTCTCTCTCCCCCCAGTCTCTCTCTCTCTGCCCTCCAGTCTCTCTCTCCCCCAGTCTCTCTCTCCCCCCGTCTCTCTCTCTCTCTCTCTCTCCCCATCTCTCTCTCTCTCCCCTCAGTCTCTCTCTCTCTCTCCCCCCCAACCCCCCGGTCTCTCTCTCTCTCCCCCCCCCAGTCTCTCTCTCGCTCTCTCTCTATCTCCCCAGTCTCTCTCTCTCTCTCCCCAGTCTCTCTCTCCCTTCCCCATCTCTCTCTCTCTCTCCCCCGACTCTCTCTCTCTCTCCCCATCTCTCTCCCCCAGTCTCTCTCTCCCTCTCCCCCTCAGTCTCTCTCTCTCTCTTTCTCTCTATCTCCCCATTCTCTCTCTCTCTCCCCAGTCTCTCTCCTCTCTCTCCCCCCAGTCTCTCTACTCTCTCTCTCTCTCTCTCCCCAGTCTCTCACTCTCCCCCTCAGTCGCTCTCTCTCTCCCCCCTCAGTCTCTCTCTCTCCCTCTCTCTCTCTCCCCGTCTCTCTCTCTCTCTCCCCCCTCAGTCGCTCTCTCCCCCCTCAGTCTCTCTCTCTCTCTATCTCCCCATTCTCTCTCTCTCTCCCCAGTCTCTCTCCTCTCTCTCCCCCCAGTCCCTCTACTCTCTCTCTCCCCGTCTCTCTCTCTCCCCCTCAGTCGCTCTCTCTCTCCCCCTCAGTCGCTCTCTCTCTCCCCCTCAGTCTCTCTCTCTCTCCCCCTCAGTCTCTCTCTCTCCCCCTCAGTCTCTCTCTCTCTCCCCCTCAGTCTCTCTCTCTCTCCCCCTCAGTCTCTCTCTCTCTCCCCCTCAGTCTCTCTCTCTCTCCCCCTCAGTCTCTCTCTCTCTCCCCCTCAGTCTCTCTCTCTCTATCTCCCCAGTCTCTCTCTCTCTCTCTCCCCCAGTCTCTCCCTCTCTCTCTCTCCCTGTCTCTCTCTCTCTCTCTCCCCCCCCCCCCCTCAGTCACGCTCTCTCTCCCCCAGTCTCTCTCTCTCTCTCTCTCCCCTGGTCTCTCTGTCTCTCTCCCCCAGTCTCTCTCTCCCCAGTCTCTCTCCTCTCTCTCCCCCCAGTCTCTACTCTCTCTATCTCTCCCCAGTCTCTCTCTCTCTTCCCCCGTCTCTCTCTCTCTCTCTCTCCCCCCAGTCTCTCTCTCTCTCTCTCTCTCTCCCCTGTCTCTCTCGTCTCTCTCCCCCCAGTCTCTCTACTCTCTCTCTCCCGTCTTGCTATCTCTCCCCCAGTCTCTCTCTCTCCCCCTGGGTCGCTCTCTCTCTCCCCCCTCAGTCTCTCTCTCTCTATCTCGCCAGTCTCTCTCTCTCTCTCTCTCTCTCCCTGTCTCTCTCTCTCCCCCCTCAGTCGCTCTCTCTCTCCCCCCAGTTTCTCTCTCTCTCTCCCCGTCTCTCTCTCTCCCCCGTCTCTCTCTCTCCCCCCCAGTCTCTCTCTCTCTCCCTCCAGTCTCTCTCTCCCCCAGTCTCTCTCTCCCCCAGTCTCTCTCTCTCTCCCCTCCAGTCTCTCTCTCCCCCAGTCTCTCTCTCCCCCCGTCTCTCTCACTCTCTCTCCCCATCTCTCTCTCTCTCCCCCCCAACCCCCCGGTCTCTCTCTCTCTCCCCCCAGTCTCTTTCTTGCTCTCTCTATCTCCACAGTCTCTCTCTCTCTCCCCAGTCTCTCTCTCCCTTCCCCATCTCTCTCTCTCTCTCCCCCGACTCTCTCTCTCTCTCCCCGTCTCTCCCCCCCAGTCTCTCTCTCTCTCTCTCCCCTCAGTCTCTCTCTCTCTCTTTCTCTCTATCTCCCCATTCTCTCTCTCTCTCCCCAGTCTCTCTCCTCTCTCTCCCCCCAGTCTCTCTACTCTCTCTCTCTCTCTCCCCAGTCTCTCTCTCTCCCCCTCAGTCGCTCTCTCTCTCCCCCTCAGTCTCTCTCTCTCTCTATCTCCCCATTCTCTCTCTCCCTCCCCAGTCTCTCCCCTCTCTCTCCCCCAGTCTCTCGACTCTCTCTCTCCCCATCTCTCTCTCTCCCCCTCAGTCGCTCTCTCTCTCCCCCTCAGTCGCTCTCTCTCCCCCTCAGTCGCTCTCTCTCTCCCCCTCAGTCGCTCTCTTTCTCCCCCTCAGTCGCTCTCTCTCCCCCTCAGTCGCTCTCTCTCTCCCCCTCAGTCTCTCTCTCTCTCCCGCTCAGTCTCTCTCTCTCTCCCCCTCAGTCTCTCTCTCTCTCCCCCTCAGTCTCTCTCTCTCTCCCCCTCAGTCTCTCTCTCTCTCCCCCTCAGTCTCTCTCTCTATCTCCCCAGTCTCTCTCTCTCTCCCCCAGTCTCTCCCTCTCTCTCTCTCCCCATCTCTCTCTCTCTCTCTCTCCCCCCTCAGTCGCGCTCTCTCTCCCCCAGTCTCTCTCCTCTCTCTCCCCCCAGTCTCTCTACTCTCTCTCTCCCCTGTCTCTCTCTCTCTACCCCAGTCTCTCTCTCTCCCCCTCAGTCGCTCTCTCTCTCCCCCCTCAGTCTCTCTCTATCTCCCCGTCTCTCTCTCTCTTCCTCTCTCCCCCCAGTCTCTCTACTCTTTCTCTCTCCCCGTCTCTCTCTCTCTCCCCCAGTCCCTCTCTCTCTTTCCCTCTCTCTGTCTGTCTCTCTCTCTCCTTCCCTCTCTCTCTCTCTCCTTCCCTCTCTCTGTCTCTATCTCCTTCCCTCTCTCGCTCTCTCTCTCTCTCTCCTTCCCTCTCTCTCTCTCTCTCCTTCCCTCGCCAAACGGGGCGATACCGAATTTCTAGACCTCTCCCTCTTTCTCCCCTCAATCTCTCTCTCCCCATCTCTTTATCTCTCTCTCTATCTCCCAGTCTCTCTCCCCCAGTCTCCCAGTCTCTCTCTCTCTCCTCCAGACTCTCCCTCCTCCAGTCTCTCTCTCCCAGTCTCTCTCTCTCTCCCCGTCTCTCTCTCTCTCCCCTCTCAGTCTCTCTCTCTCTATCTATCTATCTCCCAGTCTCTCTCCCCCAGTCTCCCAGTCTCTCTCTCCCTCCTCCAGTCTCTCTCTCCCAGTCTCTCTCTCTCTCTCCGTCTCTCTCCTCCAGTCTCTCCCTCCTCCAGTCTCTCTCTCTCCCCCAATCTCTCTCTTGCTCTCTCTCTCTATCTCCCCAGTCTCTCTCTCCCTTCCCCCATCTCTTTCTCTCTCTCCCCGTCTCTCTCTCTTTCCACGTCTCTCTCCCCCAGTCTCTCTCTCGCTCCCCCTCAGTCTCTCTCTCTCTCTCTCCCCCCATTCTCTCTCTCAATTCAATTCAAATCGCTTTATTGGCATGATAAGGTACATCTTATGTTGCCAAAGCATCAAAATTGATTTATGGTTGAACACATAAATGCAGTTCTATTCATACAGTGTATAAACAGGTATATCCCTGAGTGTATAAATATACATTCGCATTGTTTATATATACTCTTTTCTTAGTTTACTGGTTGTCCCTCTGTTCATGGCAAGCTGTAACATAGTGTGTCGCCAGTGTTACACAGCTTCTCTCCTCCCCCAGTAGGAATGGGAGTTTTTGGTTGTCATTCAGATTTCTGAATTCAGGGCATATTTGTGAGAATTTTTGGTAGAAATTCTCCCTGATGCCCTTATATTTTCTCTCTCTCCCCGTCTCTCTCTCTTTCCACGTCTCTCTCCCCCAGTCTCTCTCTCTCTCCCCCCAGTCTCTCTACTCTCTCTCTCTCGCCCGCGTCTCTCTCTCTCTCCCCCTCAGAGTTGGGGTCACTCGGGCCGGGCCTCACAACCGCTTGGCCCGAGACACAGAGCGGGGGAGTGGCAGCGGCCGGCCGTAAACCACACGGCCCTGTAAACTGCCGATTTACAAAAAAGCCTTGGCAACACCGGGCCCCCCAGCTAGTATATATATATATAGCCATTTATATATTATATATAACATCACTTTGCACATTGCGCATTACAACAAAACAAATAGCACGTGAACACAGGAATAATAAAATTACATTTGACCGTAACAAATTCTTGTTATAATATTCTCTATATTAAATTGCAATGATGTGTGGGGCATTGAATTCCCCTTAAAATAATCCTGAAAGGGAGACTTAAAAGGTAATGTTTATACAATTACGCAAAGAGTTCCGAGGTTAAATAACATGAACATGCTGCGGCAGAATTACGAGCGAGGCAGGCACACATCAGCCCTTGCTTGCCTGTGTCGTTTTAGAAAGACTGCAAAAGCTCGCTGCACTTCTGTGCTTCATGGCCCACAGAGCCTCCCTCCGAGCCCCGATTGTCACCCGCTGTCTTCGTGCTCCCCCTACTGTTGATCCGCATTACTGCACAATAATGGAAATGAACCCCAATTTACGTGTCCCGTATTACACATTTTCCTCATACCAATTAAACTGTTCTTAACAGAGGCGTTTCCTCTTTTCGTCACCAAAATTAATTATACTGATTTGTTTGGAGTTGTTGCACGTCATTATGGTTGAAACGAACAATTAAAGCTTGCCGACTTTTTGTTTAATTAATTTTACATTAGTGTTGATAGACCGCATCACTCCTGTTAGACGGCAAGAGCAATGGGAATGTACATGACATTGACACAATCCCATTTGTTTCTTTTCCAAAAGTGAAAAACGATTAAGATAATTCAGGTAATATATTAGGCAAACGTAGACCACAACGTACAAAGCGGGATTCGGGTATTTTCTTTAGGAACCAACGGAATAGCATAGAGGCCATTTAAATTAACTTATAGGAAAATCGATTAGAATTTCAGGAGACTGCGAGCAATCGAAAAGGTGGGTTGTGATTTGATTGTCGACCATTTTGAGACGCGGTCCAATTTAATAGGTGTCGAAGGAAAAATACGGGTTTCCTTAAAAAAAATACTGTATTATTATATTTGCCAGACACAATGCGCGAGTGAATTATTCAAGAACAAAAAGTTGTCTATAATTGTGAAACAGACCAGATTTTTTTTATTGGTTTTCATCTCCGTCTAAACTAATTAAGGCATGCGTATTTATCCAAGTTCGCTTGCCTCGTAAAATCTACACGTTAGATAGTTGCATTGTAAAAATGGAAGTTTAAGAACAAACCATAACTTATCTATCAGAAAACCCTGTACTTGTTACTGGAGAATCTTGCACTTCACACGGTAGCATTTTCACAAATGCATTAAGTCGTTAGTTCATAACATAAAGAAGATGCGTTCGTCTGAGTTACGTCTAACAATATTTAACATTGTCATTTCTAACCAGTGGAAATATATTTTTTCTGCTTGGTACAAGTGTAACTTACACAAGATTGCCACAGGACACAGAAGGAAATCAATAGGATACGGCCATTTATCGCTTTTTAATCTGTAGAATTTAACATTAACACATCCACAATGATCAAATGCTAGGCTGAAATAGTCCCGTTTCATTTACACTATATGCTGACATTAATCGCTGTAATAATTCATAGCTTTTAGTGCGTTTTTATAGCCTGTAATGGTAACACAGTCACTCAAGAAATGTTTGACTTCCTGGGGTGCATGGCAGTGTGGAAGTAACCACGCGTTTGAACTCCAAATTCCATTCGTTAAAAGAATTTACGAGCGTAACATGAAATGATGGAATTGGTAAATTCTCGAAAATGTGAACACAACATATAGCCAATTAAAATAAATATTTTAAAATAATAATTCTGTAAGCAGCACATATTAATGTGTTGCAATTAATTTGTGAGCACAGAAAAACACTAGCGAATTGGGTTGGGCGGAGCAGAAACCCATCAAATATCGGTAGGTTGTGGGAGTTTTCTGCCCCACTGTTGCCGATAAGAAATATCACTGACGATGAAAGATCAATAATCTCAGCATCGTGCTCTTTGCTCTTGACTGCTCATAACACTGTTAGTGGCAATAAAACACTTTACTGAGATAGTCGAATGCTTTTCAGCCAATCAGCTGCGAGTTCGTTTGCCCTTCCACCCATGTTTCAACCGATATGTTTCGGGTATCTGCGAAGCTGCGCACTCCCCGCTGTCTAACAAAAACGGGAGGAGCGGGGAATTTTGCATAAAGTTGTCAGATGCAATCAGAAAGAAACGACAGCAAAATCTAATCTACCCAGTCGATGCACTTATACTTTGGTGTAGGTTGTTCTCCGACCTCCCACTCCGCACACGCCATTAGATATCGGCCAAAACCGCTTAACTTGTTACGAGTTCTTATAATGGATTCATTGAATCAGAAAAAAATGTAGACACTAAACAATTCAATGAATTAGCTTCAAGGCATTATATAGATTTCAATAATAGAGGCTTTCAATTTGTCTCGGAATGTCCAAAACATGTGCAAGTGCAGCGGTACGAAATATGAATTATTTTCTACGTTTGATCTTTTAGAAGTTCAGGAATGATTTATTTAACTAAAATTAATTAAACGAAGCCTAAAGCCTAAATTGAATAACACTGTAGCCACATACAGTGGGCGATGGCTGCGGTTAAAGACTGCAGTTAAAACGGAAATAAATCGGAAAGCCAAGTTACTAATTTCGGTCGAAAATAGGCCAAGCTCCACGTTACCATATAAACGTGGTACCATATAAACAGACAATGTTAACTAAAAAGTACAGGAAGAGCAGGGAATAACTGCTTTAGCGAGTTTTAAATAGGCTAGGGCACCAAGGACACTCGATTTGTTCGACACCAAGCATTTTATTACTTAGAGACTAAATATTTGTTCAAAAATCTAATGTCGGTGCCTTTGAAGAAAGCCTAGGTGCATTGCCAGATGTAATGACCAATAAATCTCAAACCTCCCATGTCCCTGTGCTAAATTAGCTGGACCAGAGCCATTTGTCCAACCATATTTCACATACTCAGCTCCAACACAGACGGCCCTACCCACGTTTATGTAAAGTGCACAATTCTCCAAAAATAAATGTGCTTCTGGACTTCGATGCAAATAACACTTTTGATCTCGGATCACACTGCGGTTACCGCCTCAGTGTCCTTGACACGAACAGATTGAAGTTTAACCAGAGGCGTGTTTACGGTTTTACTTTGCTATTTAAACAGATACATTCCAATAAAATGAGCCATTTGCATAGGTGCAGGATTTATCCTGTTTCAAGAATGATTACTTTCTGGAGCATGGTAAAAGATTGGGTTCAGCAGATAGGTGCTTTTTACCTAAGTGCAGCCGAATACAGTACCAAGATCACTCAGTGACTGCAATCTTTGGAGGTAAGACTCATAAAACAAGAAAGAATAACATTCTTGAAAGTCTTCCATTAACTCTGCAGACATCTAGTGGGAAAGCTGTGTCACTACAAGGGCATATACTGGAATGATCTCGCCTGGAAATCTGGAATATATGTACATCGTTGTTGCTCCTTCTCACAGAGTGCCAGACATTATCCTTGCCCGCCGGTCGTTTCAAGTTTTGCAGTGATTCCCTCCGTTATGAGCGAGTTTTCTGCAGTCTTGTCATTGGGGAGTCTCTGCCACTCGCAGTATCAGAGTGGTTGTGAGTTACAGTTAGTCCCGAAAGCTACTTATCCGACCTGAGCCTGAGCTGAACATGTAGGGGTCAGCCATGCTTATCAGGGAGCTATAGAGTTCCCACGACCCTCTAATCTCACTGGTCAAATTAAGACGGATACTAATGAACCAGACCTGAGCATAACCCATTACCATCACTCGCCCTTTACTCCTAGCGAAGAAGTAATTAATTACCCTCCTTTCCTTGCGTCTGTTGGAGCTTGCTAAGAGAACGAGTTAAAGTGACTGGGATCAATTTCTGATCCATTTTATAACATTTGCAATCAAAATATTCTAATGCTAAGATTAATATAGGAAGATTCGATAAACATAATTAACTAAAACGTCAAAAATAAAATCACTGGTGTGATATATACAGACCAGTTTTTTAACTAAAATAATTCAACATCCATTATGGAGCCGGAAAAAACTACAATTAGTTCGCGCCTTCTAGCAGCCTTATTTCTCCTTTGCATAATATCAGATATAATGTAAGTTGAGCTTTTTATGTACTGTACTGCTTGATGCAAGCTATCTCGTGTATAAATTAAGTTAATTTTGGGTGTGGAACACTTTATTTTAAATGTCTGTTGAATATTGCAGTCTCACTCTGCTTGCGTGAAGCAACGGAAAACCTCATTCACGATTAAGATCGTGTGTGGTATAATGTTCATAGTGTGTTGCATTTGAGCTTCATAAATTGACAAGAAGAAACGTTTCGGTCTAAAAGCGATAGTAAAACTTTATGTTGATACTATCCTCCACTCAAGTGCCCAAAACAATATTAACAGATTATCATTTTACGATGACATAATTTTTAAACAGTTCACTGGGAGGGTGACGAGATGTTTGTTACTGCCTAGGAAGCATTTTTTTTACAGACTGGAGAAAGAGAAAATAAACCGATCATCCTTTCATGCTACCTTTATCGCCGAAACTTATAAAAGTCATCGAAGACTTTCAGGGGCAGTTGTGAACGAAGATGTGCAGATGTTTGTTTCGATATGTTTATACAGATAGCTGAAGCCAGTCCCAGCGGAGATAGTTTGTTTAAATATTCAGTGTCATAATGTAAATCCTACAAGCACCGGTGAATTGATTTTACAAGAATAATATTGGTTTATAAATACATTTTGCTGCTGCGTGTTGAAGTGCACCTTAAATAATAAAATAGCCCATTCATTGAATATATACAATATGACGTTTCCCCAAGGTTACTGATTTATTAAGGTGGAGAGTACACTTTAATTAAAATACATTCATAGTAACAAAATAGAAAATTGTTCAGGAAATATATGCACCTGTATTTCCTGTAATACCTTTTAGCAAATTCTTTGTTTTCACATATATGTATGAAAATAACCAAATTAGGGATGACAATTCAAAGCAATAAACGGTAAGTAGCATCAAGATACGTTGATTTGTAGCACTTACGTCTAGCTTATCATTATAGTCTGTAAGAAACCCCGACAGAAAACAATCTTTGTAAAACATACAGTCATCGACAACATTAAATATATCACTTATTATTTGGTATGTAACACGTATATGTAATGGAGTTACAGATTGTAACAGAAAATAATGCCAATGCAAAAGATGTGTCGTTAAAGGAGAACAATAAATGATATGTGTCTATTCACGTCTCACAATTGCAAACATATGCAATGCCTTATATTAAACTAACTTTGGTGTTTAGCTTTGACATTGTACTTGTTAAATGTATGAAAGATTGATTTCATATAGTGTGGACACCAGTTACATCACAAATTTGCAACAATCTCGTTTTCTAGTCTGTATTGATTCGTATGTCTTTAAATCTAATTGTATTTTATACCTACAAACTATGGGCTTTGGCATTTTGTCGTTTATAAAGGAATGCATATAAAACTTAGTATAATATTTGCATCTTGTGTGCGTTTATGAGTAGTGCAGACTTGAAGAGATACTTGTCTTTTATACATTTAAAACCTCATATAGAGCTTTAGGTAGCAGTTGTTTACCGAATTTTCATGATTTGAGATCATAGATTCAAATTACCTCAAAGCTGTCATCTGCACATTTATAGGTGTATTCGAAAAATGTATTTGCACTCATTGTACATATTTAACGCCTTTGAGGTTTTATCATAAAGTATCACTATGGAACTTTATATGCATTTAGTTAAAGCGATGAACGTTTTCTTCAGATATTAATAAAGTTGTACATAATATTAAATACAATGGAAATAATTGAATCGAATAATGGGGTATTCTCGTTTACAGCTCCGAGTGCTCATTCACCCTGGTCTGCCCACCCACGAGCTCAGTACAGACAGAGGAAGAAAAAAATCCAACATAGCAAACCCCAGACTGCAGAACTCGACCGCGCTTTCGAGGAAACCTGCTTTCTGACGCCTGAAATATGACAACAATGACAATAGCTGTTGCAAAACTGGGACTGTCAGAACAGCAGGTAAATACGAGAAGATTCCAAAGGAGAAATATTCCAGGCGGGCTCCAATATGTAATGAGCCTTATTTGACGGGAGTCCACTACAATAACATTTTCTCTTGATCGGTAAAAATCTGGTTTGAAAATCAGCATCAGAACAAGACTCATTCGCCGTCAGCAAACTGGAACAAATAATTTAGTTGTGGGGTGCAGAGCTGAAACCGGACCTTTACAAATAAATTATCTTTTTATGTAAATATTTTTGATAAATATTTACAAATGGCACCAAAAACGAGGAAGTGACGATGTAGTTTGGTTTAAAGCATGAAATAGGTCAATATTATTTTGAAGCAAATGTATTGCTATCGACTTGTTCTAAATAATTCAAATTAGAGGTAAATTTAGAATATAATAGAAAATATGCAAGGCTTTAAGTGTATTATTATATATTTCCGTTTTCTTTTATTTTGAATAAAAGGGTCAGTTGAATTTTGTTAGAATATATTTGTTAAAAGGTGTGTTTTTTTAACCTTTTACAAAAATACCTCTTCTCACTAATGGTCTCATTATCTTTTAATAATGTCGGTGATAAGTATATTGCAACAGTTTCGTGAACAGTTATGGAAATACATTTGAATTACTTTTTAACATGCAATTTTATTTTGCAATTATACCGTAAAAAATATACGCACTTATTGTGCATAATAAAGGTGATACAATCGAAAGCGTAAGGTGCCCTCACCAGTGTGAGAAGCCGAGTCAGATATGCACTCACAATTCAATGATGTCACTTACTCCAATTCAAGTACAGTATACTGTATTCTTAAATTGTAATTGATAATAAAAATAAACAACATTTTATATCGAATGATGGACTAACATTAGTAAATGTGAAAAACGAAGTCTGTTACTCTTTTAACCCATTGTCTGTGGACGTGTGGCATTGATCAATGGCAGCCAACACAAATACATATATGCAAAATATTTGTATATTGTTGTATTCTGAAACGGCTTGATAATTGAAATTATACAAACACGCATGATATCTAGAGATGCCAAACCCAGTTCTCGTAAGTAACAAGTTGTTCTCCAAGGACATATACATCTACAGGGTCTGTCTCAGGCAGTTGGTCACTGGTACGGGTCATGAGGCAGCATTCACAATTATGATTGAATATACTCGAGATGTTTTATAATTATGAGATAGAAGGAGGAGAACCACTTCCTATCTGTAGTGTGGATATCTTTATTGATATGTATGTTATGATATTGTAAATTAAGCAATTCATGGACAGCGACATTGGTTAATCATTTTGATGGATCTCAGTCGGGCTCCAGGATAGTATTTCGAAATGTTTCAGGAAAGCAGCATGGAATGATTGACAGGATATGTTGGTTTGTGGAGTTGCCGGTTTTCATCTAATAACTGCACAAATATTCCAAATACGATTCGTAAGACCCATATGGTGAACAGGCTGTAATTTAACTGTTGTAGGAAAATGAGCATTGCAATAATACCTTATTGTGATTAATTGGCTAAGGTCTAGAAATAATTCTAACATAAGTAATAGATACATAATAGAGCAACACAAGAATAAAGAGTTTCTTTGTTGGTTTTGTCTAAGTCATTGCTTTGCGTTTTTTAACCTGCAGTGCTCGAAATTTGAAATACTGGTAGTTGCAGTGAATGAAGGACAGCTGATATTGGAATATGAGTGATGTAACTTATATGGCCTATGTGGTAGAAAATCGGAAATCAAAACGACACCCACTAAATTAGCTATTTATCTTAATTATTAAATCGTTAAATATTATTAGTAAATATTCATCAACAACTGAAGGGAACAAATAATAAAAATGTAAAATGTATGATAACATGATCGGTTTAAACACAGTTCCTGGAGTATGTGAATGTTATTTCCTTTTAAAGCGTATTAGGCTGGCAATCATGCAAAAGAGAAACTAAATAGCAACTTTGAGAACATATGCCATATAGGACCTTAAAATTGCCACAAAAGGGTTCTAGAAATGTTTCGAATGTAAAAATAACAAATGCACTCAAGTCAGCTTAGTTCTTTGACATGATAATTGGATTGTACACGAGGCACAATCTATGCTATAGTCTAAACGTATTTCATAACATCCGCAAATAAAATGAACACAAAAATATTTTAAGTCTATGATACTCTTGGACGACGGCTTAAAATGTAGGGGCAAAGATCCAGTTTTAACAGCTTTACGGTTAATACATCCTTTCCATATTATTTGATGGCATATTTATGTTGAAAAATACTTTTTTTAAGCCGTATTGCGCCGAGGAATCACGACTGATAAAATATTCAGAGACATTTGACTGGACCAACATGGAGATCTTCATTCAGAATGAAGAATTTGCGGATTAAAATACACAAGTTTCCTGGACCACGTAAATACTTTCATTAGGTGAAAATGGCAAATCATGATCTCGGTGATCCCCAAAAGCTTGTACACTTTAACCCTATGTTGATGCAATAAAACGAATCAAAATACGAATTCTCTTATTGGAGAACAACGCTTGGACATGTTTTAGGCCACATCAAATTATGAACCAATATGTACAACCGTGTATGTTCTCACTCAACTTGTTTGTAGTTTTACCCCAGCGACCGTTTTGATTTCGGGCACACATAATGCGCACCTATGTAGTATTTATTCGCAATTTCAGCCCGGTAGAACAAAAAACTAGGTTGGTAACATACAGCAAATTAGGACGTCAAGTGCTTTAGCATGGATGTTCTGTAACACGTTTGAAAGTAAATATATTGATCTTATTAAACGAAATAGCAGACCATAATTATAAAAGAGTTTATTTTATATTATAATTCTAAATATGGCTTTATAACGATTCGTGAGCATATCCGGAATGGCGGCGTACAGTACCTCTCTGGACAGTTACTTCTAAGGCGTGCATTTTTGCTCGTTGCCACAATGTAAGCTTCTCATTGGTGATGTACTAATCTGTAAATTGTTTGAAACCATATCTTGGCGATCACACCTGAGACCACAGTACGACCCTCAATACTTTGGCGTATTATTCATTAAGACAGTTGCCTTATCTTCTACAGAATGCCCCGACCTTTTCAAATAACATTGACGTGCCTCTAGTGCAGTCAGTTCAAAACAAGAAGTTTTGTAAACACTGCATTTAAACCGGATGCAATGCTATACAATTTGCAATGTATCTTAAAGCGACTGCATCCATTTCACATCCTTTTGCCAACCATGCAGAAACAGCCTGGAAGTGAAGACGGTATGGTCAGTGGAATCTTTTTTTTATTTGGAGGGTTGTGAGTGGAAAACAAAAGAAAACAAACAAAACGGCAATGAAAAAGTCAATTCTCACGGCTTGCCTTTATAAGAATTCAGACAGGGTCGTCAACGCGTGAATGACAGCACTCACATTGGCTAGACTGCAACTTTCAACTTGACCTTGGCCTTTAGCCGTGTCTAACCCGTATGTAAAAGAGCTGTCCATTTGGTTGCTGCCATTTTGTAGCATAACCTACAATGTGGCCGTTTGAATATGTAACAGTTTGCACTTATAACGCACACATCCCATAGCACAAGACTCTTTTAAAGTGGAAGGCACTCGAGGTTCTACCTATCACTTAAGTATGCAGCCGAATGTTTGCTTCAATTTAACATGTACTTTGTTGGGGGAGGGGCAGCGGTCTCTTAACTCAAGAATGGAGAATTAAATACGACGCCGTGTAAAGCAGTTGCTCAAATGCCTTTCAAGTTAAAACGTAATCCAAAACGACGCAGCCGTTGCCCATTTTTTCGTGTTTAATCTGATAACTGGATATTTAAATGGAAAAACGTACACAATGAAATGTAGCGCATCTTCCGTGTATATTTTGAGTTAACGCTGCGGACACGGCTTTATTAACGATTAACATGGGAGAACTACGTGACAAAATGCTCTCCTTCAAAATATTCAACAACCAAAACTAAATCTAATAAGACCCTTTGTTTATAATGCACGGGGAAAGCAAGATACACCAACTATATTAAATTCAAACTAAGGAGTTGAACCAACTAATAATCATGGGAGGAAGGCGAAGCATTGCCAGCCAGTGACAGATGTACTCGAGTACCATTCATCTTATCAAATAATCATCACTGCAGTATAAACTGCACGAGAACCCATCGAATAGGTTGGTCATGGAACTGAAAGTGTAATCATTTAAGATCTATTGAGAAAGTTTAATAAAATCCTGATTTGGCTTGTCATAATTTCGCTGCAGCGTTGTATGCTTTGAAATGATCGCAATATATTTGCACAATTATTATCCAGAAAACGGTGAACACTTTCAGTTGGTTTCCGAACGGGAGGATAACGTAGAAAATGTCTAGATACGGTGGAGAGGAGTTTTTAATCTTGCTATTTCATGGCATGGTAGTCGACGGAGAATGTTTATATTCAACATAATTGGAATTGCAGCGTCTCTGTTTAAATGACGGTGGCCAGCAGCAGTGTTCCCAAATCACCGAGGTTCCGATCACTTCCAGTCCACATGTAAAGGAACGGCATGTAGCTGTTTCTCAAGCGATTATGATCTCAGTATTAGAATAGTGTGAGAAATACAGAAAAAAGAGAGCAAGAAAATAAAGGAAGAGAAAGTAAAAGAAAACAAGATAGAGAGAGAGATAGAGAGAGAGATAACGAGAGAGAGAAAGAGAGAGAGGAATTATAAAGAACAAAAAGGAGCATTTTAATAGAAAAATGATTGCTCTTAGCAGCTGCATCACTGCAGGAATTAGGTCCTGTGCCAGGAAAACAGGACAAACAAATTACTGAAGCAAGCTTGACGCCTGATACGATATGGTTTCGATTCCACTTATCACAATATCTGATATATAATTAAGTGACTGAAATTGAATTAAAAGTCACCCTTTGTGACGACCCATGTCAACCAAATAGTATTGGCTACATTTTGCTCTCTTTATGCATTTTTACCAGCCACCCTTCCTCATTATGTGATATATGATTATAGTAGGACGGTATACCCCATGCTTTCCGCCTATTGCAGCAAGTTCATTCCAAATACATTTGTAATATAGTTGATATTTATCTATCAAATAACACTTTTAACAATGTGCTAGATATTATAAAATAAATCGTCTTGATGGATTTTAGTACATTTAACAATGTGGTAGATATTATTAAATAATTCACATGTTATCCCTTTTCCATGTATTTAAGTGCGCCAGATACTCATAAAACACATGTACTGATATTTCAATATGAAATCCAGTTATGTAAATACTATTCCTGCTCAAGGAATACACATTTTGTAGCAAGTTAACACGAATCGGCTGCATTAGCGGGGGGAGTAAGAAGGCTGACATTTATTTAAATACTTTTGTATCACGGCTGGCAAACGGCAAATAAAGAATTAGTGAATATCATTATCTGTCTTATAAATGTCCTTTGATCTCGATATATCTTTACTTGTGGCTGGCTAGAAATGTCGCGATTATTATAACAGGTAAACACTTTAATTGGTCACTGCGAATGGAAATTCAAACTGACTTCATTACTCTATAAGATGAGTTCGAAAATGTAAAATGATTGATTTTACTGAGCTCTCCTCTAGTGTTTATTTTAGTTACAAATATTATATCCAGAGTGAAAAGATGCGTTTGCTCAAATATTTATCACATCTTATCAAATCTCGGCTGTGGAATAATTTTGGACTGTCCTTCGGCATTATTACTATTTGGTTTAACGAGTTATGTCATGAAGCAATACAAAGGTCAGACAGATGTTTCCTTTTCACCATCAAAATGCTGCTGCTACTTATTTCTTTAAATGTTATTTTCTTATTGGTTAAAAACACCTTGAGATTTTATGTATGTAGTGCAATTCAAAGAAGGCATAGCTCTAGCCCATCCTGATGCCAGGTTTTGCTCAATCGGTCACTGTTTTGACAGAAAGTACATTTTCATTGAGAAGAGATACAGATTATAAAAAGATGAATTGTAAAAACATCTCTGCAAAGGTAACTTCAACCGCGGCACAATAATCAAATGCACAAATATACAGCCACCGACATTTCAAATATTTTATGTCGTACAGCCTATAATTATGTGAATTATTTATTTCGTTAAATGCAAAAGCCAACCGTTTTAGCTTTGTCTTGTTTTGTGTATGTGCAAAATATCGCCTTTTCCAGTCTGGTCATGCGTTTTCATTTGCACCCACCTATGTGATGCCCATACATAACTGGTTTACTTTGTGCACCGCTGGTATTTTGTTATTTTGATAAATTTATTTTATTCCAATCACTCGTTCACGTAAATACCCAAACGTTGCTTTATTAGACTAATGGAGTATCTACCTTTTTATTCTTCAGATGTTTATCATCCACTTTGCATATCACGTGGTCAGCTCGCAGCCAATGAGGAGGCAACTTTCCGCGACATTGGCGCGTCGATGCTGCTAAGTCTGAGAGATTCAGTATCTCTTTTCAGTCTTGGGGGCTTTTAAAACGGCCACTAGTCTCAATGTTGGACGTGATATGACAGCGTCAGTGATACTTCATCCCCGCTGGATCGACACGGTGATGTTCGTCTACGACAATAGTTTGGATGAAATTAATAAAAACATGGATGGATTTTCAGGAGGGAACTTCACAGCAAATCAATGCAGGAATTTGATGGCCCATCCAGCATCCCTAGCCCCCAGCTCTGCCTACTCGTCGAGTGAAGTGCCAGCCTCTGGCATTGCTGAACCTGTCAAACAGTGTAGTCCTTGTCCTGCTGTTCAAACTTCGTCCAGTGCTTCCCTTCCTTATGGATACTTTGGGAGCAGTTACTATCCCTGCCGAATGAGCCACCATAGCAGCATCAAGTCCTGTGCTCAGCCCTCCACCTTGTCTGGCTATCCTGCCGACAAATATATGGACACGTCCGCCGGCGAGGAATTCACCTCCAGAGCCAAGGAGTTCGCTTTTTACCAAGGTTACGCGGGGCCATACCAGCCGATGCCCAGCTATTTGGACGTACCTGTGGTTCCCACCATCAGCGCTCCGGGAGAACCGAGACACGAAACATTATTACCCATGGAGAGCTACCAGCCCTGGGCAATTACCAATGGGTGGAACGGTCAAGTCTGCTGTTCAAAAGAGCAGCCCCAAGCTACGCACCTCTGGAAATCGAGCCTGCCAGGTAAGTATAGATAAAAAGCAACGCGCTTTCAATTATCTTGAGAAACGAGTTTAATGAAGGGAACAAAGCATTCTGATGTGTAAATACGTACGGGCACCTGGATAATATATAAAATAGATTAGAATTAAGAAATTATATTCGTAATTCTCCAATACAAGTAATACTATATTATCATATGCTTTAATGTTTAGTGTATTGCCTAAATATTATTTTGCATGATTTTTCACAATTAACTCACAATTCTCACGCATTTTTCAAAATTATATTTTCTGCTATATAATTTATTGCAAAAGGTACAGTCTATATAACGTCTCCCGGGTGTGATCTTGAACTTGACTCCGGCGACAGTGTCCGTTTTTAAACTTTTATTTGGTGGCAAGTGCTAAATGCCATGGATGGTAAGGTATGTTTTTCTCTTCACAGACGTCGTTTCGCATCCTTCGGATGCGAGCTCTTTTCGGCGTGGAAGAAAGAAAAGAGTGCCTTATACCAAAGTGCAGTTGAAAGAACTTGAGCGGGAATATGCTACCAATAAATTCATTACCAAGGACAAACGAAGGAGGATATCGGCATCAACGAACCTCTCTGAGAGACAAGTCACTATTTGGTTTCAAAACAGACGAGTCAAAGAAAAGAAAGTTCTTACCAAACTGAAAAGTAACAGCTAGTGCGACAATTCCAGAAACGTTCGGACTTCTTTTGAAAATGTAAAAAAGAACTGATCTCAGCCTGGAGAAAAAAAATACCACCTCAGCTCATTTCTTGATGCTAGATTTTTTTTTCTTTCTGCCTGCACATTGCTTTAAAAAGAACAGAAACACACAAGTAAATATCTAAGAGAGAGATTGTATAAAAATGTTGTTAAAGCAAACTAATTATTCACCAAACGTAAATCAAACCCATTAATCAAGAATCTAGAGGGTTGCTATTTTTAAATGTAGTAAACATGCGGGGTAAATTGTTTAGTGCATATAAAATATATCACTTAAAAAGAATAAATGTACCAATTTGATTTATACAGTACCTTCGCATAAACGTCATCAAAGCACCTGAAGAAAATGTGTATTGCTGAAAAAGGTTCTGGTTAATAAAGAAAACTAGAGTGCATGCTATTTTTTCCTCAGGTAAACCATGGGATATATCGTGAAATGTATAATAAAATGTATGTTTACGCACTACATTTTCTTTGGAAGGGATGCGCTATCTCTAAAGATATTAATGTACAGGTAGAAGGAAGAATATATTCTAAACAGCAATGTATATGGGAAAGTAAATACGTACTATTCTAGGACTCTACATTTTGTCTTATGTATATATTTAGGAGCACCCACGCCTTTCGCAATTAAACAGCAAAGTAGATTGCCATTTTCTACAAACGGAGTAAAGATCTGTCTGCAAACATGGAAACCCCCCTCCCGTGTAAATTAACTAAATATTAAGTCTTTTTTGTCTGCTTGTTATATTACCCACCTCACATAGGATTAGACTCCACGCAGACTTAAGGCGCATAGCTTCCTTCCTAAAGATGACAACATCTGTGTGCAATTGTATTTTTTTAAATACCGCATTGTATATCTGCTTGCACCTCTCCTGCTTAGTTAATATATACCAATTATAGTTACAAAATTAAATCACGAATGATAATCATGAAATTAAGATATGTCTTGCATTGCTATTATGCAGCTGTTTAATCTGTATACCCTATTCTCTTTATTCATCTAGTGAATTACTTGCATTAAAACAAATTATTTCACGAATAAAAAGGTCTTTATAAACAATAGCGTCGCATTTTTTGTTAAGAAACATGACGCCAGCTAAGAGATTTTAAAACGAAAATGTAGAGAATATGGGCCAAGTAGATTTGTTCTTGATGTCAGCTAGGCCATTTGTTTAAAATGCCTTGAAAACATGCTATCGTACTAAAGTTCTTAGAAATAATCAAGAAATTTGCTAAGAATAAAAGGTATCCGTGAATATTCCCTGCTGTTTTTAATTGAAAACATTACTACCAGGAAAAGTATCACGATTATTACGATATAAACACTTTTTGGAAGTGGAATCCCTAAGTTTGTATATGAAAATATGCTGAAAGTTTAAAAGCATTAAGCATTAGAGTCTCCATATTCTGATTGGAAATATACGCTCTGCTTTTGGTTTGTATATGGGGGCAGGGCGTTAGGAGAGGGGCTTAAACCTTGACCTTGACGAAAACAGATAGTCTTTGACCTTGACGATTAACAGCCTATGAATAGTCATGAAGTGTATTGGTAGAGCAAGTGCGCCATCTACTGTCACATCTGCGGGTATTCATTTATACGGGCTTTGAGCAAGCGAGCAACCAACCTAACATATTTGTTTCAACAATAAACAAGCAGTGGGTGAACTGTGGCCGTCAAATGTAGGTCATTAACACTAACAACGAATTATGCATTGTCCAAATTGTGTGAAAGCTCAGAGAAATAATTTTAAAAGTTCGAATTTCGACGACTTGCCAGGAATGATTTACTACATATATATATAATAATATGTAAACAATAAAACCGGCAAAAACAATCACCAAGCTTTTGGTGTTGTACTAAAAATCACAAGTGGGAAAGTGTAGAATCAATATAAAGAAAGAGCTATGGTAACATATTTTGTAAATTAATTTCCACGGATAATTTAGATTTCAGCCGCTGTAAAATAACTAAAGAAAAGGTAGCCAAACTGATCATGCAAAGATTATCACTATCACATTTGTGAAATGCATAGTTTTATTTTAATGATGTTTAAAAATATATATTTGCTCAGTCAGTCTATAGCGTGTCTGTCTATGTATCCATCCTTCCATCACTCTATCTATCTGCATCTTTTCCTATTTGCTTCTGCCAGTATTATCAATTCAATTCCATACTCATGCACACCATATCTGATAAAATAGTTGTACATTTTAGTAGCTAATTTCACAAAACTAAAGCAATCACTTAGCTGTTTTTTCCCCTGTAAATGGTATTATGGAATTTAGTTAGAAACAACTCAAGATTTTAAGAATTGTGTCTATATATTTATAAAGCATGCAGTCTATATTAATTTCAAATAGAAACTGTGGAAAATTGTATGTGAAATTCCATAATCTGTTTTTTTTGTAGGAAGTAGAAGTGTAAAACTATCATTTAATCTGCCTTTGTACCTTTGCATCAACCAAAAATTGAAGCTATTTAACACAATTTTTCATTTTTTTTAATACAGAGTTACAGATAAATTCAATAGACATGCAAACAGTATTCCGTTTTTATCGCAGGCGTTGTAGAATTGCGCTCTTTGCAATTATTAATTGTGACCAAGCTAAGCAGGCTCGCTTATGTAACCAATGAATTTTTGTAACATTTATTTCCAATCAATGTTAAATGGGTAATGTCCAGCCCAGCTTGTGTCCTTTCTTAATACAGCCCAAACCGCAATCCAGGTGTTGCCTATTGCAAAATGAAAGCTGATTTGTCAAAATGTTGTGGGATTATAAAATTCTACACTCATCACATGACGCATTCGAACCAATCACGGCATCCTCTTATAAAGTCCGACTAAATATTTGTTGGAAAACACTTGAAAAGAACCACCCACATTCTCTCTGATCAAGGCAGGTCTAATGATCAGCTTATAGTTGTTTACTAGATGCACTGAGTTTAGAAATATCGCAAGATTTCTATTTACACGGAAGAGGAATAAATAGTTAATTGGTATTTTATTAGTTATGATTAACCATTGTTGATTGGTGCGATCAAAACAGATCATTAGTATAGATGTAACTGACAATTATCAGTGCTTTCCAAAGAAATCAATCCAGTGCAAACATTTATTTCGGGCTGTTTTTTGCCGATCTTGGGCTTTAAGTAAAATATACTAAAGGGAAAAGGCTATACGTAGCCATTGAGCAGTGACTGGGACATTTCAGATTATTCGATTCATTTCTTGTTATTCATTTATTGCAAGATAAAGGAGCAAGTAAAGTTAACCATATAGTCAATGTTACCCCGTGATATAAGCACAGCAAAGCAGAAAATGCAATCAGTTGAAACAGGAATTCTAGAATATATTCATTTAGCCTTCGGTTCTTCCAATCGTTCTGCGTCAATGGATTCATCTTGAACTGTGAATCTCCATTTACAGTAAATAAACGTACCTTTTATGAGTACAGTGGCGATCACGAGCGATTAACCTAATTTATTGTAAAAACGATAATGCATTTTGGATCATTGAATTTGTGTTGCGAAATAACCCCAGTAAGGGTCTCCTGTGCAGTCCTCGCGGAGAAGCTCGCACATGTTACTTTAGAATGCCATAAAAGACTTGTAATTTCGATAGAAATACACGAAACAAAACATTATTAATCGAACTTAAAGGAATCCATGCGCTGTATCGGCTATAATTATAACAGCGCATATCATTCTATCATATATTAGCGCACATTAGAAACAAAGCAGCATTTGACGAGAACTGAAGGCGTATTGAGGCCTGGAAATGTCTTCAATGCAGTTTTAGATTTCATTTCGCTTCTCTTATCGCCACCTTTTTAAAATATACAAACGTTCACATCATTGTATCTATATCCAAATTAAATTAACTTGGAGTGATTGTTCTATTCGCAGCCCGTGTGTTTATTTATATCTTGATAAAATGGTATATTTGATTTATTTTGTTTCTTTCCTTTCACTCGGCTGTAGACAAACTATCAATTCTAAGGCTATACATAATTCATTATATGAGGTATATATATATACTACAAAACGCGTTTTAATTTTTTGCGTTTATTGCTAAGCAGAACGTCTTATCATACAGTTAAATGTATCCAAAAATTAATATTCTTAATAATAAGAACCAAATAAATAAATATTTAACGTCTAGTGTGAATCATTACAAAATAATATTTAATGAATTCAACGAAGAACCTCGGGCTGCTTAAAGTGGAGTTTTAATTAAACGTACTATCCCCCAATGAACAGTATGCACAGCTATTTGAAAGGGCTACCTATATTTTTAAACAAAATTACATCAAACTGACTTTAAAATTGTTGAATTTACTTTAAAATTTATAACCAAATATTATCAAGCCAATTCGATCCAAAAATTAACTTGTTTTTATAAATGAAAAATAAAGCGGAGCCTTAGTACTGTAATATGTCTGGTTCTAGTTAACTCAAAGGTGCTTGGTTGTACACGTTGACTCGTTATTTTACTTTAATTTAGAATAGAATATACCCACAGTGCAAAAATAGTGCCTACTAGATAAGACATTTTTGACAACATGGATCCGGAAAAGTATAACCCTTTAGAAATGGGATATGTCGGAAACACTCGCGGTATCGGAGACCTACTTTAGTCGTTTATGTATCCAATATATTGCACAAATAATAAACTGCATTTTATAAAATGAAAATATATAGTACACAAAAAAGGCCATTTATGCAACCTCAAACATTGAATTTACAGACTACCTGCCACAGTATAATCTTTGCGAATATCAATTTTGTGTGCGCATATTAATGGATGCATATCAACATGAAATATATCCGTTTATTTGATATATCTATATACTAAACGGATATATTTCATGTTGATATACACATAATAATTAAATAATTAAATACTTTGTTAAGTCTAAAAAGGTTTGTTAAAAATAAAATCTACACTATTTAGTTAAAGCTCAAAGTCTTTCCAGGAATCTGAACAGATCTTAATATAGGAAGTCACATAAAAACATAGTGCAGGCTGTGTTTTTTAATACACATAAAAAATCTGTACACACACATATTTGGGGCAGGTTATGCTGCAGGATATTTCGGGTGTGTAATGTTACACTTTTAACTGACTAATGGGTTTTAAGTTTGCAAACTAACTTGAGGAATAATTAAAGAATTATATGTCTAATATATTCTAGTGCATTTTGTTGGGAAATATATTTCAGATCGCGGAAATCTTTTTTTAATACTGCTATTGATAAAAATTAAATTTGAGTATTTGCAAACGCTCTTAAGTATTTTCTAATTAACTGTGCGATGATGTCAGTATAATTCCACTTAACAATATAAAATCACAAATCAAAAAAATAGCTTTAATATACCGTAATACATTTAGCATGATGTATAATTCGAGACTTCCTTAAAATTACAAGTCCAACTGTTCCATTTAGGGGATATTCTATGTTGGACATAAAATGATTCATTACGTCTTAATTGTATTATTATTTTTGCATCTCCAAATGCAAGCCTGAGATTAAAGTAATGACTATATGTCACGAAAAACAAAAAAAACCTTGATTTTTTAATCTTTATTTTCATTCTTTAATAGAGTAAATGTAATTTCTGTGACGGTTTATGAAATATTGAATCGCTTTGAATTATTTTTTGCGCGTGGTCTTACAGCTCAGTTTCCAGTAGTGTAGTGATGCTCTTTAATGGTTTGCCGAAATAATACAGTCCGAAATGTTCTTCAGTATAATCAACGTCGAAGATTTGTCCAGCTCCAACTATTATTCTGAGGTGTTATTTATGTATCGTATTTGGAATGTGATATGGTTCTCATTTCTTTGTTAATGTGATTTGTTTTCAAATAGTTAATGAATTAGCAGTAAAACTTTAGCTTTGTATCTCTACATGGACGGATGTAAACAGATAAAATAAAAGTTCCAATGGTAAATTCGTTCACAGTTGTGTGAAAGCATACTCTTGAAAAACTGAAGCAGCATATTGTGATATGAACTTTGCCCATTGAGCTCAAAGCATTTATTACGTTCTACATTCAGAAAAATATATAACGGCATTCAGAGCCACTGTCATCCAAAGTAATTTACATAACTCATTACTAAAGCATCAGAATGAGTGCTCATGCAATTCGTTAATTGTAGCTTTCATTAAAACACAGTTCACTCCGTCTCTTCTCAGATGCACACAGTCGCGGTCAGTCTTGTTGACATTTAACACAATTTCAGTATGTCAATGTAATTCCATATGTTCTTTCAGTTGAAAGGGATTCAGTCATTTTTCACATTCAAAGTTTAGTGAGCACACATTCGACGTGTGTGTGTTCTGAATGTTCATCTAGGAGACAACTGCATCACACCACGGCTTGGGATATGCTAACCTGCCGAAGATTAGATGCAATTAGAAGACTGCCGCTGCTGTGTTCATATGGGTACGCCAACTTGGCACTGAACAGATATAAGGCTTCAGGAAATGTTCCGAACCCACCGCACCTGCGCATTCTGAAGTACCGGCTACTTATTGAAAGACTGAGGATTAGAAACTGGAAGAATCCATCCGAAATATGCAGGAAAATAGTTCATATACTCATGTCACAGTTTTTGCTACATGTTGAGGTGAGTAGAGCGCCTTTTAATGAAGAGAATCCTGAAATTCCAAGCTGTGTTCCTCTAGCCAAGTTCAAAGTAAGGAGCTTTCAAGTTCAAACCCGGCCAGTTCAGGTGAAACTCTGCATTCCTTCTAGCTATTTCAATGCTCATGACTGCTTGGCCCAGCTTTTATATTGCAATAGAGGAGAGGCGCCAGTTAACACAAATGTTTTCGTGAAGGATAATACTGCCTAAAATTACCACTGAACTATTATTGGGTTTATTTAACATATTTATTTTTATATTTCATATGAGTCCCGCTTTCAAGCACTAAACCTATAGCTGAAATGTTGCTTTGTCGGCAACGGGCATATCTCCAAATTATTTTTTGTCGTGCATGCCAAGTTCAAACCATTAGATGAACTACTCACCCTCCTCAAATTGGTATTTCATATAAAAGTGATAATGAATGTTTGGTTCAAAATAAAATCGCACGTGTAAGACTGAAAAATGCTCAGAGTTGAAACATTGTTCGCGTGTATTTGTAAATAAAACACCAATGTTACGACGATTAAGCCCAAATTATTCAAAAGGGAAGTTCCAGTATTAATTAATATCTAATTTATTTAGCCATGCAGTGTTAAAAAAGCACCGGCTGAGCGTTTTCTTCATGACTTATTCGGCAGCTTGACATATTTGGATTCCAAATTGTGGAATGTATTGAAATAATTGCATAAAGTATCATATTAAAATACGTGAAAGAGTTTTAATAATTTTATTGGGCAACTATACAGACGTTAAAAAGAATTCGGAATCAAAGTAGTACATATTTACCATAACAAGATTGATACATTGCGAATTGCCAATATTATAGATACACGCATTCCTTTTCATAGTATAGTGCATGATGACAGAGAAAATAAGAAACCTCCGCGCAAATAAGTAAAAAGTGTAAAATGCTCACTTATAATTTGTAAACCGTGTTGGCGTCAGGTTTCACTGCCAATCCTTACTAAATACGCGCGATCCTGCGAGGGTATTACTGTGCTGTCCTGGTTTTGATCGGGCACCAAAAGAATATTAGAAAAATCAAGTTTAAAATATTTATTTTGCTTAGTTGTGGGTCACAGAATTCTATGTAGAATGTCTTATTTCACAGTAATTTTAATAAATCTACTGTGGTTCAACAAAATTACAATGAAACAAAACGATACAACTTTGGCTTAGTTTTCATCTTCAAGTATAATCTGCTCGGAGGCTATGCCCTATTATTGCTCTACTCGGGCTGTTTTTTTAATCTTAAAAAAATCATATTATATCAATTCAACTCATCTTTCTAATAAAGTGCTCCTTTCTTGAAGTATTTAAATGAACTTTCTGCAGAATTTCCGAGACGCTAGGCATAAAAATGGCCGCCCGTCACCGTTGTCTTGTCATTGCCAGTGTCACTGAACAAGGGGGCAAAACAACCACTCACACAAAAACAACATGGATTTTCGTTAAAAGAGACGTAACCTTCTGAGGCCAATCATTTGCAGTTTAGATTTTGAAATTCATGACATTCATTTTTTGGTAATCAGAGAAAAATAAAGTCATTGTAGACCCCCTCCACCAAGAAAGGATTTTATTTTTCAGTTTATTTGATTTCACACCATTGACTTAGAATGCTATTGGCTCGAAAATATATGAACGGATATATACGGGCGCAGTTTGCCGGGACAATTTCGATGTCAGCTTATTTTTGAACTAATAACTGCGATGAAGTATTACAATAATGTGAAGGAATTCCGTTAAAAGGCGACAGTTACTGTCTGACAATAGCTCCAGTTGAAGATGTCATTATATGTAGGGGGCTAAATGAGGAAATATCCACTTCCACTTATCCATGAAGATACTCTTCTCATTTGCAACGTTTTTCCCGTCTAAAAAAAGGAGACAGATAATGCAGTAATGAGTTAAACCATTCCACGTTAGAAAATTAGCTTGGGGTGTAGTATAGCAAAGTGCTTTTGCGGTTGCACGCAATTAAGACATATGTTACTTTATTTCCACAGTGATAAGTAAGGTGCAATGTAATTCGTGGGAACAAGTGAATAACTAATATGAATACAATATCCTGCAAAACCAGTAAAGGCTGGTTGTTTGCATACCGCATTGAATAGCTTGAGGGTAACAACAAAAGTGTGCTCACCGCAAAAATAGCTATTAATTTTTACCCCGTGGATAGTGATACTTTAAAGTTAATGAATCCATGCACGACTAATTATATTTTTATTCACTGCCCCATTACATTACAATTAATGACAAGATCAACTTTACAAATGTCGGCAGTGCTCGCCCAAATATTTATCTTTTCTTCAAGAGGAACATTGGAATTAAGCCATTTTCATTATGATTCATTTTAATTTCGGATAGTATAACTCTCATCTTGAAAAGTACCTTTTTTTTACTTGTGCAGCATTTTCCAAAGTTGAAGTTCAATGTTAAGCAGGCTGTGCACCCTTAAACTGCAAAGTCGTCAAATAGCTCAAGTAAAGACTTTGTCTTACCACAATCTTGCTTCTGTGCTTGTTTTTATGTTCAAACTTCAGCACTAGTGTTTTTAATCCGATTTTGTTTCTGACAATAACTGCGACGAAGCTGCAAAGTATACATCAGTGTGAAGAAATTCAGCTTCATCCGGGTCCCATCTCTCCCGTTGAGTTGGACTCCTGCAGGAAAATAGTCTACGCCGCAATAATTCACTGATCCCCTTAAACTTCGGCATTTACATTACATTTCATTCACATCAAATATCAACCGAATGTCCGCAGTGTGTGCCTGATATGACAACAACAAGGTGGGTATATTTAATTTTTGGAACCACCTCTTTAGCTTTACGTGACTATATTCTTGGAAATGACTACGACTAAAGACTAAAAATGACGACACGAGTTAATTTGATGTAGAATCTGTAATTACAAGTCAACTGTAAAAGGGCGATACTTACTGCAATACAAGTGTGATAACTGGGAAATGGATTGAAAATGGCGCAGCCTATAAGGTGGATCTTTGCTCGTTTTTCGGCTTTTATTTAATCGAAAACGCAATCGCCAGCTTCCCTTTTTCGTTTGGAAGATTATTAAACAGCTGCAACTTTGCTTCTGTTATTCTCTTTGAAGTATTACAGGCAAACGGCGTTAAAACACATAGCAACATACCTACGTAGAATCCATCCTTCTCGCAGAGAAAGAAAGGGGCAAGGAACTAGATTTTGATCAACACGTAGCAAAGACGCGCAATGTACAGTACTCTTTAAAACTCAGCCGGACTTTTATCAGACAAAGGCCGCGTCCTTGTCTCTTTTTGGGGACGCCTGAATGCTCACGTTAACTGGGGATGTCAAGGATTCCATGTAGGTGGCGTCTTTAGCTCACCCCTGGTCAGCTATAATGCCTATTCGGGCATCTGGCGAAGCTGGTTGTCAAAGCTGCTATTAAAACAGCAAGTCAAACTAAACCGCTTTCGGTTTTCATAGGCGCCTTGTTTTTAATTATATTATGAGAAACACTGTACATATGTCGGAATTTGCCCATTCTTACAGCGACAGATCGTACCACTGTCCTATCGGATTTCCTTTATTTTTAAAAATCGTAAAACTTCAAATTCTACATCATACTTAAGTAATTTTGAATACGGAGGTTACTAAATATACCCGATTGCGAGTCAATCCTATTTAGTTTTAAAACCATTCTATGCTATTTGATTCATATCTTATTTTTAAACTGTCAAATTTGCAGCCACTCGCACATTATGACTCCCCTGTATCATTCCGTTTCATACAAATCATTTTTTCTAACAAGACTTTAAATAAAAATGTAGAAGTGTTGGGTAAGTGTAATGAGCAACGGTTGAACTGCACACATAGACTTTATATTCAATATTATCAAGCTTTATTATAAAATATGGCGTTTATATATAATTATATTAATATTCTCTGTGTTTTCAGTATCCAAAATTACTGTTTTATATGCTGGCCTTATTTTATAGCGATTGAATTATCCGATTACGGCAGGCCAGAAAATGAATAAAATCTGTGATGCAAGCATTTGCAGAATTTTCATATCGTTGTTGAGCATTTATCATAACGAAACAATTAGAAAAACAAGATTAAATTGTCATCTTGTAGCTAGAATGGTTTCTAGTAAAGATATTTTTAGAGCATGGAATTTAATTTAAATATAAGGTCTTTCTGGCAAATGTTTATGGCAAAGGTCCTTTTTCCCAGAAAACCTGTTTGTTTTGGCACTGCGCAGTTGTTTTTGGAACAGCAATAAGCTAATTTGTGACAAATTCGAAGGCAAAGTTTAACTTCAACTCTTTTCTATAGTCCCATTCTTTTCAACAACACCAGGGTTCATTGCGTGGCTTTCAAACTCTTAGGCGTGTATTTAAATCAGAGATTGTTACACGGTGATAGTGTACCTAAATAAAGTGTATTTTATTGGACGTTTTTTAATGAATATATCCCTCGCTAAACTAAATTATTTTTAAAAAATCTCAATTTGCACTAAATCTGAGTCGATTACGTATTCAGTTGTCCTTGTTGACATTTTATAGAATTATGAAAAAAATGTGGCCACGGCCAATGTCAAATAGAACAACATTCCCTTTAGCCGCTTTTGTTCACGTCTGTTTGTTTCATCCTAAACTTATTTTCAATGACGGCAAGTGTTCTTGAATAACACATGCACAAAAACTCTGTCTGAAATGTGAAACTGTGCTGCACATTGGATTTTTTTTAACGCTAATATTTCTCGAAATCCACCTAAACGGATACCTGCTTTATCTATTTTGCTGATAGGGCGAGGATTTTGTATGTGGTGGAGTTGAACGTGACCATGCCCGCTTGCCCACAAGCCAGAAGCAGCATAACAATTCTAAGAAAAATATTCTGTTCACCTCCCACATTTGGCAGATTTGTACGGATTCATTTTTATGGGAGAAATAACCTTATATCGATTTGGATACATTCACAAAAACACAGAGAAGCCTACGCCCATGTCGAACTTGTGGACGGTCTAACTTATCTGCCCTACGTCTCTGTGGGGTCTATCGATGATTGTGCGCCCTTATGGGTTTTTTAAGGGAAGATAGGAGAGATTATTATACATAAAACACGATTTAGCCATTTAAAGATTGTCCTCTCAGCATTATGTACTTCGGTCAGGTTTCTTATAGAGTTTTGATCATTATTTATCCCTAATTTCACAAATTCCGTACAGGCGAAATAGGTATGTTGCACAGTTTTCTCTCATTAAAATGCTAAGAGAAAGCAAAGGGAATTATTTGACAATAAAAATGCAGAATATTCCCACAATATTCCAGCAGAACAAATATGTAAGAGATAGGTCGAAAATCGTTCTTTCTAGAAAATAAACAGTTTTTGATATATTTCCACTGCGGAAATCGTTAGCAGTTATTTCCACGTCCACCCTCGTTTCAAGCCAGCTTATTGGAGCGACGTGAAGTAAATGTGCCAAATGCGTCTCTGGTGTGAAGGTTGAACACCTTCACAGTATTATTCGAGCTTTCCTTTCCCCCTTTAGAAATGTGCAGAGCTCAGATGTAAGGAGCTTTGCGCTCCTGGTGCGAGGGGGGAATCCAAAGTGATGCATGTCAATTTCTCCAGGCATCAGGTCACATGACTGGCTTGTCCCTGCGATGTATGGAGATACATTTCCACGTCAGCTTACGTTTCCAAATTTTTACTCCGCGGATCAGCTTCAAAGAGGCAGCAGCATCTAAGGACCATGTTTAGCTGTGCGAATGCAAGCTATTCTTGCGCTAGGGGACCCCAAGAAAGCGATGATGGATTTTGATGAGCGGGTTTCTTGTGGCTCTAATCTTTATTTGCCTAGCTGCACCTATTATGTCTCGGGTCCGGATTTCTCCAGCCTGCCTTCCTTTTTACCCCAAACACCGGCTACTCGCCCCATGACATACTCTTACTCGTCTAATATCCCCCAGGTTCAACCTGTGCGAGAAGTTACCTTCAGAGACTATGCCATCGATCCTTCCAATAAGTGGCATCACAGGGGCAATCTGCCCCATTGCTATTCCGCAGAGGAGCTGATGCACAGAGAATGTCTGCCTGCCAGCACCATGGGCGAGATGTTAATGAAAAATAGCGCCAGCGTTTACCACCCCAGCTCCAACGCGTCTTCCAGCTTCTACAATCCGGTGGGTAGGAACGGTGTCCTGCCGCAAGGATTTGATCAGTTCTTCGAGACTGCCTACGGTTCCAGTGAGAATCAGCAGTCGGAGTATTGCGGGGAGAAGAGCCCAGATAAAGTGCCGTCTGCGGCAACTTCAAGTTCGGAGACTTCGAGGGTGTCCGTGGAGAAAGAGACGAGCCCCGGGAGCAGCAGCCCGGAGTCTTCTTCCGGCAACAATGAGGAAAAAGGCAGCAACTCCAGTAGGTAGAATCAGTGCCCACTTATGAGAGAAAGTTTTGCGATGTCGCGCGCTGCTGTTAAATTTTTTATGTGCTGTTTTATAAGCATATAAGGGGGTTTATGGATGGCCTGTAGATTTCCCAACAAAACTTTTTTATATAAATGACAGGATCACGTGTTCAGCTCTGAAATTGGCCGTGAAATAACTCCAGCCAATCGCTGCATTAAAATACTTCCACTAGCACCTCAAAAAGTGAGATTGGGGTTAAAAATCTGATCATTTAAATTATTAGGTGTAAATTCATGAAACATTTGCATTTCGCTATTGTGATCTTTGCGTGTATTCACACAGCTCAGCAATTCTATAAAACACACGTGTTGACACAGAAACTCTATTTATAGCTTGTATTCAATTCCATAAGTAACCGCTTTAAAACATAATATGGTAACATTACATTTTTAACAGCTGCATAAATACTGGAATACCTTTAGCATGGAGCTTTCCACCATAAAAAACTTATTTCAGGACCGGGTGGCCGTATTTTATTTAATAATCACATTTTATAGCTGGACATCCGATCGGCGCAGTCTTAACGCTGTAATATTACTTCTGAAGGCTGCTCCATGTCGAGTTTTTCAACACTGAATGGCTACATAATAAAGTCCCCTCCCCACGGAAGCTATTTCGTGTTTCCTAGTATATTTTAAAATGATAACTCAAGTGTCCCATTCCCCAACCCCTTTTCGTTTTAACACTTCAGATAAAATAAAACTTTGTACTTCTTGCATTTCATCCATTTTCTGTCTTTAATGCACTAATACTGGAACGATTCTCCTTTCAAAAATATTTCTCTTCTAAAAGTTGTAGCTAGTCCCTGGTTACGGGAAGCTCGTTTGTAATGTTCATGTATATCGTTGGAAGGAGTACTACAGCTTCAACCTGAGAATTCCACAACCATTAGAATCAATGCAGAGCGAGGCAGCCATCTTTTATTCCAAGGACCATTCAAAATATGAAAAAAACGCGTTAATGCTGTAGCGAACAATTCTGTACTTCGGGTACTGCTGACAAAGATCGGCGTGTGAAAATCAGGAGCCATGGAGCATTTTCCTGTGAATGTGTTCACAGTAAAGCATATACTAACGCACGGAAAAATGATGGTTCCTCTCATTTCCAACTCTCAAGGTTTTAACGCCCTGTTTACCTGTTACAGGTGGCCAGCGTACACGCAAAAAGAGGTGTCCTTACACCAAGTACCAGATCAGGGAGCTGGAGAGAGAATTTTTTTTCAGTGTCTATATCAACAAAGAGAAGAGGCTGCAACTTTCCCGGATGCTCAACTTAACCGACCGGCAAGTTAAAATCTGGTTTCAGAACAGGAGGATGAAGGAAAAGAAGTTAAACAGGGACCGCCTTCAATATTACACTACGAATCCATTGCTCTGAGATTAGACTGAGATTACAAAGAAGCAGTTCTCCTTCTTAACTTCTCCTTCCACGAAGAATCCGGCCAGGGCAGAATGCAGAGGTAAAAAAAAACTCAAGTTCGAGTTTGGGAGCAGACACTTTAGTACAGCTCTAACGGGCCGGACAACTTTGCAAAACTAATTGGGACGTCTAGTTTCAACTTTAAAAAGTAACTGGAATGAATGCTCATCCTTGATTTCACACACACACACATACACACATACACACACACTTATATTCTCACTTGTGTTGTCTATATGCTTTGTACAAAGGGTGTCTCTAGAGATTAACGTTGAGATGCCAAGGTGAATGCTTGGATTTAGTTCAGCGAAACAGATTTTTTTAATTCGAAGAAGAATGCAGCTTCTATACGAATACGGACCTGTGTATTGGAGCCCGAGGAGAAAGAGTTGACTGTTGTGGACCAGCTGCAATATAAAAATATTTTTAAAAATAAACTAATAAAATGTGCGCATGCTTTAGATTAGGAAGCTTTCAGTGACTCTCACTCCCAATCACAACTATTGGATATATATTTTTTATCTTCAGTTACACGGAGGCAACCAGCCTCGTTCTTTTGTAACTGAACCTTCCGTAAGGAGGTAAATTAGCTCGACAATTCTCTAAACAATGCCTGCTCATCGCTGCTTAGAATACTGAAACTTGTGTATATGAAAGGCGGATTAAAACCTACAAAATACAAAAAAAAACACTTTTGTTTCTATAAATAACAATGAGTAGTGCCCCCACTACCCCAAACGGAGAGCATGCGTGTAAATATCCAGCCTGGAATTCATAGTAAAAAAGCGGCTGCTAATGGGAATCGAAGGCGTTTTTGTGTCAAATTTATATTCGCCACCAAAATACGCAAGTGTAATTAAATTCTGGTTAAAATGTAAAGTTCTGTACCTTTTTAGCTGTGGGGCTCTATATAGAAATACTTTACCGTTTAGCTTGGAGTAATAAGATTTTCAAAAACAGGCTATCCTATGCTTGCTGAAGCAATCCGTTGTTTATTTGTACTTGACACATTGTGCGTCGTAATTTGCCAATGCAGTTTTTACTTTTTACTTTTCAAAGGGAAGAGATGCTACCCGTGATGGCATACTTGAGCACAAAGTATTGTAAATATATCGCTCTTTTGGTACAATATGAATGTGTATTGACAGTTTTAAATAGGAATAGGGTTTAAAAACTGCTGCTCATGCATCTATTATTTTCACGGATTCCTCCAAAAGATGACAAGTCTGCAGTATTTACAATATTGAAGCCATCTTTATCCGTGTGAACCAAAGACAGAAAATTATTTTCATTAAACACATACGTGTTTTATTGCACAATGGTAACATTTCCTGTACATTCACCGTATAAGCTTTTTATAGGCCGATATACCCATAGGCCGTATTGTACAAATATCGCCTACACGTTACCTGATAACATATACCAGCCTTTAAAAACAGTTTTGTTTATTATACCAATTTAATTTAAAGTTTCGTTGTGGTCTGTATCATTGCCATCATTAAAGTAGATGATTTTATTGTACTTTCTCATAAAACGACAGATGACAGTGGTCGAGTATTCGCCGTTACTTTCTTTGGTTATTCTAGTTTAATTTGCAAAACACTGAAATGTATTAAAAGGCTGGAATATGCACCACAGAACGTGGTGTTTTTTTTACATTAAGCATTTAGATTTTGGAAAGAAATGCAAGTTCTTTTAAGCGCAAGTCTTAATCAAATGCTGTTAAATTAAATGTGATATCAACATTTGCTTAACATTTGTATATAATTTCTATTTATCGAGTTGACTAAAGGGTGTAAGATTTGCATGTACACGTTCAGAGAGCGTACAATGGGATTCAAGGTCGAAAAAGTAACTAAAAGTGCTTTTTCTTGATGGCGATCAATGGAGGCTTCTTGAACTTTGTCGGGTATTCAAGACGAAAACTAAAACACCTGCAAAGTACTGTATTATTGTGCGTTTCATGTACGTAATAAACAATCATTAAAGCTGGATAACATTCCACATCATCCTACATACATTAGTATGTTTTTCTTTGGTTTGTTTTCTGGAAACCTATAAATTGAAATCAAATTTTGGACAATGCAACTTCAATTAGCTTTCTCATGGCACAAATCAAAGTCATACCACACAACTTGTCGTGTTGCTCACATAGATAAAATCGGTTGAAATGCCGGAATTCGAATTAGTTTAAACATAGTGTATTTAGTATAAACAAAAACTGACTCTGTAATTTGGATAATATTGCCAATCTAAACTTTCCGATTGGCAAACATTCAAGTGCGATTGATTGGATTTTTAGGGACCTACTTTAGAAGTGATTGCAATACCTTTCATTTGTATTACAATATTTTTAATGCCGGTTTGCATGCTTTTTTCTTGCTTGTTTCCTGGCTTTGAACTTCTGTTGCGCCATGGACGTCACCTCTAACCTTGGGGATGAAGGGATAATCAGCCCTGAAGCTTCCATACACTGGTTAGACTCCCGCCGGAGGTGACGGGAGCCCGCTACAAATTATAAGAGATTGATCAAGAGGACTGCAGAGTTCCTAGCGAGTTATGATCTAGTATCACGGAAGTTTAATGTTGCGTGTGAGGTTGTTTTAATAATGAATGATACTAGCTGTGATTAAAGATATGAGCGTAGCTTTTAGCTCTACGGAAGAGGGAGTTGAGACCAGCGTTGTACCAGATTAAGGGGCTGTGGCATTCAAGGCAAATGACAAGGGATCGTCTCTGTTGCTGTGGTTACTAACAGCAGGACAAGTCATAAAGCCTATTTAATGTGGCTATCTGCATATTTCCAAGATTACCGCAATAGATTTAGAATTGCAAATGCGGGGAACGTAATCAAATAACTCGATTTTAGCTGTTCTCACATTCTAGATATCTTTTTGCGTTCGTTCTAGGTTTTTGTGCTGCCGCAGCTGTGACAGTGAATTCTTTCAATAGGACGTTCAGCCCACATGGTGGCGCAATTTAGATCAATGTCAAAGCCGCTGTAGGGCAGCAAAAACCTATAAGGAAAAATACTTTGTCCATCGCCATTCCAAAGCAAGACTTCCAAAAGAATTATGTTCGTTACTTAAAGTCGAATTGAATGCTGCAGAACTTCGAGAGATAAATTAAATCCAATACGTTCGGAATGTTCCAAAAGAGCTTCAAAATAACTGTTTTGCTAACAAAAGGTAGGTGATCAGACTCCATGTAGATACGACATGGACGTTTTATTCGACAAAATCCATATAATAGTTTACAGACTCTTCAACCCGCTTAACAAATGCTACTACACCATTAGCAACGAAAAATCACAGATTTTATGTTACAGTTAATGTAAGAATTAAAGACGGGAAGGCTGAAAGTTCCTTTTCAAATTGCTTTTACTTCGTCCGAAAAAAACTCTGCAAAAGGGGAAGTGCGCGTTTTTCATTTCAAACACAGCAGACTTTAATTGAATTTTGAAAACAGGATAGACAATACTGTAAACTTGATGATTACATAAATCACTTACGATAAAACATTTTGCAACAGTAACAATATAACACGTACACTGTCAGATTTGCTGGTTAGGAAGGAAAGGTTTAATTCTGGAATTAGGCTTTTCCGTTATCTTTCTTTTAATTCTTTTATTTATTTCTGTTGTTGCATGATGTTGCATGATTGCTCTTTTATAAAGTATCAACATAATACTATCAAAAAACACCAACAGTTATTTCCTTATAATTTGATCTGCAATGTTAAATTTGATTTGTTTCTCAACAACCGGGACATTTTGTATTTTTAGAATTCTAACCGCTAAATGACCATTTGTATTATTCAAAGCCACAGACAAAGTTCAAATGTGCTCTGCCGCTGATCTTGGGTTTTGCGTTCAAGATACAGCACATTTCTGTAACTTGTGTACTGCCTGGTCCTGTGTGATTCCCATTCATACAAAGGAAGGAATATTTTTTTCTCCTTTAAAAATATTCAACTGTTCATTTACTTGAAATAATCCATTCTCACTGTTTTATCTGTTCTTACATATTGATTGAAAATTAAAACTTCAACCGAATCTTGCCTTGATTTACTAATTTGACAGTTTTGTCATTTATATGCCTTAGCCGGGTAGTATTGTTTCTCTACAGTTAATAGGTAACTTTTACATTTCAAAGAAACATTGTACTTTGTTGTAATGTTACGCTTTTTATTCCAATGGATATCAATTTATTTCTATTTCCCGCACTATACAATTTTAAACGGTTAAGGCAGAAATGAATGCGATCAATATTTCCAGAGTATTTGCCTACATATTTTGCCATCCACTAAACATGTTGTGATTTTTAATATAGACAGCTAATTTTAAAAGGCATTAAAATAAAAAGTCAGCAGTAAAGCAACTGGATACAAAGTAATTTAACATTTAATAAAACTTAATTTCAATTCAGAATTTATTCACTAAACTAAAATTAATCGCACGATTTTTGTGGCATTTTGAACTAAATTTCATATGAACACTATACTTGCTGATCTTAAGTTGTACCAGCGGGGAAACAGAGATCAAATTTGTCTTGTACTACATTTCTTTCGGTAACGATTCCCTATAATAATCGGGCTGACTAAACATTGCATAAACATACTATTTGCGACAACTATTACTGCGTTAAAATTCTTGTGGTATATGGATTCGAAGGAAATTCGTGGAAAATGTATGCGTGCGTGTATATATGTGTAAGTTTACGTGACTGCTTATCTAGTAAAAGGTTTGATTAAAAAAAATATTATACGTGAATTACGGTCTAGTATTAATCCAATGGTTTGGTTTGGCTAAATTGCAAATTACTTAGTTTCCATACCCGAATAATGCTGCTAACCTATATTTGCAATATTATTTCTCCCTCTCAACGTATTCCTTTGTTTTAGACGGTAGGACAAAAATGACAACTTCCAATTATTATACGTGCTTATTATTTTAATGAAGTGTTACCTAGTGTTCGATGCATGTCATGAAGTACATTCCTATCACGAATCAGTGCAACTTCAATATTTTATGCATATGAGTTAGAAGCTGAGGCAACGTTAGGCCACAGCGCCCTCTGGGTCTAGGATTAGCACTTGCACAGCAACATACCAGTGATTCATTCTGGATTTTTCTTGCTGTAGAAAGTGTATTCGGGTATTGCAGAACTAAATGGTTTTAATGATCAGAAGCTAATAAAAACAATTAAAAATAGGGCTCCATTTCTACGGGCAATTATTACCTCCGTGCTTACTGCCACAATAGTCACAAAAAGTCTGTGGTAGCCTATTTGTTAAATGCTATATAATTAAAAAGAGACATTTTCAGCAATTGCTCTTTGCTCTTGGTGGGCACATGAGATTTGGTATTGCAAAAAAGCGTATCATATTTTGCAATTACTGAAACGGCAGCCTTTAAAGTGTATGCAAGTATTAAACCTTCGATTAAATAGTTGAGGGTTTGATTAATATATAACTGGATAAATCCCCAAATAAACTGTGGAAACTGAAGATTTTCCACGTGAGATTGCCAACACTTTGGAACAGTGAGGGATGAGTAAGAAACAGTACGAGGAACTAAAGAACAAACATTAGCACCGACCTGCCGCTGTGAGCTTCAATTTAACTGTTCGGAAAATAGAACCGTCTAGACATTCCGAAGTTTAATTGCACATTCATCGATTTTTAAAAAAAGATTAGCTAATTTCTTCTTTCGCTATTTCAGATAAAACACATTGTTCATTCTGTGCAGCTAGGTGTGTCTTATTAACCATTCAACTGCATTTTACAGTTATCTCCCAACACGCATTACTTTGCACATAAACTTCCGCTGTGTAGCTACTGAACTCCGATCGCTCAAGCAAGATAATAATGTACGTTAAAAATATTTAACTAAAATACAGTTTTGTTTCTACAGCAGTAAATTGCAAAATATGATAGTACTGGTTACAGTATGTTCTTTGTTAGAAAGGGGGAGATGTATTAGTGAAAGTTAACGTTTACTTTACTCTGGAACGTTGAAGCTGTACATTAAAAAGAAATGGCACATGCACACTTCATATCTGAAGAAGTTACACTGCATTTTGCTCTAAGGCATTTACCATTCCGTTATGTTATTGAACGACTTTAAATTGAACATTAATACCACAAATTTGTCTTTGTTTAGAGGTATCAAACTATTGAATGATAGCGTTCCAGTCAGTGTAGTTCTATACAGGAGACTGATGTGAGAAATTTGTTTTAATTGTATATTTTACACCGAGACTATTTTCGACGTGATGCGTAACATGGACATTCTTTTTACTTCGTGACCTGACCCCCGCTGCGTCACCTTCACCGTGGCCTAAGCGATTGAAATGCCGCTTTTTGGGGGGAATAAAGGCAGTGAGCAATTCTCTCAGTGGCAAAAATGTTGTGTAGGCATTTACTTAAAACCATGCTAAATAAAATCAGAATTCGTGCGATTGATTACAAATGATAGAAATTAACATAAATTTATTTTTTCAAATAAGAGAAACCCGTCTCCGGATTTCAACAAAATCCAATCAAAATCTCTTTAATTATAAAGCGACATGGAAGTGTGTTGGCGCATTTCTGTGTTTATGTGCTTGTGTTTTGTATGCGTGGTTTCTGCATAATTTGAAAATTTTCACCTGTATTCTCTGAAGCGAAATTAACATCAGAATTATTTTAAGACTTAAAGAAACCGGTATCACCGTATCATCCACAATACTGCACAGGAAACAGTTCACTCTATTCAATCTAGATAATAGATTTAAAACTTCGACAACACAGTTCCCCACCCTATTTTCATCGGAGCATTTTTTTTTAATTGTTAGATGTTTTAATTGAACAACCTTGATCGACAAAAACTGTTGCTGAGACATAAAATGATGCGTAAAATACTATAATTTTCACTACGAACACAAATTTCAGAGTTAGATCCTTTACCTTGTGAAATGTTATTCATTGTTCATGTTCAAATTCGGATAATTAATTTCAAATCATAATCCAATCGCTATTTCTTAATTTTCATTTGTTGACGGGATTCCTGGCACATCATTCTGAAAAAGTAAAATAGCTGAACTGAAATAAGGTTAAAAATAAAACAAATGAATCATAGTTACATATTACTCTAGGCATCTTCACTGAAGTCAATTTAAGCAGACAAGTTTTTTTTATTTACTGGTATTGATATTGTTATCGTACCGACATGTTAAACAGTCGTGTGCCCATTTTTATTGTTACACTAAATTTTATTCAAACTTGTTGTACAACGATAGTAGTCTTCTTTTTGTGTTCTAACTCTATTCCTCGTTTCTTTTGCATTGAAATGCATGTGTAAAATATTGTTTAACCTGCTTTCTTTGGTTCTCTCTGTTCTAACACTTTTTTTACGCTGAACAGTAAGTTACCCCAAAACACGTAACGCTTTTCCTGCAGTAGAATGCTGTGGCAACAATTAACCAAGTTAGTTAGAATTGTAGATTTAGTGAAAAGTAAGCTTGAATGAATTCAACAAGGACATGTTATAGACTGCTTTGTTTTTAATTTCTTGATTGCGGTCTGTGTCCCTTAGTTTGTGTTTTATGTGCAACGTCTGTATAAAGTTCTCGTTGAGTAACTTTTTAAAATTCCGGAATGGTGTTTCTGTTTTAATGTATTCGATGTTTTAAACATCAAATGTAAAGAAGTGAAGCACTTTAGAACCGCGGGGTTGCCAGTCTTCGGTGTTTTCTTATCCATATAACTTGCACGTTTACATGAAGTGTATTAAAAAAACATCTATTTGTAAACACATTCTGATGGGCAAACTGTACAGGGATCTCAGGATGGCTGCCTATAAAACCGTTTAATACATAGGCAGTTAAAGGGCGCCATTGTTTTCAGATTTATCTCTAAGACACAAAGCAATTATCTCTCTTCGACCTCGCCAGCTATCTTAGCGAATCACAGATAATTATATATTTAAAAAAAAGACGATATATGTTAAATCAGAGTTCGCGAATGGCAAATATTTGCTCTAGTTGGTAGACTGAAAAGAATTCACTGCGCACATACAATGGACGGTACACTTGAAGGGTGAGGCGTCTTTTTAAGACTTCACAAAGTGTTGCATAGATTTTGTTGATACAAATCAGAGGTAAATAATTGCAAGTAATCTTACTCAGTGCTGCAAGTGGTGGATATATGAATCTTCCCCTCGAATCTTTATTTAAGAAACAGAGTGAAAGATTCATTCTGTCTGGCTTTCAGTCTTAAGTTCACGATCTAGGCTAAGAACGAGGCGAGCTATGAGTGCGGTCAGCCTGCTCTGCCCAGGCTTTGAAATCACTTATTTACTAGAGAACCACCACTCGCTCCACTGCTTTCTATGTTCGCTCTTTTACCACTGACTGGACAACGTATCGTTTACCTCGTTTGATGCAATGTTTGGAGACGTGTGTTTATTGATGGCGCCTTGACGGAGAAATGGAGGAATCTTGCAATACTCACGATCGATACAGCTCGGCGGAAATAAAACTGTCTTCGTTATTCTTTCTTATGTCAAGGGGAACGCGTTAAACGTTACAAAAAGTTTTGTATAACTTATACGGGGTTAGGCGATTTCTGTAGCTATTTCTTGTACTTATTTTTTTCTAGTCATGTACACTATAAAACCATTTCATTTGCCCCAACCTCCTTCTCGGCAGAGTTAACCATATTTCTTAACTGTTAACAATGTCGTAATTAACAGTTACGACCACCTTAGAAACTAGGAAAGAAACTGTTTCCCGCAAGTCCTTGGTGCTTCAATTACTTCCCAGTGTGTGTGTGTTTTAATGTACACAGGAGCCACACTGCCCTCGCCCCACTCCTACCCATAAAGTTGAGAAAGGACTGCAGTGTCCTTAGAAACTGCAGAAACCAATCCACTATCCACATTACAGTTTTACTGTGAAACTGGGTTATACACATTTAAACCCATTATCTTTCCAAAAATACGCCAATAAAATTATCCAAATATGGTATCAATTTATTAAGCAATGAAATATTTACCAAGAGAACCAGACAAATATCCGCCTTCAACACATAAACGCGCTGCTAGTTAGCATTGTTGTACAGTAGCTTGAGCCTTTATATCTGAGACGCTGGTATAGAAGGCAATTGTTATTTTCCCCCCATTAAATCTTTGTCTGCTCCCATGATCATACGTGTCATGGGCACAGTGGGACTGCAAAAGGGAAATTTTTCAATTTTTTTGATAAAGCACATTTAAGTTTTTATGGGTTTTCTGGACGACCGTGATAATTCTAAGCAGTCGTTTGTGTTAAAAAAAACTAGCAAGAATAAGGAATCCTCTGAGACGGCCCCTTAGCAAACACGATGTGTGTACAGCCGGCCTTCATATCCCGCTGACTTTAACACAAACGATATTTTAAATAACCTGCTTTAGATTAGCAACATTTTCTGAGCTTTAATCCAGCGCCAGAAGTTAAAATAACAGTTATTGGAATAATAGCGCAGAGATGGGGGGTGGCGGCGTTGGTGCTGGGGGGCGGGTGGGGGGGGGGGGGGGGCGCACAATTCGAGCACGGCTTAAAATTGACTCGTAGTGAAACGCAGCAATACCAGAGACTGAAGATTAAATCCTTTGTCATTGTGAAATCACAATGTTTACGCCGATCCCAAACTAAAGTCTACATTTGCGAGCGTCTTTGCTGGTTGCACTTGATTACAGAGGTGGCCGAACAAAATACACATAACATGATTTAAGCACAGCACTGTCTCCTATTCGGAGCCGCATTGATACATGTCACATTGTACAGATATGCCACAAAATCAACAATTCGAAGGTAAAGACCGCGCACACACTACTAAACGCGCACATTTCCTTAGACTAAAAAGGTGTTTCTTTTTTTTTTGGGGGGGGGGGTAATTTTTAATTGTTAATTACTTAATTTCTACCGACACTAATATTAAGGATAATTGCTTCATTTAGTGTACAACTGTCCTTGAACGTCACCTCATTCCGAAAGAAAAGTTCACAAACCGTAGCTCCCACTCCTCCTGGAACAGAGACAGGGGCATTTGCAGTTTCTGTCTGATTTCATTTCTAAAAGTTACCTTTGGATGAGGTGGAGAGAGAGACTCCGGACGAAGCTTCTGTTCCGCGCCTTGTTTTAAACTTGACCAGTTTGTAGTTGAGATGCTTGTAAATTCTGTTTAACAGCCTTGTTTTCTATTTTTAACCCGAAATCATGAGATCGATTTTATAGATGTGGTTAATGCTGTCTACTTTAGCCCAGGCAGCCGAAGAACACATGGTTAAAACATTTAGAAACAAATGCTTTCGATTTCTTGAAATGGTAAGTATGAAATATCATAAATGGTCATGACTCAATCAACTTCTAATATCCAATGCTGGAGAAATAGAAGGGGAAAGAAAATAAATAGGTTTTGTTGCATTATTAGTTTGTTGTCACTGACCTTTTGCACTTAACCTACAGAGCTGCAGCACGTTGCATTAACCTACTAAACTCTAGACTACAAACATCAAGCCAGAAATGCAATGTAGCGGCTGTGTGTTCAGGAGTTATTCTTGAACACCACGCCTCACAGAATAGTAATAGAAATAACAATCAGAAAAGTCCCAGTGTGGATCAGAATTACAGTGGTCACTGTGAAACTGGAGCAGCAGCCGGCTGGGTAATCACAGTCAGACCCGTGAAAGTCAAGATTACTTATGTTTTCTCGCGTATACCTGCCAGTGAATCTTAGCGCGTGATTAGACGTGTATTATAACAGGACTAAAACTTTTCCTTTTTGTCAACTTCATATGTGAATAATTTAATATATTAAAATGATTGCTACTATGAACCAGTAATGCAGCTTTGCATAATGCTGAAACTTGTGGTGATGCAGCATTACATATTGGAGCAGCGTTTTTATTTAATTTGAAGGACGTGATTCTAATAAAGTAGAACCGAGTAAATAAAGATGCATTTAGACGCTTTTGCAGTTTACCGAATACATATGGTGACCTTATTGCAGTTCTAGTGACGTAGCCCGCCGTGGAGGAGGGGCTTATGTCCAGCTGTGCCATTTGATTGGCTCGTCCTGCCTGTCGTGCTGCGGAGGTATCTCTAATCATATTCAGCGTGTTTGCACAAGAAATGTCAGCCTGAACTGGATATCTTCTGCTTTCGCCAAATTACCCCACAACAATGTCATGCTCAGACAGCCCGGCTGCAAACTCCTTTTTAGTAGATTCTCTGATCAGCGTGGGCCGTGGCGGGGAAGGAACCTATTACCCCAACAGCAGCGTTTACCTGCCGCCTGCCTCTGATCTGTCTTACGGCATCCAGAACTGTGGACTTTTCCCATCTCTGAGCAAACGCAGCGAGAACAACTCTCAGAGTATGGTCCTGACTTCTCATCCCTACATGAGCGGGATGGAGGTCTGGTCAGATCCTCCCAGGTCCTGTCGCATGGAGCAACCTGCAACCCAGCAAGTAGCAGCATGTTCCTTCCCCCAGAATATCAAAGAAGAGAATGCATATTGCTTATATGATTCTGAGAAATGTCCCAAAAGCGCAGCCGCAACAGATCTTTCCACGTTCCCAAGGCTAACATCAGAATCTTGCTCCAATAGTGACACTACTACTAGCGGCGGGGTTCCTGTCCCCGGCTATTTCCGTCTGTCCCAAGCCTATCCGACATCCAAACAGACACTTTACAACAACACGGGCCAAGTTGGGGCCTCTCCATTCGTGCCCCAGTCCCAGATCCGTTTCGGAACACCCCCTTCTTCAGCTTCGACCCCGACTGAGTTGGGGAGAAAAGGAAGTGAAGGGACATCCCCCGGTCATTTAACCTGCGGTTCGGAAAGAGAAGAAGCAGAAGCTCCGGCTTCTTCAGCGAACGAAGAGTCATCTCCAGTCCCTTCAGAAAGCAGCAAAAACTCTCCTGAGAAACAAACAAAAGGTAGGTAAATAAGAGGCAGAGGGGGATTTATACAACTAGCACTCAGAAACGGGTAGACGTGGCAGGTACAGCCAACAAGCGTAACAAAGGGGGGTTAATTCTGACCTTGTGAACTTTTTATTTTTGGGCGTGAGCTATGCTGTAAAAATTAATGCCTGCTATAGTTTACAGCACGAGCCCACGCTCCCGAGTCCATTGTAGCCACATTCTAAACTTGTCAGATAAGTTACAAACCACCAATCCTTTCTGCAGTTATTTAAGTGTACCGCATAGAAGGACATATTTGCACACAGAGTCCAAAGTAAACAGAGGACAGCCAATAAATAATACTCAAAGGAAACCAGTGATGTTTTATGATCTAGCGCGCCTTTCGAGAAAAAATACTTTGAAAAAAAATTAGAAAAGTTTTCAAAATACTGAAGGATGGCACTGTCATATTTTACTTTAAGATGTTTGATACTATTTGACCAGTGCAGAATTATTACTCATCTGTATTTTTTAAATAGATCAAATTTGAAGTTATAAATCAGTTTTAGTCGTTAGTTTTTGCTGCGCCTAAAATCCAGGTGACTAACTACATGGAGGTATCACAACAGAAAGATGGACCTGCTTTGGAAAAGATTAATCTTAACTCTAACGAACTTCCGAAGAAAACATTTGATAAAGTTATTTCAAAACAAGTGAAACAATGAGGTACTGAAAAGGCAACGATCTTAAAACATTGCAGCGAAGAGGAGAATATTTCAATCTGTTTCATTCGGATTTGTTTACTTAAACAAAAGCTTTGCTTAATTTCCTCGAACTAATGAAATAGATGAACACAGTTTTTGTTTGGTATGAAACCTGGCGAGAAACAGGGCTGGAAACTTAAAAGTTGGAAATGATACCAGAGGGGAAGACACGCCTACTGGTGTTATGCAAAATATTGAATGTTACCTATAATGGCAGTAAAACTCAGTGGATAACTAACTGCGAGGACATACTAAAATACTAAATACTAAACATACTAAAAAGGAGAACGAGCAGGATTCTTGTAGAATAAAATGAAACCAAACAGACAGTGCCACCCCAAGTACATAGCAAGCTTAACAATCGTTTAAAAAATATTTAACAGTAACAAAATAGAATTTTCAAACTAATTTCGTCTTCAGTTTAAATGCACCTACAACTCACTTTTACACCACGTAGATCTGCATTTCAGAAACCCGTTTAAGTCATGAAATAATTGAAAATATGTTATTTCTGCGTTCCATGTGGACGTACACATAGCATGCGGACAAGAAGATAAATTGTACAATATTGACTAAAGCCTAGTGCCATAGGATCAAAACAGAAAATTGAAAATTGGAAGATGTAACATTTTAAGTATTCCATAGCGTACCTATAGTTGTGTTATATGTAGTGACACTGTACCATGAAGGGTACAAATAAAAACATCCAGCCTGCCACACGTAGGTACCTATTGAAAATTATATGACGAAACATGATAAACTTTCTTCTCTTTCTCTCTTCCATCTATTATCTCGTCTCTCTCTATTTATCTATCTGTTTTCTTGTTCTCTCGCTCTTTTTCTCCCCTTTACTTACTAGGGGAAGTGAAAGCTGAAAACGGGGCCAACTGGCTGACTGCAAAGAGTGGCAGAAAAAAACGATGCCCTTACACCAAACATCAGACCCTGGAGCTGGAGAAAGAGTTTCTCTTCAACATGTACCTGACTCGAGAGCGTCGCCTAGAGATTAGCCGCAGTGTCCACCTGACTGACAGACAGGTCAAAATCTGGTTTCAAAATCGCAGGATGAAACTCAAGAAAATGAACCGTGAGAACAGGATTCGGGAGCTCACAGCTAACTTCAGCTTTTCATGATAAACACAAACACTGGTTTACAGATTTTAACGGGACATCGGGAAGTTGTGCTAGTGTTACTAAAAGACTAAAAACTTTTCCACTTACCTCTGACTTCGCAGCACTGTGCTGGTTGTAGATATTTACGATTTACGTGTTTTGTTTTTATTCGTGGCGATAGTCTGTTTCTGTAATTATAATAATAAGTGTTGCCATTGATAAGCAAGGCATGCACAGAAGTTATCGCCATGTTTGATGATTTTTCCCAACAACTGGGGGGGGGGGGGAAACAACATGTCAACAATATTTTAATTGTACTAATGACCAATTATCAGCTAAGTAAATCAAACTTTATAATGTTTAAATACAGATGATCCATGTTGTTAAAATAGTCCCACAAATAAGCAACTACCGTATGCTGACATGTTGATAGAAGTTAAATGTGAATATGTTGTAAAGTGTGTTGTTACATAAAGATAATCACAAACCATGAACGGAAGCATCAAAGCACATTTAAATGTGAAAAATTGTTGCAAACATAAAAAAGTAGAATGTCGGACCTTTTATTCGCTGCCGTCGATTCACTTTTAGAAGAAAACAAAAAACAAATAGACTTGATTGATTTGGGTTTGAAAAGATGAACTACTCATACCGCAGGACTCCGATTATGCTCAGTCCTATTGCTGCTGCACTGTGTACGTTAACAAAAACTTGTGTTTTCATGAAAGATGAATAAAACGTATTTCGTCGGAGTCCTTTGAGATAGGTATATATATTGTTTTTACTTCAATTTGTGTTCGAGTTTTTTTCTTACCTTATCTGTTGAGGTCGTTTACAGCAGGAATGGTGGGTTTAAAGACTGGCAATTACCGTTGCAATCTATTTAAATATTACCTAGACGGTCGTAATTTGTCTGGGCTATATAGCAATGGTGCTGTAACGTTTGTCGGCTTTTGTTGAGTTTTATGACTTGCTAGTATATCTGGGTTGTTGCTGTCTTGGACGAGTGGTTTCAGTTGAGCGAACAGCCACGAAGACAGAGGAAGCAGGGCACCGCTCGGATGTAGGGAATTGATTTTCTGTGAGCACAGTACACTCCAGATCTTTTAATCGGCAAAATTCAGAAGAGTTTGAGGATTTGAAAAATGCCAGCAGATAAAACCTCTGGAGACATTTACGATGAAGGTGAGGTCTGTAAGAAGAACGAATGTTAAGGCCTATTATCCTATATTTTAAACTAATGGGTAAGAGGTTATTTCTAACAAGCTTGTATTTTAGTATATTTTAAAATGCAAACAGTGCTGTTAGCAAATAAAAGTTAAAGTTACTGTGTTGTCTATTTTTGGGGGGGGGGAGAGGAGAAAAAGAAAATACATCTCTATAGACTATGTCATCTGACTAGTTCTTTTCTTCGGACAAACCTTGAACTCGTGATTATTGCAGTGCAGACAAGTTGCTATGGCTTATCATTACTGGAATGAATGACATGCATACAGATCGCGTGAAATCCTGCACAGAGATAATGAAGAACCCGCCATATTTAATGGGGAACTAACAATTATTCTCGTGCTGAATTTGCAATTCAATCTATTCATTTGAATACAAATTCGGCCTGGAATGCAAAACGCTGAATTATTTGGGAAATTATTTCAGGGACCCACAATATTGTACGTTAAAAGAGTGCCTTTCGCTTTTGGTAAACTGCATGCGAGGTCCTGACGAGAAGCGTGATGATTGTGCCTTTTTTATTTGAGTAAGTCTGTTGAACGTGCATTTAGATTATCCCTTTGTGTGTGCAGTGATAGGAATCTAAAGAACTGAGATAGAACTGACGTGTGATTTAGGTAGTTTCATGTTGTTGGGGCTCAAGTCTATCTCTACAACACGAAACTGCCTGAATTACTGCAGTTATCGTCTTCGCCAGTGAGTTCTGTCGCTGGTTTGGAAAGAAACCGCAGTTACTCAATAACCACGAATAAGTAAAAGGTTTCGGTTTGATATGGCCAACAGTAAAGTGGCACGTTTTGTGACAGGAATAACAATGTTTTATAAAAATAAATGGCAACTGTTTCTTAGACAAGTTTTTTTTCAAAATTAATGCAACTTTGTAAAATAATTTTTAAAGAGCAGAGTGCCTTCTATACTTTGCAAGCTAGCACGGGGCCATGCTTTCCTAACGTTGTTGTCAATTGGAATTTCATAAATGTAATGTTTTACATTAGATTTGTTTATTTTTCCTAAGAAGAATCAAGTTCACGTTTAAATTAAATATAACCAATTTTAGATTTCCTCTCAGTATATATGTGCTGTTGAATTATTACTTGAAAACACTGATGTTGGTCGGCACTATCCTACTGCGGATGACTGCAATTTCATCTGCACAGCGGCGTAATCGATGCATTGCAGATTTCGTCTTTGTTAGTGATAAATATTTCATCATCATGTTAACATCGCCTAAACGGCACATATTTCTTTAGTGCATTCTGCACATAGCTGATCTTATAATTCCCGGTGAAAATCGGAAATAAAAAGGGACTGCGCCAAGTGATTTAGGATACGCGTTTTAAGCATATGTATTCTACCATGTGCAAGACAAAGAAATTACTTGAAAGGCACAAGGCCTCGGTTATGATCATTACATGGCGCCTGGGCGCGTAAATTTGTTTTGTTCTTGGAAACAGCGACCTCGGCGGAGTGTAGTGGAAGCGCTGCTCGGTCGGTGGCTCCTGCCTCTGCAGGAAACTAGACTAAACACAGAAAACAGACTTGTTCCATTATATTGGCTGTTTGGAGGAGACAAACAGAAGCTTTAATCTAAGCATAGCAAGTAGACAAACACCGTGGCACTTTATTTTGTTGGTCCAGTTATTCAAATTGGGAGCCCGATTGGAATTAAACCATTTAAATCCAGGACTCAATGAGATTATACAACATAGGCATTGCAACGGGATAGCCTTTATGCTGTCTTATGAATGAAGAACTAAATTAATTTCATATAACATATATCAAAAATGATAACCTTCCCATGGTAAAATGATCACGGCAGATTAACTAAGAGAATGCAAAGCAATTTTATTAGTGATTGTACTTACATACAGTTTTCCATATGTTCATATAATCGGTTTTAAATTACCTTTGTAAGTAACCTACAAATATTTGACTCAAATAAAATTTATAAAGTCTCATTTACAATATTAAATTCCATCATCCACGTTATTAGGTATATAAATGTACGGCGTGTCGTAGAAGGACATTTTGCGCGAGCTAGAAACATTTATCTTGATTTTTTTCTTCAGTGAAATACAAAAGAGTATCTTCCGGAAAAATGTGCGCTGTTACACAATCGAAGGGCGATTCTACCTCAATCCGATTGTACCACCTGAAAACTATCTTCGGCATGGTTTAAATATCCACAAAGAAAAGGGGCAGTCAAGTTTGTGTTGTTCAAAACATCACTTCTGGTAACAGCCAGGCCCTGTTAAAATGCAGCCCTGCTCAGGCTTTTAGCTGATGACCTTTTCTTCAATTTGCTGAGATTTGACATAAAATACTTTGGCAAAAAATCGGGAATATTTATTTAATTATTACGTTTCTGAGTAAATTGCGCAAAGGATTTTATTTCGGCAATATTATTGAAAGAATAATCTTTCTCAATTCAACTGTGCTTCGACTATGCGAGGTGCATGCATTTCCTCCTTGTCTTGTTTTGACAAACCTAATGGTAAAAAAAATGCTTCAAAATAATTCGGTTTACACCTCGAATGTCATTATTTGTGCGTTGCTCGCAATCTTCTCCCAAGGCTTGTATGATTTATACACGTTAAAAAAAAACAGAAGCCACAATAGTTTTGTAGTTCCCTTCTTTAATGTTAAATTATAGGTTGGCTTTTAAAATGCGGAGCATGCGGTCTATCTGCACAGTTTTAAATGGAGCATTAAATTTCGGACTGGTGCGGATAAACTAAAAAGTGCTTCAATCTTTCGTAAACAAGTAACACCCCAATATAACGTTTGGTGTTTGAGATTATATTCAGTCATTACTTTTCTGAAACGAAGCCTTTGAGTGCGGTCAGGGAACAGGCGCGGCCAGTTTTGAAGCCTCTCGTGCAGACGTCTCGAGGATTTGGTTAGTCTTATTTTACGTTTTATATATACCTTTTAAATCTTTGCCAAATTATACAATATATATGGCAATTAGAATCGCAAACGATGAAAGCACTTTGAACACGCTGTCGTCCTTGCACTCTGCATGCCCACAAATTGGCTTTGCAACTTCACACAGATGCTATCTGAACGGGAATAAAGGCGTCAGCATTTGTAGTTTATTCTAAATGATACAATTAGAAAGCCCAAAATGTCACAGCCCGAGGGTTTTTTCTGCCTTGAAACTGTTATCACCCAGTTTTATCTCAGTGTTGTAAAATTTCTAAATTTTTATATGTGAAATTTTTTGCCAAGTGTTTCTGGCTACAAGGTGTATTCAATGAATAACATACTGGCTGGGTAAATTCCGCAAAGTATTAAGCAAGATTTGTGAGTGAATGCGAGTACTGTACTTTTGACGGTACACTCAACTGCTGTAAAAGTTGTACGAATTAATAAAATATTTTGTTAGTTATTTGTATCAAACATAATTCCCAAGTTAAAAAAAGACCAACTCAAAACAGCACACAAAAAGCAGTTTCGCTTTACCCTCGTTCCACTCCCCTTGCCATACAATGAAAACAGGAGAAAATTCCGCTACCCAAATATGCGTCTTAAAATTGGAATGGGTGCATTATTGTATTTCTGTATGTTGCTGAATCATCGGCACCGATTTTGTATGCTAATAATAATTTCTTTTGAGACCTTTGGTGAATTGCATCCACTCACGTAAAGGATTTTTCTGTTTATTTTTTCATTTCCTAGCCTGAAAGCTGCAACTTGTAAATAACACACCAGCTTCCTGTGTGGAACGTTCAAACAAAAGTCTAAACTGAAAATGTAAACCGGACAAGTCACCAAAATTCGTAACTGTCCTTTTTGGGGGAAAACGTGTTCCATTTGACATTGAGAATTCAGTATGTTATTTGTAACGAATTCAACTATATCATTTAAAATCAAGCATTTCGTACGAAACTATAAATCATTAAGTATCACAGCAAGACGCGACACATTCCAAGGTTGTAGTTAAATTCTTCCAGGCTTTTTAATGGTTGTTTGTTTTTATATATTTTCTTGGCAAAACAAAACCTGAATTTCAATTAGACGAACGGCTCTTTTAAGCGAAGTGCAGTTTCAGAGCACCGTGGCTTCACTTTGTAAATATAGAATCAACATTTGAATCCTAATTTCAGGCCATCTGCACAGGAAACACAAAACGTTTTTTTGCTAAGGCTCAACACTGGACTTGAATGGTTCTCGATTCTGCTCTAGACCTCAGCACTCCGCCAGTGTCGCTGTAACACTCCGCTGACCAGATACTCAATGCTGGCGCGCAGGCGACAGGCTGAAGCAACCTCCCCCCACCCCCCGCCCCCCCCCCCCCCCGCCCCCGCCTCCAAAAAACCAATGGGGAATGCACAGACCTATAAAGAAAGATTCGGGTAAAGAGAACCCAAACACCGAAAAAAGGAAGTTGCATTTCAGTTATCTGTAAGGTTTTAAACTGGGCTTATATAGGCAGCGGATGTTGGGGGGAAGCAAGCGATTCAACGCGACGGCGACAGCACGTTGGTTTAATGTGGGATCTGTTAATTGTCTTTGTTTAATGGTTATTTCTCTGTTATTTGATCCACGCAACAGCTCAAGTACTCTACGATAATTTTGGAGATAGGCGTTTCAATTATAGGCTGTTGCTAATGTCGAGATACACCGAAGGTTTTTTTCTGTAGCAGAAATAAACAAAATACCTCCATATATCGATTATTAAAAAAACACAAAGAAATATAAATTGGCATTAAAACAACACGGCTCAGTTGCAAACCTAGATGCAAACCAGCTGCCAAATCATATTATTGCTTGCTTTTAAAGTTCCAAACGTTTTATAAACTGGGGTAAGTTTCATTTGATTAGAATGACCATTGTCAATTCTCTTTCAGATTTTGAGATACTGCATACATCAAATATGTTTTAAAAGAGTAGCCCAATGAAACATAGCACAATGCAACATTATTGCAACATTGTTGCTCTGTGAAACCTGTGCACTGGATCTATATAAACAAACGCACTGACGTCTGAACCTTACACGTATAATAAAACATTACATGTTAAAATAGCAATGAGAAATTATTCTAAGAGAAAAATGGCAACAATTAGAAAAATCACTGACGGACATTATGGATTGTTTCTGGGGTTTTATTTATTTTACTAAAAAGGTATTGCAAGTTCATTTACTTTAAAACGAGATCAAACCGGGATACTCGCCTTCTGACTTACATTCTATTTGTTGATTTTAATGTAACTAAGCCAAACCGTTCATCGCTATACACATATATTAACATCGACACTGTGTGTGAGAGAGGGGGAGATAGAGGCCTACTAAGTTTTTGAGGCACAGTATTTAGTTGCACATACAATGTTTAATATGCCGATAACACTGTGATAAGGGCACCCTCTAACCTTATAGAAATACGACTCATGTTTTATATCTGTTTATATATCTAATCGTTTGCTTTTATTTGCTATTGAAAGGAACGCATCTTAACCATATAACAGATTTGGTTTCCGAATACCGTCTGTGCGGGGAAGCTTTCCGATTTAGTCTCCACAGATTCCGCCACTGACTGAATGAAACAAAAAGTCCACGAATCTGAAGATTCCCGAAGAAATTCATTTTATCCGTATTTCTGCATCTGTAAACCAAACTAGCACGTTGAATGCGGAAGTTGTAATTAATTATGGTTTATTGTAGGTAAAGAGCTTTTTTGGAATGGCTATAGTTTGCTAACATGTAGTTTTATTGCTCAAACTGTTGTAAAACGGAGATTATCACAGTGTGTTTTATGTGCGCCTCATTTTAAAAATAAAAGATTTTTAGCAACTGCAGGTACACACGCCACTTCTCAGAGGTACCCTTTAAAACTTCGTTAACGATTTTTATTTGTTAACAATGCGCTTATAATTTTAGTTTTACTAAGCATGAATAATAAATACCTGTCCAATCGCTTTCTTCGTTGATTCTTTCTGCAGTTTATAGTTTCACTCTTTCCATAATCTTTTATGTGAAGGTTAACGATTATAAGGTGTTCGTTAAAAAAAACGAGCATCTGATGGGAAGATTGATTATGATATAAAATAGTCCCCGAAAAAAAAGAACGGCAACGGAATATTTTTTCACATCTCAGCTGACAACAAAGAAATCAGCTTCCATATATAGAGGTGATTATATCCTTTTGCCTAAAAAACATATGGAGTTGCTATATAAAATAATGACTATAAAAGATTGACCCTGTTACAAGCTGCGGATTGATTTATATTTTATTGTTGTTTTTGAATCACGTGAGTAAATTATCCAATGGCGTGCAAGTGCGTCTGCACCATATTAGCAGACTGTACTTGTCCCGGCGATAAGTTGTTACATTGAAATCAGCTCTTTCATATTTTCAGGGGCGCTTGCTGTGTCATTGCCGAGAATGTCGACATCAGGGACTATCAGCAATTATTATGTCGACTCCCTTATAATGCACGAGAACGAGGATCTGCTGTCGTCTAGATATGCGTCGGGTCCACTGGCTCAGTCTTCCAGGCAGGCAGCCCTCGCTGAGCACCCCGACTTCTCCCCATGCAACTTCCAGTCTAAAGCCACAGTGTTCAGCACCTCCTGGAGCCCGGTTCATGCTCAGAGCTCTGCCAATATGCCCACTGTTTATCACCCATACATGCACCAGGCTCCCATTGCCGCAGCGCCTGATGGTAGGTACATGCGCTCCTGGCTAGATCCCATGTCGGGGACCCTGTCCTTCCCCGGGTTACCTTCCAGTAGACACTACGGCATCAAACCTGAGCCTGTAGCTGCCCGCAGGAGTGACTGCACCACGTTTGAAACACACACGTTAGCCCTCTCAGAATATACTTGTGGAACTTCTCCTGGCGACAAACGTATGAACGAGGTTTCCTTTTCTGAAAATAATGGAGAGCTTGAGGCAAACGCAGATAAGCTACACATGGATCCAAGTAAGTGTGGAAACCCCAAATTTTTATATTACTTTTCTAGCTGAGGATTATAAATTCGAACTATTTTATATTCCCGCCTTTTTCTTCATTACATCGCGAAATAAAAATCCACAGATCTGTTTACAGGTTAGCGTTCATTTTATTTATATTACACAGCTAAAAATAGATTTGAGACATTTGTTCAAGGTTTATGCTGTATAATTTGGGCACTGCTATGGACAAAAATCGTGTATATATTGAACTAATATCCATTCATTATAGAAGAGAAAGGGGGAGATATTGAGTAATTACTGACTCTGTAATTCAAGTGCATCAAGCAAACCAGACTACTGGATAAACAAATAAAATGCGCATAATATACAACACAATCAGGCAACATTTTGCTTTGGATTATTAACCTGTCTGATTAACAGATCTTCACAATATTACAGTTTTCTAACTCGTTTTTGAATTCTATTCATACAGTTTGTTCATTGGGCAAAACGAATCGTATTAGAGTTTAATACACTGTGCAAACACAGATAAAAGTATCGCAACCAGCCTCTTTAATCCACTGCTCCCTCGCCCTCTTTTATCTGTTAAGGTGTTTTGATTCTGAGAATGTTACAATATTAGACTAACATGATAAGGGAAATATATTAAATGTGTTTCCTTTATACTTTCAGATAACCCTTCCGCCAACTGGCTGCATGCAAGGTCTACCAGAAAGAAACGCTGCCCTTACACCAAACATCAGACGTTGGAGCTGGAAAAAGAATTCTTGTTTAATATGTACCTCACAAGAGACCGCAGATATGAGGTCGCCAGGGTCCTTAGCCTTACTGAACGGCAAGTTAAAATCTGGTTTCAGAATAGAAGGATGAAGATGAAAAAAATCAACAAGGAACGACCTAAAGACGACCGGTGACACGAAGGAGAATATTTTTGAGGAAAGAAAAGGACTAAATTCACAATTACTATCGAAATACGCCCTGCTTCAGAAAGACTATGTGAACATTTTGTCATGTCATTAGCACAAAATATTCCTATGCCAGTTCTGGACTACATATGGTGGGAAAAAAAGACTGATACTCTTGTTAGTTGGGAACCAAAGAGGGAGACATTTACGGCAAGGTTAAGTCTGTGGCTACGGAATCTACCTTACTTTACATGAAAACTACCTTCTCTTAATCCACCGCTACTCTGTGTGGACAGTAATTCAGTAATACTGTATTAGTTTAATATTTACTTGTTTTACATGCAGCAAACGAGGCTGCCTATATACTTGAATCGGTGTCTGTTGTGGTGATTATCTCTGTGACTGGGCCTCTGTGACTGGGCGGTGTCTGAGTAAAGATCGTGTAAACAAACAAAAGAAAAATCTCAATTTAACTCAGGATGTTTAATATAAAGATAACAGGCTGTGTAGTGCATATGAAATGTTATTTTCGTGGTGAACTTGGAACATATATTGTATTATTTTCACTGTGAATTAACTTGTAGAAACTCCGGGCTTTATGCTGTCTTTGTGAGACTGAGTAACGGCCTTGTCCGGGGTGCATGACGATTGTGTTGTTCTTCAGAAATTGTATGAAACTGAATTGCATAGAATGCTAATATAAGTTTTATTTCAAAGAGCAGCGCTAAGCATAATGCTACACGATACTCTTGTCTATTGTGATAAAAGCACGAATGAAGTTCTCAGACACTTTGTATTTATCGGTGTTGTGGTGCAAAGAAAAGTATAAGATTTGGTTTAAAACTACCTATATGTATAACTAGTAACTACCTATGTTTTGTGTGTAAATGTCACCCGTAATATTGTTTTGACGCATTTATGCGGTAGAATAAATAAGCAAACAATATTGTCAATAAATGTAATGTGTACAATACAAGGAAAATATCTGGGTGCAATAGAAAGAACATACCACTAATGTGTTTTAAATGGGGGTTGTCGTCAGACCTATAGAGTTAACACATTTAAACTTGTGTACACGTTTGAAATGAATACCTCGTGTCATATTGACCAAACTATACTGTTTGTAATGAAATGTCATTTTATTTGTTGTCTAATAAAATATATGTTTCACTACATATACAATATACTTTCTCTTTATGGAGCTCTATGTATGCAAAGATCTCGCCTGGAACTCTGTCCACGATTAGATTTTATTTATTTCACTACCATTTCAGAATTTTCAAAACTCGCCATACCAACTGCAACATTTTCAAAATGTAAACTACAATTCCCTTTAGAGATATATAACGTTTCAAATATGCGAATTAAAACGTAAACTTTCAGCCGAACAGCAGCGAGTTAATAAAATAAACGGATAAAGTGCATCACTTTCATGAAAATAATCCAATTTTTAACATTTCGTCACTAATATCAATCTTACAGTTTTGCAAAATGTAGCGATTTATTTAACGATAGCTATTGGATTTTCCCCAAAATTCTGATATTCAAAACGTAGCTTAAAGTTTGGATTTTCCTCAACTAAACATTGCAACGGATGTTATCACTTTAGCTGATATGACTGATATTTAGTGGGTAACTAAAATTAGACTGAGGTTGGGGTTTCTGAAAAAGAGAAGAAAATATAAACTGCGATGTAACAATGTTGTCTTGGCAGCGGATCTGATGAAAAAGATTCTGAATATATTTGAGTTTAACGCCCAGTTATCACCAACTAACTCGAGAACGTGCAAAACTGTGCACTAACAACTTCTATCTGTCGCCTGGCCATGCGCCAAGGCCGCTAGTTATTTATGTGATTTGTTGTGGGTTACTTATTCAAGTAATGCAGCACTTCTGCTGAAAGTGGAAATGAATGATCTTGAACTGCTTGTCCGTGTAAAGAGCTCCAAAGTTGTTGGGATTTCATCATATTATAAAGAGGTAAATAATTTTTAAATTTCGCACTGGCACCAATCCCTGCCGCCATTTCTTTAACTAAGCAACACAAAAGAGTCGGATCCTTCGGAAGCAAAGAAAGTTAAATTAGTATAAGGCGTCTTACCGCTAACAAAAATATATGCACGGCTTGGCACATTATTCTTTTTCAACTGTAAGATCCCTAGTAACTTTTTAAGACCCCGAAGACAGTTTGGATAGATTTAGTGGGATTCAAGTGATTTGGAAACTAGACAGAGAGGCCGGAGTAGTTGCAAGTCTTGGCAGTGGCTGTCGTTAGTAAAATTCAGAGTGGTGTACCGCAATAAAAGAAAATGACTGCTGTAAGCATTTATGGGGTGTAAAACGCTGGAGGTTAAGGGGCGAAGTACATAAACACGACACTGACGATCTTACATTTGTAGTATTCTTCAGTATCTGGCAGCAAACACTCGAATAGGAGTACAATTATTAAAATAGATTTTTATTATAATATTAAAACAGTTGCTAAATTGAACTACCTTTTTATTTTTTCGTGTTCAGTCTGGAGGGTTATAATGTTGTGACGCCCTCTGTTGTTGCAGATGGAACTTCAAAGACTAAACGGGGAGACTTGCAATAAAATGAAGGGTCTGGCAGTGGCAAGCCGTCTGGAATTCGGGTTTTAATGAGTTTACAACTGTCCAGCTACAATCAGTATTTTTCCAGAGAAGGCCATCCATTTGTTTTGTCTGGATGCCTAGACAAAAGGGTCTGCGGAAATAACGACCTTTATTAGTCTCGTCTCTAACATGGGCCCCTCAAATATCTCTTTACTAATTTATTGCGTCTAGTGGAAAAATAACAGATCTTTAGTTATTTTGAAGCGTAGTTTAACACTGTTTGCAATTAAATTTAGTATGTATAAAAAATACATGGTCAAAAAATAAATATAGGTATTAGGTTCTGTGCAGTTTAGACAAGGTTTTCTGTGAATTTTCTGACAGCACTTTCCTCGTTGCAGTTTTCCTTTATAGCCAGGAGATGGCAGTGTTAATCCACAGAAGAATTTAAAAAGAGTGCCGCCAAGCTGCCGAAAAGTGCAATAACTGCTATAAACTGGGATTTATTTATACAGTAGGTTGTAAATAGGATGAAAACATCTACCGCAAATGACACTTGTAAAAAAGGACTGAGGTCGATGGAGTATATTCATTTTGAATCCATCAACTCATTTGTGGACAGATTAATTCCACTTGACCCGGGGTTTAGAAATCCATTTGTACTTTAGTGTTTTATTTTTAATGTACAATAACACGATTTAAATTGATTATCTTCCACTTTGTTCCTCAGTCTACTGTGCTGCGTGCAACAAGGGAAAGCCGATTAGAAGTTGTGAGTATCTGAAAGCGAAATGACGTGACCTGTTATATATCCATCCGTACATAAAACAACTATGCATATGTAAACTACGTGCATGAATACGTACGCACATCCACATACAGACATATAACATACATACATGTATGCAGACATACATACGTGCACTCACATACCTAAATAAATGTGGACGTGCATTTGTTTATCCTGAAATTCTCCAGGGATTCCAGTAAGACTCACATGTTAAATGTGACGTATACTTGAGGTAGGAAAAGTAACTTAATGCAACTAATTCTTCTGTATATTTTATCTCTAGGCTTCATATTGTTGTAATTTAAAAACACGTCTATGGACACAGTAAATAGGATATTTAGAACAGTCATAAAGTAACATTCACTGAATAATATGTGATCTCATATATATAAGTACACACACAAACGAACGATCTGTAAATAGGTGATTATTTTTATTTTATGTACACACAAACAGAGAGAACGAAATGCATATTACAGTACTACAAAAGTTAAATACTTTTAAAGGTAGATAGATAATGGATAGGTAGGTGGCTAGATGGATAGCGTTAATAATGGCATATCGGGAAATAGACGTTGAATGTGCTTAACTGATTAGTAACTTTTAGAATTTTCATAAAAGCATTAATAACTTGGTCAAATGTTATAATGGCAACAAAGGAAGTCAGTTGGGAGAATACATGTCTTTTTTTCTACAGGGACCCACATAATATTTTCTCGTTGGGTCAAACTGCAGCATATATGCGTCATATGTATTATTTTTGTCAATGGAAAGAATCTGTAAAACCTCCCCAATATTGGTCTTGGACTCAATGAAAGCGACGGTCGAACCCAAAGGATGTTCTTTTTGTTACAGTGCGACTGGTATATTAAAATGGTGATGTCACCTAAGCTTCCTCATACATCAGAAAGTCAAAATCGCGCAACTCCTTTTTCGTAGCTTAATAGTTTTTACCTTTTGGAACTAGAACAGGTGGTTCTTCACCGCATTAATCCGCAGTGTATTGGATTCAAAAACTCCGAGATCATTCACACGTTTGCCATCACGGTAATGATAATGATTTCACGGTATATATTACAAAACAACGATGCTCGGATTCATTAATGTTCTTTCCAAATTCCAGCGCAATTTATACAATATAATCTGTGCACTTCTTGTCACAACACAATACTAAACCAGAATTTAGAAAGACCATAAAACGAGCTTCTATTTCCTTTAATAAACTGCACAGAAGGAATGGGGAACTTTTACAGCTATATAATAGATTTCAACCCACAGCAAATGGCGTGTAACGAAATTGATATATATGTATTTCAAGATATGCTGACAGGAATGGTCTACATTATTATTCAGTCGCATTTCAAATATATGCTCCGTGATCACTGTGCTCTTTGCTACTTTGTCTATTGAAGTGTAAGCTTCCCAGCTGCACTTTCGGCATGATCTGTTACTGCGCAACACTATCTTAATGTTGCACAAAGTCTTTTCATGTGCTTGTAATCAGTTTGCAATTATATTCTGACAATCTGTTAGGATAGCATAGAAAAAAGACATCATTTGACATATAGCCGTATCCGGAAATATAGAAGAAACTCAGGCTTCAGAGCTTACGAAATCTGCATTATAATTTAAAATGTCTGCATAACATAACGTTTCAATCTAGTGAATCTGTCTTTCTCTATTTCTGTCTGTCTATCAATCAATCAATCTACCTACCTATCTATCTATCTTTATGTTTATCTATACAATTGTGAAATTTTGTGTAACTAAATATTTATCAGATTAATTTTATTTTTTTAGTGATATCGACATCCTTGGTCTCCAGGCGTGGATGAGCAGAAATATCGAAACTCCTCGTTTTATAACAACAGCATGGTTTTCAGAGCAGCCATATGTATAAATAATTATCAATTATGTTCTGTTTAAAAAAAATACGGTAACATTTGAAGTCACAACCGCAATAATTTATTCATTCGTGTTAAACATGTGTCTGGTTCTCTTTGCTTCTGTACTTTCTTCAGTTCGACCTGTTAATACGGTTGCTGTGATCAATACATCCTTAGATTCCTGGTAATAAAAGAAAGTAAGCGTTTGGGATTGTAGTTAAACAAACCGTGTGCGTTAGTGCCAGTGATTTAATAGTAAAGTATTATTTAATGTGATAATTCAATACATGCGTAATTAAAATGTTGCATAGAATGTTGTAATCTGTATTTATTTATCTGTATTGTATGTATAAGCATGTGTAACTGGGACCCTGCAGTCACAATGATCGCAGGACAACTGTGCGAGGAAGCTTACAGCCCTGGCGAAATAAAGGGCTAAAGAGAAGTTAAAAGAAAGTTTTCCCACTCATCTGTTTGATGTTATTATGAAATTAGATTTTGGATGTTTGGCGGAGCGTCGGTGTTCTTGACGAACACTTGACTTAAGTTAACAGCGTCCTTTTTGGTATTATTGAACTAGGAATCCATGAATGAAATGTTGACTTTATTGCTGATCCGTTCTATTACATTGCAATTCATTCCACCTTTCTCTTTGATTTTTATTTCTCAAGTTTTCGTCGGAGTTCTATTCCTTGCAATCAAAGAGCAAACCGTTGCGGTAAACCTATTTTCAGCGAGGAACCTTTAGACCTATTTAAAAGTTCACATTCTGAATTGATCCCTTCTGCTCGACACAGCCGCGCGCTGTGGATTGTCATGATTTAAATTTAATTTAAATTCTTAACATTTTTCTGCTGTCCGGTCGCTCTGGTAAAATCTTTGACAGCTCGACTTCGGATACATTTTAATGTAGGAAAAGTTTAGAATACAGAGCGTGCTCCCAAGCGCTTCCCGGAACATTTACATTAGCGCGCCGTTTCGTTTTAGGAATGTACAGGAAACATGAAGATTACAGACAGTTTTATAGACCAGAAGGGTATCAAACAAAGATTGTTCTTTAACGAGCGAGGGATGAATGTAGTGCAACAACCTCCTGATAAAACATCCCCGCTGGTGTAAAGCCTGTCTGCTTAGCACAAGGACTGTGACTTGCCAGAGGAGACCCCAGAGATCAAAAGAAAATAACATTTTCTAATATTAGAGAAAATGTTTCCTAAAGGATCTCAGACGGAAATGCAGAAACATAGTTTATTGTAATAAGCCTTTACTTTCAACGTACCAGGTGCATCGTTGTAAGACTGTATATCTGTTGTAAATACAGTGGTCTGGGATTCCTTGTCTACATATAACACCGACAAATATACCTCTATTAATGTTGGACATAAAAGCAACTGTTCCACCGGAAAGGAACCAACAGCCTAAGTAGAGCAACTGGAGAATTTGCAAGGAAACTGTGGACAACAGCTTCGGAGACAAGTTCTGTGATCTAACGAGAGGATTGGGAGAGAGAGGGAAAAAAGTTGTAAAACAGAAGGAGGAAATGATGCCGGGGTAAATCCCCTGCGGGGGTCTAGTCAGATTACCTAGCAACTCCAAGAGGGTTCCACAAAATAGCTGTTTCACTGGAACCATGGTTGTCTCCAAAGTGAAATTATGCGTTTCAGTAAATCAATATACAAACACGCTTGAATGTTAAAAAAAATTCCGAGAGTTAATAGCAGGAGCTGGCTTCACAGTGATGCCGACGCCACCGCACCCCCCCCCCCCCCCCCCCACCAGTGCTGATGCAGTTTATATCTTGTATCTATAGTCCTCGCTAAAACCCACACAGATTATTCTATAATCTAAAGATTAGATGTGTATTGACCATTAATTCAACAGGGCTACAGTTTTCCAGTGTTGTACAGTGTTTTCATGGCACCGCAAGGCAGCAAACAACTGCACAGGGAAGGGAAGAAACAATGAAATTGCTCCTTTCTTTTAATTGAAACCATTTAACCGTTTCCTTTTTAACGCAAAGTGTAGAATGATCCTTAGTATTAATCCAATGTGACCATCGAGTTCTATATATGAAACATGCGCATTTCTATTATGTAAAACCAAAGTGTCTCCTTTTTATATCCAAGTAAACGTTTCATTACAACACTTGCAAATTCATCACACATTTTATTTTTAAAAATATTGGAAACATACCTGCGCTCCTAAAACCTTCACATATATGTGGGGCAATGGTTTGTTAAGTAGTAGTTATAAGACACCTCCTTTTTAAGTTCCACAATCTATCTATATTAATAATGTTGCAAACATTTTTTTCATGATTCTTGCACAATTTTATTTTGCAAATAGTCGGATAACATGATATGTACCACCTGTGATGTGGAATGCTATTGGGTGACGGGATCACATGGTCGGGTCACGTGGATAGAAATAAGTCGGGCCGAAGGAAAATGGGTGTTTGGTGTAAATCGGGGGTGTAATGCTGCCATATATCACGCTATCTCGTAAAACCGACACTGAAGAGTCTTGGCCAACAAATCACCAGACAAAATTATGAGTTCGTCGTATTATGTGAATGCTCTTTTTCCCAAATATACGGCGGGGACATCCGTTTTCCAGAACGCGAGTGGCTTTACAGAAGCAACTTCTTGCGCCTTTGCTACCAACTCACAGAGATCGAGCTATGGAGCGGGCGCCAGCGCCTTCCCAGCCCCGATGGCCGGGCTGTACAATGTTAACAGTGCAATCTATCACGGCCCTTCCATGTACAACACAGGTTATAACCTAAATTCAGAATCCTACAACCTGCGCTGCTCTGCCTTAGACCAGAACATTCCAGTGCTTTGCAGCGATCTGAGCAAACAGGGTTGCGAAAAATTGGATCAGACAAACGTGCACCCTCAAGCAGAGAGCAATTTCCGGATTTACCCCTGGATGAGGAATGCAGGTATGGGACATAAATGTAACATAGCTATGAGAGACGTGCAAATGGCCAGTTAAGATGAGCGCCAGTACATCCTGAAAGTAGTTAAGAGTTTTAATGATAGCTGAGGAACAGTTCCTCAAACGCATGTGGCATTGTATGCAGATAGCAATCATAAAACTTTTATTGCACAATTAATCAGTACAATCCTCGTAAAAGCACTCGACTTCCGCTCCTTTAAAGTTAACAGCAACTCACATATTGCTTGTTTACCCACTTTTATCAACATCAAATAAGAACTTTTTTTTTACAGATACGCGGGGAAACCGTATATTCTTGAGTAAATGTAGAGTGATATATTCCAGGTTTAAAGTATGTTTACAGATAAAGTACGGTCGTGGAATCGAAGAAATTATTTTATTTTCACCTCAAGAAAGATCCTTGGGCCCATGCAAAGCTTCCCCCCTTATAGATGTAGGTTCGTATGTAAGACGCACCAATTTAGTAACATAATACAGGAGCTCTACCCATCAGAGTGCATATGGGGGTTAGAATCTAATATATTTTAAGAAACATAGATGCGAGCTTAAGATTTTAGTTACCTGTCATTTCTGTGTCTGAAATGTTAGCACTGGTGTCCTTTAACTTGGGTGAAATAACGTTGGGAGTCCCTGTTTGGTTATAAGTAAATAGTTAAGGACACATAGTGACTTGCACTGAACTTTGGGAAATATCCTTAATCTTTAAATACGTTCCCAGAAAATAATCCCGCTGCAATCCCAAATGTTCATTTGCACCTTAACTCAGACCATTGACATCTGAATATTCTGCTCAGCCACAGACAATTTAATGAGTTATGAAAGAGCGGAGATAGACGAGCGGAAATTTAGAAAGGGCAATATGGGTTGACCAGGTTACTTGTATTTTGTAATTATTAAATTTTATTTGTATAACAGGTTTAATGGTTGGTGTTCTTCTTTCCTTCTCAGGTCCGGACAGAAAGCGAGGACGTCAGACTTATACCCGTTACCAAACGCTGGAACTGGAGAAAGAATTCCACTTTAACCGCTATCTGACTCGCAGGCGGCGGATTGAAATAGCTCACGCTCTGTGTCTCACTGAGCGACAGATCAAAATCTGGTTCCAGAACAGGAGGATGAAATGGAAAAAGGAAACCAAAGCTGGAAGTTCTAGTACCACAACCGAGGAAAAACAGGAGTGAGATTCTCAGCTGAATCTTGAACTATGCTAATATACAAAGTTGTTCTTCAACAGCTAACGATGACATTTGACTACCTAACCACAATAGTGGACTGTTACAGAGATGCTGTGCATTAGCACTCATAATACTACCTATATGTTTAATAACCTCTTCCGAAATTATGCCTTTAGAATTTAAAGTTCTCTGATTTAGTTTCAGTCAAAAAAAATTCAGAATCTTTATCGGGCATTAGTAAAAAAAAAGTAGGAATTGGGTTCAGAATCCCTGCTTTCAGTAATAAAGTGAAAGCTGATGGATTTAGAACCTTTGTCTGTAGTCGTCACAAAATTTGGAATGCTTGCTTTCCCTAGTTAGATTGAGATTCTCTTTCGCAATAATAAAATGAAAGGGATTGAAATTCGGAACCCTTGTTCTGTGTTAGTAAATTGAAGGGAATTGGATTCGGATCCTGGGTCTCCCAATAGTAAAACGAAAGGAACAATGTTAGCCGAGGAAACAAAATGTAACCATTGTTGTAATTTATGGAATGTAAAACTCACTATACCACTATGTGATATAAGACAGATCTCATGCACTGAGCTATTTCTCAAACTTATTTTACCTCTGCTAATGTGTCTTCTTCATAGACTTTAAAGTATTTCTGCTTACTATTCACAGAATAAAAAATGCGGTGATAATAAATGCTCATTTCCAGTCCAATCAGAAATCAAGTATTTGAGCCATTCTACCATGTATTGCAAAAACTGACAGAAAGCTCACTCGACCAGTAAAATAATTTATTTCTGTTCAATTCTTTGTTGTTATTATTTTCTACATTCTTTCTTAATTGTTCTCTGAGTGTGTCTCTTAGTTCAGAGCTGTACCGTTCGATTAACGGAATGAAGAAGTTCTCTGTTTTCACATAGCAATGAAATACAACTACCTAATCCACAATAGTGGGCATCTTGCACGTCTATGGAAACTACCTAAATGTTTTAATTTAACATTCGTTTCTAGACAGAGAGTGTTGTTCTCGGAGTCTGGACTTTTCGCACTTATAACAGTACCATAATATGGGAGTAAAAATGTAAAATATATTCTGATGTATGTTTTTTAATGAGGTGCGTATATAGCCACTTTATAATACGAAAATAGTGAAAACTACCTAGATGACGGTTTACGTTTGAGGCGAATGGAATCCTTTCGCATTGTGCTTAAAGACTATGCTGTAAAAAGCAACAAAGTCGTATTAGAAGGGAGAAATTGCATTATTACTTTTTGATCGGTGGCATTAAATATATACTTGCTAAAGATTGCAAAGAAACCATGTATTACTGAATGATGTAACCGTGTTTCTTTAAGTGTGTTGTATCAGTTGTCTTATACATGTGTACTGTTTAAATTATAAAATAAAAATATCTAATAACCAAATGTAATAATAGAAAACCCGAACTGCATCGTCGACTGAATATATTGTGGGTCCATATTCGGTGTGGTATCTGTCAATCGGAAGTTTGCTTTGTAATCTGTGTATGTGTTGTTAAATAATAACCGATGTTAAAGGTTTAAGGTGCAATCTATTTAAAATATATATATTCGTTCATGACATGTATAATTTGAATGGAATCTCTGTAGGAGAAGAAAAATCAGAAACATTAAACGGTGCTTGAATAGACACGATCTCGCTTTCTTGTCTAAGCCAAACACGTACCACCAAATGAGTGGGTACAAAGACACACGTTACATCAATATTAACAGCAATTAAATAAGAACTATTTCAAAAGTAATACATCATTCTTTATACACCGCAGCCCCTTCAGTGTCTTCTAATCTGATTTTTAATATACAAATTGATATATAGTTTTTCTACACTAAATCGGCAACTTTTATACTAATTACAACCGAATGTAAGAAAGATCGATTGTTATAATTGCGCAAATTTTATTATAATTGACCAGATTATTGCATGTTTTAAAGCAAGGTAATATCCAAACGTGATACATTCCAATTGGGACGAAGATGGACAGAAGTTCCCACTAAACAATCTGGATCCGATTCCTAATCGTGCCCATAATTCCATTTGAGAGCAGTTTAAGAGAAATGGAAAAGGTGAGAGTATAGTCCAGTGTGGTATTCAGATTCAGTAAAAACATATATATGAAATGGAAAAAAAAGCCGAGTCGTTCTGTCATCGCCGAGCTTTGAACGAAATTTCGGCCAGGCGCATCTTTTATATTTTATGTATGCAGTGCGGCACTGTATCTTGGTGTTAGATTACACAATATGAGCGAGCTTATGTCCATTTTTAACGACAGCATATTAAAAAAAAATAGAAAACTAGAAAGAAAATATCGATAGAACAGATGCGATAATACGTAAAATTGACTCGATCCGTTGCAATAACAGCCTGGGTGCAGAAACAACACTGACTTCTGTTAAAAAAAAACCTGCAAATTGCAACCGGATATTATTATCAGGATAATGTGACTGCAGAAACTGGAAATTCGTGTTTAAAACAGTGGAAAAAGTCTTTAATAATTTCACAATTTTAACTTGTCTCTTTGTTAAAAATGGCGTCTAGGACCTGCCTCCTAATAGTCATGGGGAAATGTCATAAATCCGTTGTTGTTTTATGAAAATTTACAACTTTGCAATAGAACTTTACGAGTTGTTCGGTTTTTCCATTGGCCGCTGAAAGTCATGTGGAGTGTAACCGTGAACATGAACTTTTTATAATTTCCCTTGCGACTATAGAGCTGCATTCTTGTGCTAAGCGCGTCTTGGTTCGGATGTGAGAGCTTGCAGGCTTTTTTCAACGCATATTTTGTTCTTTTTTTCCCCTTCCCAGCGCAGTGATTATTGCCCATGGAGCTTCAATGAATCCAAGCTTTCAGCACAGATCTCATGGCTGGCAGCTACAAATTCCTCCACGGAAGGTGGAGCATTGGATTAAAAAGCGCCGGCTCTGGTCCGCAGGGCAGTTTCCTGCAAGTCGTCACCAAACGCCGCTGGCGGAATGCGAGAGCCATTGGCCTGGGATAGAGCCGAACGGACAGCTGTCAAACTAGCACGGGCTCTGCAAACACTACACACGGCCTGTGCAGAACCCGGGGTAGACAAGGCCGGGAAATAGACTCAGCAACAAGGTATGGCCCACTCGTCATTTTCAGCTTTGCAATACTCCAAAAATAAAAAATTGCCTTTTAAACAAATGGTTGTAAAATCCGCATTTTAAAGATGTTTAATTTGTCATAGTTGAAGGATATGATTCACAAATGCCGCCCACCTTCGGAATGTATTAACTCGAAATGTTGCATTTGTTATGCATTTATTTAAAATAATTTGACCGTTTTCACGGGCAGCTTTCATGCATTTGAATTTTTGAAATATTTGTTTTTAAAGAGTGTGAATAATGCTTTGACGTCGCACGTTCTGGTTGATTTGATCAACAGCCGGCTTGTTGGTTCAAAGTGTTTTGCATAAGGAACAAATGTAAAGAAGCAAAACGCATTCTTTGATCGAGTTTTTAAATGTCATACAGCGGGAACCCTGAGGATGTGTCTCATTTTAATACAGGCGTTTGCAGATTTTTATGGAAGGTGAAAAAAGCACTTATTTCAGTTGCAAATAAATAATCTGCCGGTTGCAGCGAAGACGACGACTATCTTTCACTGAACGAGTGATTATTTTCTTTTGAATCGTCGTTTTTACAACACATACTTTTCGTTTAAGATGCTATATATTTTTAAAATATTTTTATTATTTTCTTGGAAAATTATCTGATAGCAATCTGATGCGCGTTGCACATTAAAGACTGCTAACGTTTACCTCAGAGGCGTTAGGTCTAATTATTTGTGGTTTATTCCTGTGCTGCTGGTGTTCAAGAATGCGAAATGTTCAAAGACATCGTATTGCGGGTGTGAGCGTGCAGATTTGTCCGTTATTGTTTTTACTTAACGTGGAGGTTGTCTTTCTGACACCGACACAGTTAGTCTTGTCTGACTGGAAATGTGTGTGTGTGTGTGTATGCGTGGATATTGATATTTGCTAACCTTTTTGGACTCGTTGCTGCCACCGTGTGTTTGGAGTGTGGACAAACTTGCGTTGATGCTGCATAGCGTCTCTTCTGGTCATGTGTTGCTGATTAAATGGTTGAGTTGCGTTCTCAAATTAACCGTTCCTTGAGTTCCTTGATTAGGCCAGTAATCAACATTTTGCTTACATAATACCTGAATGTGCTGAACTCGATTAAAGTGACATTTAGAGCGCGTTTACATTAAATTAATTGTTTAAATTTAAAACGGCTGTACGTATGAGTTTTGAACTGCGCTCAGAAAAATGATAACCCCCCACCACTGCAGTGTGCGTTCCCTATAGTACTAAGAATATGTAAAGTCTTTGAGTGGAATATGCGTACTTCTGCAATACATCCCCACAATTAGTTATTTGGCACTCTTTGATCGTTAGTAAATAATTAATATTGATGCAAAACTTAGAAGATAAAATACGAGCGTGTTTATGGTTAGAAATAGAAAATTAGATTTAAAAGTCAGTTTGTGATTGTTGATAAAACGGAGAGATATTGAATCCGTTCGCTATAAATTTACGAAGTCTCCTTAATTATATTCTTAAACTGTAATAATAACCTATATTCAAGATGTCAAAGAGAGCTTTTCTAGATTTTTTCTTACTGGTGTCAGAACGAAAGAAATGTGAATTCGAATTTAACGAAGAGTTTGAATTAACCCTGAAGTTTCAAATGTGTAACAAGAAGCAGTGTTGTCAATTAACCGAGAGTCTGCTGGACAGGCCCGTTCAGTGGTGGTAAAATATTGCAGGCTTATTTTAATCTATTAAAAATAGAACTATGAATAGCCAGAGCCTGCAAATAAAACATTCGATCATATAAACACTTCAAGGATACATTGCGGCTTTGGAAGGTGTTACAGTTACTACAAAGTAATTGAAAGATTTATAATGCTTCCTTGCACTAGTTGTAGTTTAAAAAGCGACAACTTGTTAACGAGAGATGAGCATAGTAAATGCCAGGTGGGTTGCCATCTTGAATCACGGCGTCGCATTACACAATTTCACATTGTTTTATTTCGGGAGAATGAGGTGAGTGGATTAAAAGTGTGTTTAAATGTTACTATTTTGTATAATCTGTATTGGTCAGGAAAGCCATAATGTCGTTTTAAGTTCACTAATAGCTCCAAACTGAGCCCCGGTTATACCTAATAGGCCAGGAGAGCTAAAAGTTATTTATGACTGGAATTACATCTGCTGTAACTGATTAGGCTGTAGCAGCCCTGATCACCCTAGAAACAAATAAGACTTGGCCAGAAAATCCCCTCTTATTAACGACATGATAAAATCTAATTTACATACTTGTGCATTTCACAATATTCCAACTTTCTTTGTTTTAAAAAATAATTTGACTGGCATTCTCTTACTTCAACGGTGCGAAAATTCATTACGTTAAATTCTAGATTCACGTGTTTACAATATATTATTTTATATTATCATTCGGAAGTTTTTGCTATCTGCAAGGAAATACAAATACATCAACGGAAGGAATAAATAGCAATGAGAATATTTTAACCTTTCGCAGTCCATTTCCTAATTAATTGTAAGCTACGGTGGAAGGAAAATGAACTGATACTGTACTTTCTGAAAGTGTCATGTTAATTTAAAAAATGAATTGAAAAATATAGTATCAAAGTGTATATTAGAAATGAAAAAGTTCAATTTTTTCTGCGTTGTTTTCCGTCCAAAAGATAAATACAGATCAAGTTATTGTTTAATGCATTCCATGGCCTCTTCAGTTGCCATTTACCCCACTCTGTGTGTTCATACTTTAATTATATTGCTTTGTTTTATCCAGTTTTCCTAAGACATGATGCAGCAGCAGTTGTGAAGTGGTTATTAGCCGTTTCACCTAATTGGAAAATAATAGCTGAACGTTACACATTGCCCTTTTGTTCATCTTTCAATATCACATTTTACTATCTATATTTCGCTCATTTACACCACACCAACTTGTGAAGATTACCCGTTATAAGCGTACAGCCATTGTGAGGGCTTCAAAATCAAACCCTTGGGTTTGTGTAATGAATGTCACGAATAAACGAAAACTTAAAATAATACGTAAAGCAACTCATAAACAGAACAGATCAACGTTGATGAGAAAACTTCGCATTTATTAAAATGTTATGTACAATAGGAAGAACAAGCACAAATAAGAAATGAAAAACATAGTAAGAGGCTTAGGACAATAACTGAGGAAAGCGGCAAGCGTCGGCCTTTCATTAAGAGGGTTCGAACTGGCATGTTCTTGCACATTTCCCTCCATAGTTGTGCTGTATTTATACTCACACCTCGAACAGATATAGCTTTTGATTTCGGCCGGCTTTCGGTTTTTTTTTTAGTCAGTCTATAATTAGGAAAGAAAGACAGGTATAAGCTTTTAGGACTGAAAATTAACCTACTCGTGGTATATTAACAACTTCTAATCAATGAAAGAGCATCCATCCCAAATAGACATTTTTAACATTCAAAAATGTAAAATTATCTGACTACTAAACAACCGCGTTCATCATTTCGCCTTAACTTTTAATCATTGTCCTATAATTGATATGTTTCTAGTTCGGCTATAGGTGCTGTAACAATATTTACTACAGTGCTTAAATATTTGCCCTATTTAAAATATATAAAATACTCATCATATATTTGTATTGTTTACAGTACTCTAGTTATTTCAGTATGTGATGTAACCATTGTTGACAGGAAAGGAAACCTAACGAGATAATGAGATCTTTAGCAAGGAGCCTTGGGCTTCCGTCCTTTCACTGCGATCTGATGCCGTGCTCAGGGCGCAGTAAATGCTCTGTTATTCCAAAACACAAATGTCTCCATCGAGATGTTCAAAAATGCCTAATTATTCCAAAAGAAACACTCCACTATTTTATGGTCGATAAAACCTTAACAGTGTGCAATTATGGAAAATCGAAGTTGGGATTTGGGGAGTATTAGCGAATTTCAATCGCATGCAATTAAAACAACATTCTGATGGAAGGGAGTCCATATACAAGCTTATCAAGTATAAAATTGAGTCTCTGTATGTTTGCAGGCCGCTTGGACGTTTGAATAAACCTCGTAAACGTTGGTTAAATACTTTTCTCTAGAAGTACTGTGGCATTTGTATACTAAATGCACATGTATAAGCATTCATGCTTTAATGAAGAGCGCTGCTGCAATAACAATTACTCCCACACACAATTACTGTGAAATCTTTTAAAGCTGAGATATCGCGTTGCGCTCTTCTGTTGGGATTTTCTCTCTAAGATTACCAAAATTAAATCTATAAATCATCTTCCTGAATATATATTCTTATCACCACGTTCTTTCTATTTATTTTACCAGTGTGAATTTACTGAATGCTGAATGCAGGGTCTCTTGGTGTTGTGGGTCTCAGTATTTGTAGACGCTATTGTTCTTTACCGAGTTTAAAATGGACAGAGAAACATATTATGGAGAGACTGATGTCTGATGTTTCTCAACTAGTCTACACAAGCTAACAAAAGGAATCCCGTGCCTACTAAAAGAAAAATCTAAATGGAGAGCTGAATTAATAGAATTAATCTATTCTTACAACTGTTGTTTACCTGTCTAAACTACCCTGTACATCTACCTATAACGCACATCTACTGAACTAATGAGTTGTTGATTTATTTCTTATTATCGTCCATTTCCTATCATCTATCTTCTAATCACTGTTGATCCAGCTATTGTTGGATATGTAATGTACAGTCATATTTCCATATGTGGGGCTATATAAAATATGTATGCACAACTATATCCTGCAACCTAATAGTGTTCTTATTTGGCCACTAATATTCTATTAGAACCACCTCTGTTATAGTTCAGAACTGATTTGGTTGTTTGTAACTTTGCTAGCTCAGTCGCCAGATCTCCAGGGAGTTTTTTGAACCAAAGTCGGTTTCTATTGGCCAGAGACTGATCAGCTGGTTATATTTGCTGCTGTCGCTTTGGCGCTCGGCCATCCTGAAACAAACCACCTCGATGACTACTAATAGCTAAACCACATTGTGTACTAATACATAACAAATCATATTACTACAGAGTGTGGAGCAAATGAGTTCGTATTTTGTGAACCCTACTTTCCCTGTTTCACTGCCCAGTGGCCAGGACTCCTTCCTCGGACAGATCCCACTCTATACAGCGGGGTATGATGCTCTAAGGCACTTTCCAGCTTCCTATGGGGCAACGACCCTCCAGGACAAGAGTTACTCGTCACCTTGTTATTATCAACAATCCAACTCAGTAATAGCTTGCAATCGTGCATCGTATGAGTATGGAGCTTCTTGTTTCTATCCTGAAAAGGATCTAACCAGTGTTTCGCCATCCAGTAGTGGAAAGCATAGAGCCCAGGATGACTTTTTTTCCTCAGACCAACATTACAAAACAGATTGTGCGCAAAACAAATTTTTAAGTGAAGAAGGAAACGACCGGAAGTACAGTACTCCAATTTATCCTTGGATGCAACGAATGAATTCAAGTTCTAGTGAGTATTTTTTTGTAGAAAATTATAAGAAAAAACTTCAGCTGCAGCACTTAGCTCCAACTTTACGTAAAGAGTGCATGCATATGTTAATTATTACGTTAAATGCAGCACACTTACTTGAATTGGAAAATGGAATAAAATGCTTAATTTGATAATATTAGTTATTTGTTTCAATTTCTTTTGAATTTTTGTTTCCACCATGCAGGTTCTGTATTTGGGCCACATGGACGTCGAGGGCGACAGACTTATACACGATTCCAAACTCTTGAGCTGGAGAAAGAATTTCACTTTAACAGATATTTAACTAGACGCCGCCGGATAGAGATTGCCAACGCACTCTGCCTCACAGAACGTCAGATAAAGATCTGGTTTCAGAATAGGAGAATGAAATGGAAAAAGGAAAACAAACTTCTAAACACAACAGAATCCAACAGCGAAGAAGCGGAGGATAAAACAGGGGAGTAAGAGCTCGAATTCAAAAGAAGTTAGCCTGGGCCTTTCTGTTTGGTAGTGAGTTATTATGTGCTCATTCTGCTAAACAGTGCAGAAAAAATATTCGTATTTCTGTTTATTTTCGTTGTCCCTCTTTTTGAGCGTGTGTCTATGTATAAGTGCTAGAAGAAGTATTCAAATAATTCTGCATTCCATAGGATGCTATAATTATACGGTATAGGATTAATTGTTTTTTAAATGCGAAGTGTGAATGTTTCTGCTTCTATAGTCGTTACTATGTGATGAGTTGCTCCACAAATAATACCCCAGTTGTTTCAATGGATAGTTTTCTTCGTAGATATAATTTGACACACTTCTAATAAATGAACGTAGTAGATATGCCCATTTGCTAATGATAAATATTGTATTGTATATGTCCATATTTTACCTCAATATTTCTTTTTGTTTTTGGCTAATTAAGAGGACACGGTGTTCAATCAGATTGTTCCATGCTTTCTCTACAAAGAAAAACATTTATATTTGCTTTTGACTTGACATTCGTAGGATAAATGAAGCTAGGCTGGCAACGCTACCGCTCCTAAATTGAAATTTCGCGAATAAAATTTTCTTAAATATATATTAAATATATACAGTAATATATATATAAATAAGCTGCCCGATTTCTAAGAGTTTAGCCTTCAACTAAAGCTGCCGAAACTTTTTTGTATTAAATAAGCTGTGAAAGGAAACTTAGCACTGTGAAATTGATCGGTAGATGTCCTTGTTTCAGAGAAGAAAATAGACAGTATACGTGGTAGGAATGACTATTTGGTTTCTGGGTCCATTAAATACGACAATTTTCACTAACTGCACAACTAAAGACGTAGCTGGACCCGCGGTTAAATTATGAAGCATTCTTCATAATGTTTATTATAGCAATCCTAGAAACAGTATCGGACACAAAGCTCTTGTTTTGATTAAGTGAATGACTATTTGTAAAGTGGGCTCTCTATTGTTAGATACAGTAAAACCTTTCTTCCTAATCGAACCAACACAAAACTGTGTGCAAAGAAATTGTTTCCATGTAAATTAGGCACAAGACGACGTTTATTTACCAGTCGGAAGGGGGTTCTGGTTTAGCATGTACTGTGTAATAAAGTAAATTGGAACAATTTAAACGCATTTTCAATATACGTGACATGATTTTTAAGAACACGAAGATTGGTTTGATAGTTTAAGTGTGCGATAGCTTCGAAATTTCCACAAATAGGCGAAAAAACTCCAATATTATGAGCTATACGGACAAAACAGAATTTTAAAAAGCGTACCATATGAAAAGAATTGGCATTTTGATGCTGTACGATACCGTTTTCCCTCTGAACTAATCAGCGATGACAGCCAAGGCGTATGAAAAAACTCTAAACGCATAATAACTAAAATTAAATCTGATTTGTTTAAAATTCAAACAAACCAGTTACAGGAAAACCTCGAGTCCTATTTGTAACACCATTAGCGCTATCACGTAAAAAAAATCTGCGCTTGGGGATTGAACAAATGTACCATTGCCTGGCGTGGATTTTTTTTTGAAAGATGCCCTTCTCACTGGTTTATGTGGTTTATTCTACGAAATGTAACGGTTACGTTTGAAATGTGTGGTAGCCTTAATTCGACCCGAGGCCGATTGCCCCGTTCATCAGAACCACAGGATCCATAGCCTCAGTCTCCAGAGGGTGGCGCGCAAGGACAACCCAAAGCTGCTGCTGGGAGCCGGCGGCGCGCCCCCGTGCGCGTACCCCTCGTTCTTCCTTCCACGCAACCTTCCAATTTGTAGCCACAGTGCACGGATTTACCTCTAGAGGTCATCAGCGAGAATTTACGACTGGACAACAAAAGCACGTGATTCCAAGTCGTACCCCATATTTGGGCGCCTACGTAGGAGGGAACGAAGTACATGTCCCAGTCATTTCCATAATTCATCATAAATTGTGCAGGGTGCTAGACGCACAAACGACCAAGAGCCACAAATCAAGTAAAAAATAAATAAATAAAAAAAAATCAAATGAGCTCTTACTTTGTAAACTCATTCTGCGGTCGCTATCCAAATGGCCCGGACTACCAGTTACATAATTATGGAGATCATAGCTCGGTGAGCGAGCAATACAGGGATTCTGCAACGATGCATTCCAGCAGGTACGGCTACGGTTACAATGGGATGGATCTCAGCATTAGTCGTCCAGCATCTAACCACTTTAATGCCAGTGAAAGATCTCGAAGCTACTCTGCAGCAGCAACAACAGCAGCAGCAGCAGCAGGACCAGAAGCAGGAGCAGACACCAGGTACAACCAACCTGCCACATCCACTCAGTCTCCTTCACCTGACCCTCTGCCCTGCTCCGCCGTGGTCAGTCCGCCTGCCAGCGACAACCACCACGGAATCAAAAACTCCATAGCAAGCCCAACTACCTCCTCAAATTCCAGCAGCAGTCACATCAGCAGAGATGGGGTTGGCACGTCGCCTGGTACTGAGGATGACACCCCGGCAAGCAGCGACCCTCCAAGTTCACAGAACGGGCAAAGCACAGCACAACAGCAGCCTCAGATTTACCCCTGGATGCGAAAACTGCACATAAGTCACGGTAAAATCCCTCCTCTCTTATCTTTGCATTAATGGAGTCCTAAATTACCCTGGATGTTGTAAATCAAAACGCTAAATATACACGCTAATGTTTCTTAATATATCTGTAAGGGTCATCATTTTTAAGTTGCTGTTATATTTGGAACCATTTGGGTAATGGGGTATTTAGTGTTTAGTTACGTATCAGGAATGTAAGAGTAAGTAGGAAATGATAGATAGAAAAAGGTGTGGTTAATTATGGGACAGCTTCGTCCAAGTGGATACTTCAACATTTAGTTCTAGTTAAGTTTCTAAAGTCATTTTGTTATTAACGTATAGGAAGAGCGCAAAGGTTAGCGTAGACATGCGTGTGCTAGATTTCGGTCTTCTGCTTTCAGTTCGTCTTCATGTATTTTGTAATGTATTTCATATTCGACAATGTACTGATTGCACTAAACAAAGGATTCATTTTTTTGTGTGTGTGTTACAGACAGTATGGGAGGACCAGAAGGTAAAAGAGCCAGGACGGCTTACACCCGATACCAGACCCTGGAGCTGGAGAAAGAATTCCACTTCAATAGATACCTGACCCGGAGACGGCGGATAGAAATTGCACATGCTCTTTGCCTCACAGAGAGACAGATTAAGATCTGGTTCCAAAACAGGAGGATGAAATGGAAAAAAGATAACAAGTTAAAAAGCATGAGCATGGCCGCTGCAGGAGGCGGATATCGGCCATGATCAATAGAAGTACTGGGCAGTAGCTGACCAATTAGCATAATGTCAATACAGTACTGACTTTCAAAACTCTTTTCCCGTGTTACTTCTATGAAGAAAATCATTTCCATGTTGCTGTATTCCAATCTTTGAATCGTTAGTCTGTTTTCTGATCGTACTGTTGCCTGTACAAGTAATCTGCTTACAGTATATTGTCTAGGGGTAGGATAGCCTTGTGAATTATAGCTGTTTTAACTTATTTATATTAATACAAGCGGTGTTACTTGAAGTAACTGTATAAAATCGTCCAGTAAAAATGTAATTATGTGTTGCACTCTGCAAAAAAATGTGTATGTATGTGTTAATGTTGCTAAATGTCAAAATAGCTCCAAGCTTGCAATACGTATTTAATTTCAGACCATCGTCCTCTGTAATTGATATCGTAGTGTTAAATCACTGAGATGCTACCTATTCTGTGTTATTAGTGAGCAGTGAATTTTGTGAAGGATATTGCGACTTTGAACTGTATGTCTATGCTGTGCCTTTGTATGACTTTGCACGAACTCCAATAAGTGGCTCTTAGCGCAGCGTCAGTGTATGTTTTTTGTGACAAAGGATAAATATAAAGCCTAAAAGACTGGCAGTTTAAGAAATTCGTGATGAGCTTTTGTATTTGTTTTTAAAACTGACTGGAAGTTAAAATAAAGTTTCTATAGTAACTTTCCTGGACTTTGGCCTCTCAGATAAGTATTTCTGTTGCGTCTGTTGTCCTGTGAATTAAATTGTTTCGAATACTTCCGTTTATCATCGTTTTAGTCCAAAACTCTCACTGAAAGCAATAAGTTTGGTCTAATCTGTACAACTTTGCACCATTCCTTCAGATGGAAGTCTAGCAGCTTGGATTTACGACAGGCAATCAAGTTGCGCAAACTTATAAAGTCGGATGTTGAATAAACATATTTCTAAATCTCTGGTTATTGGAAATGGTGGAATTCAGGAAGGATTAGTACATGCAATATTTAAACGTGGCGCTATATTGCAATCTGGTATATTTACGCAATTCGAAGTAAATGCGTTCGCCTCTTGCAGTACCAGTCCATGTGCCCTGTCTGTTGCGCACTTCAACACCGTTTGCTAAACTACACATTTCCTGCTAAAACCTAATTTCTTTGTTGTTGCTGTTGCTTTTCTTATACAAACCCCCTTTATAGACATAATATTTCTCGGAAACTCTATAGTGTTGGTCTGAGGGAAAAATGAACCCTGAAGCACTTCAAACACTTTGTTCCGCAGGTAGGCGTTAGTCACGTTCTCTCAGCTCCTCTACCAAAGTGTAGCGTAAACGTTTTCCAACAGGTATTTTTCACTTTATAGAGTTAACTTTACTTACCGCGTGAAGGCAGGACAGAAAATTCGCCTCTTAGTTCCTGACAGCAAGGGGGATCAGCACTTTTAGCCTTTCTGCTTACTGGGTGCTTGCTCTTTAAAGTTATAAACAGTAAACTTTTATACACCTCAGTTCCGGCTATATGACATTTGGGTGCCAAATGAATAGGGTTTTGTCTATGAATTAGATCGTAAAATCATCCATAGCACAGACTGATAGCCTCACTGGCTATAAAAAATCACGTGGTGTCATTAAAGTAAGTTTTATGGTTTTGGGGAGTTGACAACCAACAGTATATTCTACATAACATATAATCTCACTGACGCTGCACTTCATTTGGCTCCTTTGCAGATTGCGTGTGCATACAGGCCACTCAAATGGCTAATCTTCTTCTTCAGAGGACTATCCACAGCTCCACAACTCCAGTGTACAGGAAAGTTGTGTTTTCTTGCAAGACAAGGTAAATTTTGTTGAAATATTATTGTTACTTACTTTTCACGAGGAAATTTGGCCCAGTAAAATGGGCCTTAAGCAGCACCCAGAGTGCACTGAGGCAGAAATGTGTCTGGGTAAACTACTGACTGGTTTCTTTCTGTGTTCATATAGAACTTCTATTTTATAAAACAGGTAGAAAATGAATGGGTAAGGTTAGAAAAGGAAATAACTTTTAAAAGGTAGACTGTGTTCCAATTTTTAAATATTTGATGTGTTACAAGTTTTTAGAAGATACTCAATTAATTTTCATTAAAGTTTACTGGTATTGTTCAGTAACTTCATATTGTTGGGCAGAACATACTTATTTCTTTTTAAACTGTTGTGCCATTTTATTTGCTTATTTGTGTTTTGCTTTAAGGGAGTGTTATGTTTCTGTTGTGACAGGTTTCCAGTTGGCACTATTACAAAGTATATATTTTCAGACGTCTTCATTTTCATGTATTTTGGGAAGTTGCAGGGCACTAATACTTTAATGAGTATTGTGTAAGTGTTAGCAACTTGCTGTTACTCTCAGTGTTACAGCATAATCTCTGTCGTCACACACCAGCTTAAGGTGCACACAATTAACCACATGCATGCATTCACGCATCCAAACAATCCCCTCCTTATTTTAAATTTAAACTTTTATGGCGACAATCATCATTCTCTTCAGGACTTAAAGTACACGTGTTATAAATAAACATGTTAATGCAGAAGAACAAAAAAAACCCAATTCAAACAGCCTGGAATGAGGTTTACGTATGATAGAAACATTGAAAGTTTTAAAAAATCCTTTGAAATACAGCCAGCGGAAGAGTTACTGTAACTTTAAATCTGACTGTTGTAACACCAACATTGTTTTGGTGAATTGCAGGTTTCCCACAGTTGTGACTGACGAACCATAAACTTTATGACCGGTTTTTCATTCTTTGAAGCTTCCGCTAGTCTAGTGTGTATAAGGAGAACTGCTTGAAGATTTAGCGTTTCTAAACAAAAAATGCAAATTTTAATAAATGTGGAAGATGTTCCTTAGTTTCTATGGGTATTCAATGTTTCTCTATATGGACAAATCTTGTAGTATAGGAAGTAGAGATAGCAGACGGCCACACGGTTAAAAGGGATAACACGGTTGAAAGCAATTACCCTCCAGAATTTCTACTCAAAACATTCCACTGCAATTAGGTTCGTTTTACGATGTGCTATAAAGATCCAACAGTAAATAAAGGAAATCGGCCCCTGTATCAGTACAGCAGTTCCGGATCGGCCATGTCAATCGTGTCAATCTGTTGTAATTTCCTTTGTATTAGTTTACATTTAAATATGACAGTTTAATATATCATCTGTCCAAGTCACTTAAATACCTTTTATAACAAGACGAAACAATCTTTAGTATCACTCAGCGCTAGAGTGCCATTCAGACTAACATTGCATATCAGTTGTAAGACTTACAATTGATTTTAGTGTAATTGCTATCCTAAACATTAATGATTGTGTTATTTCGTTTCAAATTGCACAAAGGTTTGTGCTTTCGAAATATTTATGTTATCTCTAAAACTTTGCAGTCTAAAAATCCGAGACTCCAAAAGGGGGTGGGGAGGGGCGGGGGGGGGGGGGGCACAATGTGTATTCAAAGGATCAAATATGTAAATGTTTATCTAAACTGCGTAATCATATACGTATACACAATGTAGATATTCTGTGGGAACCGATGAAAAGATAAAGTATAGTTATGGGGTTCTTTTCTAGAAATACTGAATCCCTGACCTTTCCTTCATCAAGCAGGGAGCTATATATTCCCCAAACGTAGAGATTGTCTTGTTTCTGCATTTAACAAACAAGCTGTGTGTGTGTTAGAGAGAGAGGGAGTTCAATACTTTCTGAAGAGAACTGTGTGGAATTGTCTTTCAGAAGATCTTTTTCTATGGTTGGGGCTGCCATCGTACATGTATGTAAGCTGATGCAATTTTATGGGGGGGCGGCGGTTATGGGGGTGCATTTTACAAATGTTTCCTCAAGAAGCCTTTTCACGAAAGAAAGACATGCTATGCAGTGTAAAACCCATCTGTTCCATAGGTCAAACATAAATTATCAATAAATTCTTCAATTTCTGTCACAACGGAGGGTTTAATCTGAAATCGCAGTGAATCAGTTTCCCCTCCAAAATCTCTGTTACAATGAATAAATATGATTGGCCAGTCTAAATATAAATGCAAGGTCTTTGCTCTTTCTTACATTAAGCTATTGCCAAAGTTTTGGTTGAGGCACTTAACCCAGAGCTATCACATATCATATCTATACCTACCCTTTAACACGCCGTCTCATTAATCAGTGGCTAAAATAAAAAGTAGCTACTGTACGGTTTCGCCAACAATTCTCTGAAGCGTATCGCGGGAAAAAAATACAAATGTAAAACAGCTAAAAAGTTGTGAGTAGTAAAATAAAGAGATGGTCGCCATAAAATCTGGAATGCGACGTGCTTACGTTTCATCTGTGCTAAGGGCACCGAAAGGACAGCACATTTTTCAATAGCAATCTATGCTAGTTTGTCTTTTGGACACAATAGAATTTTCCCTAAGCATTGCAAATGAGCTTCTTCAACAAATCCAGAGCAGGACGTACTGATAGTTTAACGTAGTTTCCTATTTGTAAACCTGCGCAGCTGCATATTATGTGGTGAAGCTTCTCGGGCCCCCTTTCAGCGAATTTAGGGGGCTCCGCAGCATTGTGATTTCCTATTTATGAGCAAAGTAACAGATAATTGATTTGGCGTTCATTAGCGCAGTAAAAGATCTTAAAGAGTAAGCCTTAATGCTGCTTCTTTTGTATATGAACACGATACGTTACAGTACAAATCACTATGAGCAAAATAAATAGAAATGCATGTGTGATAATATCGTCATGCACATGATAATTTAATATTACCCAATATTGAAGCTGGATAAATATTTTACAGACTGGTTTTCTTTTTAAATTATATTTACTGTATCTGTCTGACTTTTAGCGATCTAGTTAGTTATCAAACAGAATCCTTTGCATTCTATATATTGCTATGAAGGTTTTTTAACAGAAAGTAATACACTTATATAGGTTTCAGTGGTTGTATCATATTCATATTTTATTTCTTGCATTTGTTTTGCATGATGTCCTTTGGTACTCACCATTTATGAAATTAACTGCTATTCAGCAGGCAAAAAAATACAACGTAAGGACGCAAATTGTTACTAAATAGTCTGCCAAGAATTTCCCAGCATTAAAGTTTTAGCTGCAACATGACTTTGTAGAAATAGAGGACTCGTTAAGTCTTCCTGGAATGGATTCATTAATAACTGCTGTGTTTACTTGAATGCAAGATATTGCAATACACAGCTGAAGGATTGCATTGATATCATTCCATCATACTATAGTCGGTATGGGGAGAAAAAACACATGAACCCACTAAATAAACCCATTGTGTTTTATTTTTTTTTATCAGAGACAGGTCGTTTCATAAAATAAGGGACAAAAGTAATTATCAGCAACACACTACTTCTCTACATAACATATTATTACATAACAGTAATAATAGCAATATGAATTACATATATATATGTATTTGTATTTGTCAACGTCGTAGTTCTCTTGAAGAAATTGACACGTTGGAGCAAATCTTTTAAACAAAGTGCACATAGAATCAATACACAAAAGCAAAATTAAACAATATTTATTATTTTATCCGTCTTCATTTGATATTTTGTTATTGCTTCATTTAATGCTTGCAGTTACGATATAAGCTAATTAATATTGCACTTTTTTCTTAGAGGAGTGTCATTAAAATAATCTGTCTTTGGCACAGAAAAAAATATGCACCACCCTTCCCATTTTTACCAAAATATGCAATTTGAATAGTGGGTTATTTCCTTGTTCCAGGGTTTTGTGTTGCTTAAATCTAAGAGGGTATGTATTCAGGAAAGAGAGAGAGAGAGAGAATTACAGGAAAATGTATCTGCACACTCTGCGACTCACCAGCAGAGCTCGCTTTAGACCAAGTTCACAGTCATATGATATTAGCATGGACTGGGAGCTCACGCGTCCATTGTTCTATCAGTGCAACAGAAAAGGACGGAAATACTAAAATAGACTCATAAGCTTAATGAATTGTTTTTTTTTGCTGTACTATCTATAATTACATCGGTTGGCCGCTTCAGTAAAAACTTACCCACTTTGGCATATCCAACTAAATGGAAGAGCACTTGAATAAACAGCTTGCAGACAGTTGAGGTTCATGCCATTTTTGAGATTAAAGAAAGGTTTCACTTATGGGGGGACGGGGACGGAGGGTGGGGGCGGACGAGCAGGGGGGTGGGGACGATGCCTTCACCATTCCCAAACCTGAAATTAGCAGTACATCATGAAAATAGTGAACGAAAGGGGATATTATTTGAGTCCTCAGTGGTGCTTTGAAAAAAGGCTCCCTGTACCGTGGTTGGTAGGGCGGTACAACTGTAGGTCAAAAAGTTGAGGGTCAAAAGTTTACGTCTTGCACGACTTGTAATCATCTGCTCAGACAGAGTTTGATGTCAATGTTATAGTGCGATCTTGACTATCAGCACAAAAGATAAAATAGCTTTGAGTTACTCGTGTATCATACTATGGACTCCAGGTGAACCCTAGCGACTGAACGACCTCAATTACTGACGAAAGGAAAGAAAAAAATATTCTTTTCATGATCGAGACACGTTGTATTTCATCTTGAAAAATCGACCACGGTAATTTTTCTATCTGCTGTGTATGTGCAGCAGGTAAACATTTAGCAACTGTACAAAAAATTAAGAGACTTTTCACGTAAAAAGAAATCGAATTGTTTTATTTAGATTCGCCTTTTTACGCGTCGAATGTCGCTTTTTAGAGATTGGAATACAGCAGCCGTCTGCCTATCAAATTACACCACACAACAGTGTACACCGTCTAACTCAAGGCAAAGATCGGCATCAATTGGTTTAGATTCACAAACATTTCCCCAGATTCTGAACCCGTTTTAAAAATACCGAAACACTGGTGCTAATTTAGAATGAATGAACATTTCAAAAGTACATATGTTTGAATTGATATCTAATTTAAATCATCTAGTTTGAAATATATATGACCTATTTTGTATTTCTTTCAGTTCCGTTTAAATGGTACAAGAATACTCGCAGGCTCGCCTCGATAGAATGTCTGACATTTGAAAAAAAAGTTCCTTGTCTAAAATGTAGGAATAATATTTATGTAAAGGTACTCAAGCGCTTTTATTCATTTTAATAACTATCTGACAGTGCCTTTCCCTCTTATTTTCTCACTGCTAAAATACATTTCAACAATAATATAAAAAACCGTCAGCCTAACAAACATTGTAACGTTATTCCTAATGTAAATAAAATGTTACAATTTAAAATTAGCTGTGGCTCCTAAGGTTTAAAGTAAACGACTGAAGCCCATTCAACGTGGTTTGAGAGAGTTTAGCATGTAAGAACAAGGACAAATTTTGTTTGTGGCATCATATCCTTTACAGATTATTGTAACCCAGATATAACATTTGATATCAAACGTAATCGTTTAGCTGCACCTTTTCCGTTTAGTTGCAATCAAGATAAGGGTCAAATGTACTTCACTTAAAGATGCTACAAGAAAGTGTAAAGCCATATGAGCTTATAAAGTTTTAATTTTATATCACTTCATTCTCACTCTCTATATTAGACATATTGCGAGTAACGAGATACAACATTTCTTACATATCTATTTCGTAGGGCAATAGTATTGTTCTTCTACTCTGTGGACCTGGAGAATGCGAACCTTCGAAAACATAATAATTCGCACACAGGTAATGGATCAGTAAATAAAAAGAACACAATATGCAGAGATAAACGAAAATAATGTTTATTCCGAGCTGTTCACAATATACATCATATCCTAAAAGTTGCAAAAGACCAATCATTTAATAGCTGAGGCTACAAGAAATGCATTATTCAATAGGTTAAGAAGCCATGTTTATTCGCAGTCCATAGATATTTTCCAAAAAATCGCATTCCACTTGAAATGTACATTGATTTAAAATACAGACTTATGCATGTATGGATAGATAGGGAGAGAGGTTGACAGAGAAATAAACAGACGGATAGAAATGTCGTAGATTTAGATGAAAGAGTACTGCATTTTATAGTAGAGAAAATAATAAAAAAATCCATTATATATAATCTGACCTTTTTTCTCCTTGAGAAAATGGGAAACTTATTTCAAACGAATAATTTCGTTTTGCTAAATTGACACTTGTTACTAGAATAGTTTGTAAGACATTGAAACGTATTCATAAGCGGTAAACCATGGATTAGGGTCATTAGGTTGATGAAATTGAAAAATATGGATTCTTGTCAATGTTTTAAAACTGAAGATTGCAAATTAAATATAATTTTGCCCTAAAACAACAAAATTATTTTAGGACTCGATTTAAAAAAAAATCAGCCTGCTTAAGTTTGGAACCCTGTAGCACACAGATGGAGGCACAAAGGAGAGATTTGAAATGAAATGCAGATGTATTGGTAAAACAAGGCAGCCCTTTGTGTAACTTTTTTTGCAAGTTAAATTAATTTCAAATTCCAAAAACAAATTGTCTAATTACAGAAGCCGTTAAATGTTATTCAATATGTCTCCACTTTAATTGCTTTCTGTGAGTCATCAAACAAAACATTACACATCTATTGATTTTTACTGGAAACCGGGCGCATTTTATTTACAAACATTTAAAGACGGTTACCGAATGGGCTATTGAAACACTCAGGGCTGCATAGAAACCACTCATTTTGCCTAGTTTCCCCCTCCACAAAGGTAATGACCTGGGCAAAACACCCTGATATTTGAAAGAGCACTATAGGCCTTTTAGAAATGGCTAAGTCCAAGGCCGAGGTGAAATTCAGGTCACCGCGTCTAACAAATATGAAAATGTCGCCTCACGAATGGCACGCCTTGTTACTTAACAAAGACTGTCAATGTATAAGATTAATAAGAAACAAAATGCACACGGTGTCACTTTTCGGTCACTTCCAAACTTAGCTTAGCGTATCCCTTACGAAATCTCATTTCATTGAATAAAATCTTTTGTTTTGTTTCCCGTGTTGAAGTCCAATAAACGCACAGTTGTGCAGCTCTGTGGGATGTGGTGCAAACCTGCTCGAAGATGCATCTTCCAAATGTACATTTTATTTGTTTTATTTTGTTTGTGAGTCGGACACCGGCTGTTTTAGCCATATGTCCAAGACAGAATTCGAAAACAATCACATTTTCACCATGGTACAATCTATCTGATAAACCCCGAGCAGTGCTGACGGATTCAGACGGTAAATGAAGAAATTATGACACTCTTTATCATCTAAACTGCTGATTTGCTGTTCGGAGGAGAATTAAAACTGGTAAAGTCTAATTTCTGATTTATCAAACCGCGAAAGAAATCTTCCCTTCAATGCTTCAGGTCTTGGATGATCTTTTATGTAAAACAGATTTCATAATCTCGACACTTTCTAAAGTGTAAATTTGATACAAGCTCTTAAAACACACACGTTTTCGAAATGTCGTAAAAAGAGTTAACTTTGCCTTTCGCTTTAAAATGGCTGTAAATCTACCCTTGCAGTAAAAATGTCAAATGTGCACGCAGGCGAGGTAACACTTGGGGGTCCTGGCTCCATCTCTGTTTATTATGAAAAAACTGCAGAGGCGACTGACCTGCATTTGCTCGTTCTCAGTAATGCCTCGTGTTTATGCGATAAGAACCTTTATATCCCATTTTTCTACAAACCGCTTAAATACACACATTGCCCCAGCTAATTGCTCGACTGCGTTTACAGGCAAGTTACGTGGTCAGAGCAAAACGATGCACATCACCCCTGTCAAAGAGAAAAAAAACACATTTTTGGAAAGTTGAATTTTATGGGCATTTTTTTGCGAAAAGGGAGTTTTTAGTAACATCATTTGGACCAGTTTCGTAACCTATTATGACTGACCTAAATATAAACATTTACTCAAGATGTTCTTGGTGAATAAACCAAATCGTACAAAATATTAAGTCTGTTACCATGCAAATCTTCCCTACATAGTCCCTTTGTATAGTGAGTAGTGGAAATAAACGTGTTCATTACACCGAAAGGCAACTGATTTTACTGCTAGATATTTATTTGAAAGCGTTCTAATGGACGATTACACTGTGCAGCAAAACAGGGTGGGTTGGTAAATGTACCCTACAAACTATGTGTTGTAATGGTTGAAGAGGGTTCATTCTAATGAAATGTTAGCTTGTATGTCCGGATACAGTATATCGTCCAAACATTAAAACAGGGTTTTATAATGCGTCCTTGATTGACAAGAGCTCATGTTGTGAATCGATTATATTTCAGGGAAGAAAGCATATTGCATATGACTACTTTGAAAAAATAACGTGCAGTGCACCTAAATTGTCACTTTTCTATTTAGTCAATTTCATATTGCGTGCCGTTTGAGGTAGATATTAATTCAAACATAAAACATTATGTAATTTTAATCACGTTAACTAATATGACAAGCTAATTAGTTTGCAAAATTTTACGGCAGGGTATCTTTGCTTCTGAAAAAAGGAAGTAAACATTAGAAGGCGTTACCAATTACTGCTGGTGTTTTACATGTTTCTGAAACGGATTACATTTATTGAAGTAACAAATTATACTATATGCAGACTTAATCGTGTGAATATGTTAGAATCACCTGAAATGTAATTGATGTATTCAGGATTTAGTTATGTAAGGAGTTTGAAATGAGCAGTTTTGTTCCAAAATTCAAATGTACAACACAAGATGTGTGTTACATGCCTTAGAATAGAGCTCCATTCAAATTAATCGTTTTACTAAATAGTTGTGTGTTTGTGCATTTAAAAAAATGCGATCAGTATCTACTTTTACTGGGTATCTCAACTAATAGAATGTTCGTTTCTATAATTTTATTTTATGCAGATGAATTAAAGAAGAGCTAAAAATAATCTCGCAGAACAGTATTTTGCTAAATAAGTCACATTGCAATCGAACAAGTAAATGATAGTATATTGTAATCAAAATTTATTATGCCGAGTAAGAATCTCAATTGATTACATAAATGCAGTAAATGGACAAAATCCTCTAACGTTGCCTTAGTTATTTAGCACTTCGGCATATACTTTGAATATACATTAAGCTCTGCAATGAGATATTCGATCTTATCTAAGACTTAAAAATACTCGTGTTTTATTAAAATAAACCAAGTATTTTCGCAATTTTATTGAAATTCTTCTTGTAAGGGCTGAATCTCAGAATGCCTTTGACAGAATCTATTACAGCAGAAAGGGCAAGCGAGTGTGTTGAACTCTCGTAGTTATTTTCCCAACAGTCTTATATTTTTCCCCGAGAAAGCACTGAAACATGTTTTGTAGGGAAGCATTCTCAGAAAAGAGTAAACTATTTCGGACAGTAGCAGATCTCTAGCTGATACTATCTTGTGATTTTTTTCCCGTCAACATACATTTTCAAATATTAGCATTCGATAAAACATCATTACCCATTTAGATGATTTTAAAATTAGTGTTTTCCTGATTGTTGCCGTTTCTTTTCTTTCTATGCGACAACATAATTTCAGGGGAAACGAGATTTTGAATGATAATATGGAATTTTTGACTGGACTCCATGCATTCATCATTGGTGTATTTCCTTATCCGGGGCCCACAGCCACTCATCCCATTGGCTGCTTACATCACATGGACAGCTAACTTTATACACTTGACAGCAAGTAGGAGGGTTTTATGGAACAGAAAAACGACAACGCGAGAAAAATTAGTATTTTGCACTTCAGAAATTAATGACCATGAGTTCGTTTTTGATAAACTCCAACTACGTTGAGCCAAAATTTCCACCTTGTGAGGAATATTCTCAAAATAACTACATACCAAGCCAATCTCCTGAATACTACGAGCGGCCGCGGGACCCTGGATTCCATCATGAGGCACTATACCCACAATCAAACTACCCAGAGCCGACCTACAGCTTCAACAATGTCCAAGGCACTGGCAACCAAGACATGTCGCAAAGGGGTCATGTGCAGTCGCAGGCTAGCCTCCAAAATCACATACCGAGACAGAATCAGCTTTGTGAAGTGGTCCCAATAGCCACACCAGCTTTGTGTAGCCAGAATGCGAAAAATCCCACTGCCCAGAAAGGTACTCTCAGCAAAGAGCCCATAGTTTACCCGTGGATGAAGAAAATTCACGTTACCACCGGTAAGTAACTAAAGCTAACTGAAACAATTAAAATTCACTTGGAATCGGATGTGCGGAACCCTTTCTGTAACTAGCCCTTTCATGAGATTTACGATCACCTAACTGTTAGGTCGGTAATTACAGCGCCCATAAATTTGATTGCCCTGGCTCTTGCTCCTGGCCATGTGTCTTTGATGCTTTTCTAACCTAAATACCCAGAGCCATTTTATTGAAGTAGATTGTTCTCCGTTGTCAGAGCACTTTGAAAAAAAAGTCTTGTCTTTTATAACCTTCATTCACGTGCATCTAATCCCATTGTCAGATTCGTGCCTGTGTCTGTATTTATGTTTGGTTACTTTTTTTGTTTTGTTCAGTGAACCCAAATTACACTGGAGGAGAGCCCAAACGGTCTCGAACTGCTTATACGAGACAACAAGTCTTAGAGCTGGAGAAGGAGTTCCATTTTAACCGTTACCTAACCAGGCGTCGACGCATTGAGATTGCACACACTCTTTGCCTGTCTGAACGCCAGGTGAAGATCTGGTTTCAGAACAGAAGGATGAAATGGAAGAAAGATCACAAACTGCCTAACACTAAGATGCGTTCTGCTAGCTCATCATCTTCTACAAGCCAGCAAACACAAGTATCCTCCCAGGGCCCACAGCCAGATGGTTCAGCACCAAATTCATCAAGCCTATAGCTGCTTCGAGTCTCCAACCCCTCTCCCACAACATAGTTTGGACCAAAATGTGTTTGCCACATAACTGACTTGAATGTGGAGGGATTTCTTGCAGTGAGAATTTTCTTCCAGGGTAGATGCTGTTAACCCCAAAAGGACAGGCATTTCTATTGTGTTAACCCATTCTCTGCAGACTTTCAAAGTGTTTTCTGTTTGATTGGGTACATTCTGTATCCTTCATTACCTCCACATGAACCGATGCTTGGTTCTGTCAAAGTGGCTGCTTCCATGATATTCAAAACAAAAAGAGCAAAGGACAGTGAATAATAGATATTGTGAGGAACTGTAAGCGTCATAATTTCAACTAGTGTAGTCTGTTGGAATATTTGTGAGAATTTAAGAATAAATCTGTTTTAGAAAATGAGAAAGGCAGCAATATGTGTGGATGTGGAAAATGGTTTTAGAGCGAATAAACTGTCCAGATGCTACATATATAGAAAATAAATTATGTCGCCAGCGTTATTTAAGGTGTTTTTTTATTTTAAACCTGTATCCTCTATATAGTTGTGGTACTGATATCAGTATAACGAATGCGCAAGGATCTTATCCAGAGATTTCAGACGAGTCATTGTATATTTAACAATTTTGGTACAGTCCAAACTGTGACGAAACCGTACAAATCATTGGTAAGATTTGTGTATTTTTCTGTGGATATTTCAGTGTGCTATGTGCAGTGCCAAATGTTGCTAAAACGAAAGACATAAATTACAGTGTAAAAATAAAGCCCCGGGCTTTAAATAAAATGTTAATTCGTGGATCATCTCTGTTCGTATGTGTATAATTTACTTCCAGTCAGGATTTAGCAAACACACAGAGAATAAGACTTTTTCGACTCGAAAACGTGACTATGCATATGTGTTTTGTTTTGACTATATTTTTGTTCATATTCTTATTTTCAAAATAAAACCATTTTATTTAAAACCCTACTGCCAAAATATCTCGTGTGGTTCTGGAGAATAACTCGGAGAAAGAGGATAAATTACTGCCTGGATCTACAAATCATCTTTCTACAGCCTTTCCACATCAAGTTCTACGTCACCAAGTCGTAAATAATGCAGTAAAATGTGAGGCGATCAAATAATAAGTCATCTATAAGGTGGCGAACACGGCCTTTTATAGCCTTAAATGTTATATTTTTGATCCTGGAATACAGTGAAGTCATGTGGGATTATTTTTAGCTTGACTTTCTCATACTGTTGTGCTTTCTCATACATTACAGAATTTAACGTGGCAATGACATTTTAAACATAAAAAAATACAATCAATGCTTATTTTATTACTTGTAATATATGGCCAATAAAACATAAACTGCAGGAGTAAATATTCGAATATATACTGTGACGTAATTTTGTTAATCTTGGGGAAAAGGGCGCTAAACAATTTCACTGAACATAAACTTCTAGTTCTAAAATTATAGACTATGGTAAATTCTAATATGATCAATGTTATTGATTGCTTGAAGACAGCACAAGTATCAGGCTTCCTGAAAAAAGTGTACATCGGAGATTTCTTTGTGCAACAAACAATGCACTTCTTCAAAACCATGTTATCGATTTTGATATATCTGTATGTCCTAGCAACCAGTTAAAAATCACAGCAGAAAAATTCGTTCATAGCTTTTCGTTTCCTCGTCAACTAGTATGGATAATCAGAACAAACAATATCAATGCACAGAATGCACCACGTTAGCGGTGGGAAAAATACACTTTTTTCCATTAAACATATTGGATGTATTTCCCCCTAAAACTATTTTGTCTAAAAACTGGAATGCTCTGTAATTATGTAAAATTGCTCACGAATAATGTATTCAGAACCTTCGGTAGGAATTACACGAAATAGACACAATTTCCCCATTTCAGCTTCTTTACAGAGAGAGAGATATTTTGCTGCGAACTATACAAATATTTTGTTTTTACAAATGGCAAACAACAACTGCTAACATTATCAGGCATAGACTTTCTTAAATATGTTTTGTATAATAGCTTTAAGACGAGTGCAAAAGTATATGGAAAGACAAAGAATAGTACGCTGAGAAAATTCAACCCCATTAGGCAGTCGTGCTTGCTTATCTGTAAAAGGAATTTTAAACAGATTGAAAATACCAGATTTTACCCAGAATCATTAATCACCTCATTCAATAAATACTTCTTTGTATACTTCAACAGCAAGTCTGAAGGGCGTTCTTTTGGAAAAGTGTGTGTGGACACACTGGATTCTCCCGAATAAAATGTGGCCATCTCGACGCACACCATGTTTTCCCCCCCCTTGGAACAGTTCTGGAGTTTCTTGCTGGACAATGTTTATTACCACAGAAAATTATAAAACGCATATTGTCAAAGGCAAAGGTAATTTACAGTATTTAAAGCCAGTTTTGGAAAGTACAAGTTTATTAAAGCCTATCCTTTATATGATCAAACTTTAGGCGCCTTTAGCAAATGAAAACCCGTTTGCATCTTTATTTTCTTTCTCTTTGATGTTTTTAGTTTATTGTAAATCGAACGGTCTTTTGTAATAAAAAGTTGCATTGTTTGTCAACGGCTGGACAACCAGAGTGAGTTCACCAAGAGGACAAATTTTCTGACCGATTAGCCGTTTTTAGCGGTGCAGACTGACCCCTCAAACCCTTGACCTTTAAAAAGATGGACAGTGCTCTTTCCACCATTTCCTAAGCCTGCAGATAGGAGTTTAAAGAATGTACCTCGTCATCAAAAATGTCTTTTAAAAAGTCCAAATAATATATTTTTAAAACTCATGTTTAAGTATACGGCGATACTGAGAGAAAGGTTTATATATAGCGCATTTTACTGTGTGGCATGTGTTTGTGTATAGAATACTTGGCGATGATTTATTGATTTATACGTAAGCTCGAAAAGTCCGTTTAAATACAATCTTCGTACGTGGTAAGAAACAATGCTTATTTTAAATGGTTTAGCTAATAACATTTTTATAGTTAATGGTCGTCACGATTTAAAAGAATGGATCCAATCCTTCAGTTGTTACTGTGAGATAATTCACCTATTAGGGGGCCTCCATTGTTCTGATTATTGAATAGAGGAGTAACTGGTATTTTTTCTATCAAACACATGCTTGCTTTCGAGAAACTATATCTGCGCCCGTAGCTCTTTGCAGCCAGTATTTTGGAAATGTATTCGTATTTGATTTACAAAATGATGCAACGTTTATTTTATCATTAAAAATATGTAAAGTAATGTGTAGATCTATGATTTCATCAAACTCAAAACACTACAGTTTGAGTTTAAAGCACAACTAATACAATAAACAAAATTGCCACCAACCATTACATTCACTGGGAGTATTTTTTAATCAACTGTTTGTACAACACAATGTTCCTTGTCACCCTTACATGAACTAGCCTATGCACTATGGTAATCGTGGGCTTCCTAAGACTACCAGACACAATACAAAAACGAATACACATTTGGGTGGTATAATAAAATATCGACTGTGGCTAGTGAGGGTCGATTCGGTGTCAAATTTAGCAGCCTTGCGGGGATGTAAAGTCATATATGAAAGAGTTTGCCTTACATGTGACTGTTATATATGCGGTCTCCTGTAACACTGAGCTTCAAAATCAAACTGTCAGGCGGACAATAAAGACAGCTTGAAGAAATGCCCACGAATATTGGACTGAGGCAGTTCGAACTATAGGTGACATAAATGGCAGATCTGTCAAATCTGGGATCAGCATAGGCCAGTCATTTTTGTATTACCACTTACCAGCAAGTATCCAAAGACTAAAAGAAAGCCAGAACAATAAAGATTCAAGTAAGAAGGGGCGCAAAGAGAAAAAAAACTCCACACTCCAAGATAAAGGGTCACGCGTCTCCTCTGTGTATGTATTGAAATTTTAATCTCCCTAGTCACGTGACTCATTAAATAATTAATGCAGCCGGTCCGGAATAGATATGTAGTCGTCAGTATTCGCACTAGATCTGTTTCAGTCTGATGTGAAAATGAACTTTCCTTAAAAAATAAGTCTATAATTGGAAGACCTGTCTCAGAAAGGGGAGAGGCACAAATCAGGCAAGAATTGTGGTGAGTAGTGTCTTTATGATCCTGGCTTTATTCTGTTTATATTTTTACAATACTTTTATTTCTTAAAACTGTCATAAATGTGATGAATAGCGCCCTTTAGTATTCAGATTTAAATCACGGCATGTCTGTGATGGTGTTTAGTCAGTCTCTCGCGTGTCAGTAATATTTTAGATTTTTTTCATGATTAATTGCAACAAATACAAACACATATGATGATGTTCTAGTTCACAGTATGTATGCCTGGATACCACGGTGTAGCTGTGCTGCTTTGTTCAATTTTCCTGTCGTTAATAAATCACCATCTCTTACATGCGCAGGGCTGAGAGGCAACTGTAGGCAGCAGCGTTTGTAAATGAAGAGGCACAAGCTAAATTCCTCTATGATTCATTAATTTGAGCGATTTACAATAAGTGGCAGAGTTATGGTGCTCCAGCAAATGCACTAACATATGTAATTCTGAGCAAAGTGCAGCACTTGTTCTGTCTATGTACTGCTTGCCTTGTGCGTGGAAATAATGTGCAACTATGAGCCGGACAATACACATAACACCAAAGAGTTGTACAGAAACACCTGTCTTTATTGTTGTGCTTTAGGACAAATTTCCGGCCCTGTTTATTGTCAAAATATGTTATTCATATATTTCCATAGTGTTGCTGATATAAACTTTGAACTTATTTGGACGCAATTTGTCCTCGTGAAAGAATGCATTTGTTCTTTGCAATGTTCTTGCTCTTATTTAATCGATGCATTTGATGTTGGTACCTGAGGATAGTACACCCAGAAAGCGTGCATTGTTTGCACTCATAATTAAGTACCGCTCCTAATATTTACAATAAAAGATCATTAGTAAAAGTACATAGCACTTAATTAAATGTCTCATCGCTCCAGTCAAGTACGTTTTATTATTCTTACTATTGGCTATGATCAATCAAAACAAGATAATTGCAATAGTATAACGGCTGGTACAATGTCTTCAGCTTCCGGGCTGGCATTCCAATAAAACACTTCTGTAATTGGATCCACCTCCTAAAATAAGAACAACACAAATCCATTATGAGTAACTATTTGGCAACCGATTCACGATGTTTTATTTTAACGACAATAAATGTGCTCCTTTTAGGTCTAGACTGAAACAGGAGTCGCTCCAGAATAGTCTAATTGGGCATTGAGATGGGCTAGAGTCCGAAATTAAGAGGTAACACATTTTGATTTGGTTGCACTGCTGAAATCGAATGTCAGGTTTCAGGTGGACGTGTTTTATTTTAGTGTAACAGGTGGTTTAATGCTGCAGTTCATCGGAATCAGTGAACACTAAATGAAAATGTAATTTATTTTTCCAACTCTGTTATAAGATGAGAGGTTGCGTGCACGCCGCAGAGTTGATTCCTTCCACGTTGAAATGTATTAGCCAGCTGCAAAAGGTAGCCATGGAGCCATTTGAGAGTGTCAATTCGGTGGTTATTTAAGGGAACAAAAGCCTAGGGTACTTCCTTTGTTTGGGGTTCACAGCAACCTCAAAGAATTCACTGGAGCTACAAACATACAGCTTGATTTATTTAAAATAGAATACAATAATTATCATTTTTAAAGGAAAGACAACTTTGTCTGTGATGCTAGCAAATAATATATTTGTCATTTTCAACATAGTATGAATTTGAAAAACAAACTTGGCAGGGAAAACTATTATTAAAAGATTTACTGCAATCGTGTAGGGCAGCTATGTTCTTTTGCATGTTAATTTGTAGCCTTACAGATTGCCAAAATAAAAGTGCTTGTAACCATATTTGAAGGTTGGCATACTTTGTATAGCCACCTATTTATTTTTAATAGGAACCAAATGTAACCGCAATGTAATCTTCCTCAATGTCCATTTATAACGTTAGCATGCAATTTTGTCCCATTTACGTTTATATATTAAAGCTAACCCGCGATTCTGCTGTTGTAATAAACAAAATACAGTGAAGGGGTCTGAAATCCCTTGGCTGGAAGTGAGCGTACAATATATCGGGTTTCTTTGTTTTATTATTATGAGACTGACAACAAAAATCGAAGTAAGAACCATCCGACTGTTTCCGTTTCCCTTCATCATTCTGCTTAGTGTAAATATCTAAATACACGGACTTTCCGATTTGATGTGCAATTTTATTAAAAGACAGAAAGCAAAGTTTAAAAATAAATATTTATTTTCAACCTTCTCGAGTTACGACATTGGAAATCCAGTACAAATAGAAGTTATGGGTGTGATATCTGTTATAACACGTGAAATGGAAAATCACATCTAAATATTCTAAAAATATAACATGTTAATAAAGAAAAAGAAATCCACAAGTAAGAATCGACTAAGGAAAGGAATGTAGGAAAGAACGGCAAAGGCACCTTTAATTTGCACACCATTCCATAAACAATATATTGAACAATGTGTTGATTTGCCTGCAGTGAATACGAGTAAATGGTGTTGCTAGACTTTTTGAAGTACCGGAGTGGTAAGAAAGCTCAAATTTTCTGGTTAGTTTAAAGTGCCGTTTGATAACTAGAGTAGTTTTATGGCGTGGAATGAGGAGTGTAATAAATTACTCGGCCTTAATGCTTTGTTGTGATGGGTTTGTCAATTGCACCCGCATGCTGAAATGAGTTTCTTAGAGGGCCACTCTTAACATGAAAACAAACAGAATTTTGCTGATATTTGGCTGCTTTATTTTTCAGATAGTTTCAGTTTAAAGTTTATATCATTTAGATTTAAACAAAAACGATTGTTTCATTGCGGCCATTCGATTGTTGGAACGTTTTCTAATGCTCCAAGCTATCACCCTAATTTTATTCAAATCAGCGTTAGCCTAAATCTTGCACCAAATCCTGTTTCTTAAGTTTATTCACCAGTTTCAGGGTCTAATATTTCTACCTAAAGAGTGTATTTGTTCTAGGGAGCAAATTGAACGAAATTATGTTTAAACGTGGTTGAACACCAATAAAGACCTTATCGTTTGATTCCAAGACAATAGTTCTCTTATCCGTAGTTTTACATTTGTTACAATGCTAATAAATGGATGTTTAAAAAGATCAATGAAGATTAAAATGAAACGTGTAGCAGTGGTTAGTGCTTAAAGTGCAAACCCCATTTGCTCTGCCATGCTGCTCGGCTTCACCCTTACCTTCGCAATACATTGGGACTTAGCTCTCCTCAAGTCTGGTGCAGCTGTTTCCTAAACCAACACCGCCTAAATGCAATGCCAGTTTGCAAGCATGCTAGCCTAACAATGAACCACAGAAACTTTATTGTATGTGGCTAATAACCAGGTTTGATCCAGATTCTGCTAACAATTATTTTTAAGTCACGTGAACGGATTCCATAAGGTTTTTCCCCCCTCGACTTGGCCCTGCTTGTTTGCCGGGCTGTTTTTTTTCTCTCTCTTCAATACATAGATCTCACAGAAAACCAGTACCCCAGACGTCTGCAAAAACCTATAAGGCAAACAGTTCAGTATTTGTAGGGTGCCGAATCAGTGTCAAGGAGCGAAACTTCATTCTCTGGCCTTTCTGATTTGAAAAGGTTTTGCAGGAGGAAGGAAAGCTGCCTGGAGTAAGCACAAAGCAATATATTTAAAACAGCCGGATAGACTGGAAAATGTAGAATCTTCAGTGTGCTTTGAAACTTTGCCCCAGTAAAGCACATTACCAATTTCACAGCAGCCTTTATCAGTCCTTTGAGGCTGGTTTGGATTTGGCTGAATTCTCAGGTAAGCAATAAGACTTCTTTGTAGCTCTATCTATTTGCACACAGGATAAATTCCAGCTCAGTTCGTAATTAATGGCACAAAATTTGACCTAAGGAAAGGGAAGTCATTGCTTATCGCCAAGCCCGATGGCCCTTTACTCGGATTCTCCTATCTTTATAATGCACACGTCATTTGTAGTTATGTCCTCGAACCTTTTATGGCTGAATTTTGTATTGTTTTTAAAGTTTGTGCTGATATTGCAAAAATGGCTATTAGTTGATAGAACAGAAGAGTATTTAACTTTGGACATTTTAGCATTAAGATAGATCTGTGAGCGTGAGAGCGATTTGTTGGTTTGATGGGATCCACTTGTCCAACAGTGTCCAAAAGACATGTTTTAACTTTAGTCGTCGAAGAGTCGATTTCGTCTATGTCCCAATTTCAGAAGGTTTCTTGCACATTTCAAAGAAACCTGGCGTAAGTTTCTGTATATCTATTTATCTGCTATCTATCTATAGATATGTGTGTACTTATATATTATGTACATATATTTAAGTATGTGTGTGCATTTAATAGTTTCAGCGTCAAAATGTCGAACTTCACTTCGTGGCGTTCATCAATGATTCATTAATATTTGACTCTGTGTGTTGAAAGTTTAACTGTGGCCTTTATAAGACGATTGCACGGATTTTGTTCAGCGTAAAGAATATGGAGTGCGTCTAAAGTTTGCTGACATTGAAAGGCCAATAGCTCGCCTTACTTTTGTACCCTGACATTTGAAGTTACTGTAATGATTATAATTTAACTCAATTCATTACCGGCTATACTTAGCTGTCCAGCTGAAAACTTTTGGTGTATGTGAGTTTTTCTAAAACTGTAGAGTGGGACATGTAAAGCAACTTCCGATCATTTGTGGCACTAAACAATGCCTACATGTCAGAATAGTGTTTTAAGAATACGTGTCTAGATTGTGTAAAATAGATTGTAGTGAATATTTATATAACGACTCTTAGAGACGTTCAAGAAATAAAAATGACAATAAGTAGAAGGAAGCGAGGGTGGAAGTGGAAGGGGCGCAAGAACGTAAAACAGAATGAAGGGACAGTTCAGTACAGAATTTACAAGAGGAAGGGGCGTTTTATAATTAAATTTAAATTGAAGAACTTACGTGCTTAGAATAGAGGCAAATTAACTACTAATCTCTTACATGGAATTTATTTTAACAACTTCAGTCATATGGAAATAGTAGGTGTATTGATATTTTCTCTTACATACTTTCTCTTTGCCCCCAAACTTTCAATACGTGTTGCACTAAAGTAACGTACATCCCGTAGAGAAACAACCCTGTGACCCAGAGATTTCAATTCTATTTCATTAATACACACTGGCCAATTTCTCATCAATGGTTCCGCATCACTATTAACATATATTACATTGAACCTATTTTGCACTTTCTACCACAAGAAATTCCGTGCATCACTCAATTGGCAGAAAACGTGTAAACACACATTTTACATGAGGGTCCCTACAGACACGATTTACCATTCCACTGGAAAAAAAATCAGAATCATCACATCGCTGTCAAGTCCACTCCTCACCCTGGGTTACACTGACTAAAATCACCTAAGCTTTCTGTGACACTGCTTTGCCTTTGTCAGGTAATTATAAACCTTTTCTAGTTTCCATAACTAGCATGGTGTAACGTGTGGGTGTTAAGTAAGCCCAGTACAATAGCGCTCTAAAAAGCACGCTCTGAAAAGGGAGATTCGCGTGGAAGCTTAACCACTGTGGGGCTTCCCTGCATGTCTGACTGTTTTGGTCGAAAATGTGAGGCGCTCCCTTCTTCATAGATCGATTTAAACTCCCGTTCCTGGTTTTAATGCGTTACAAACAGCTATTCATCTGTTCCAAGTTGTTCAGTCGACAGGCTCCGGATAGAGGTCTTTCACACTATGAGATACAGACAACACAACTTACCTTATCGTAGATTTCCTGCAAAGGATTATCGCGGAACAACCTTCTGCAACACCAACAAAACTCTGCTTAAGAAACTTCTCAGGTTTTGTTGGGTAAAAAGTTAGGGTTTGCTTGAAAAAAGTGTTCCTTTAATTATCTCCCAAATTCAAATAAAAGGATTTAAGTTGACGTATGACCACGTGAGCACATAATACAGCGCATTATTGTGGCATTTGGATCGGAGACCTATGCTGGCTTCGGCTGTGATTACGCTTTTCCACTTTCTGTTAAGAGCCAGCTATTTTCTTCTAAAGAGATTGCACTCTGGGCGCTGGATTTCACATGAAGGAATATATGCGAGCAGGGAGAGATGCTGCATTTAGCGGAATGGATTTTATTTTGAGGTATTTCAAATGCTTCCGTTGATTGTTCATTAATATGGTGAGTTATTGCTGTTCAAGGCAAAGGTCAGTGGAAAGGCTTACGGGTGTCAGATTGTGCCAGAACACGCTTAGTTTCCTTTTTTTCTGCTTGCTTCGGCACATAATCCATTTCCAATAATATTTCTCTCCGTATGGTAAATACAAAATAAGTTATTTTGTAGAATATTGTGCGGATTACATGCATGTGTTGTTCCTTAAAACACGAACAATCGAATATTGAAATCCTGTCAATGGCCGCTCTCTGCCGATTATGTACAAACAAAACATCGTATGTTTATCACATAAAATTCGACGCCAATATATCTGGTTGCAATAGCCGATAATAAAAATGATTATTATATCACATGGGCATAAATATACATTTACCTATTCTGACATTTTATTCATTATATAATGTGCTCCAATGAAAGGTTCTTCGTCCATTTTAGAAATCCAGTCAGCTAGTTTGTGAATTGTGCTGTCTCTGGAATTAGGTTATTAGGTTTTTCGTTACTATGTGTGCGACGCTGAACTCTCAATGAAACACATCGCTTAATGGATGGGCATTACATTCTATGTTTCTATATATGACGTACAGTGATTTTATGAAAAAAAGATTAAGACAGTTCTTCAATGGTTGATTTAAAAAAATAATTGTTGCCTAAAAAATGTCCATATTTGTTCATCTTCACAGTGGTAGTATTTGATTAATGCAAGACATAAAGCAGGTTGAATCGGGGGATTATTTACTAGCAGGCCATCATTGCATTGGAATATTGATTGCCTGGAGAATTTAACGAAATAAATTAAAAGGTGATAGAACCTAAACCAATACTGCCCTTTAAAAAAAAATACATGCGCGATGAATAAAAGGCAGGAAAAGACTGGTAATGTTATGCTGGGGGTGCAAATGTTATATAAAATTGCGCCCACCACTGAGTCCTGCTCAGGAAAGGTCAGAGTGTTGCGATTTGATTTATGTTTTCGGTATGCTGGGACAGCCGTGCCAGTGCAATCTGCTTTAACGAATGCTTTACTTCTTTTTATATATGACAAATCACATTGGCAATTATTGATAGCCAGATCAGTACCCTACCGTAATTCTACCAATCGCGTAAAATAAAGCTAAATATGTGTGTGTGTGGAGGGGGGGGGGGGGATTATTGTAAATAAGCTCATTTCTGCGATATATTCAGTCCTACGCTACATGTATATGAACAAAATACATTTATTAGAGGATGTCACTACTTTGCAAACTATTTTGTCGCAAAATGCATCATGCCCGTACTTTGAATATTGTTGTTATTTTTTGTCCTCATTGGACTTTGAAGGCTCAATTTTTTCCTCTATTTAAAACCTTGCATTACATCTGCAGTTTTTAGTCTCTCTCCCCCACCCCCACCCCCACCCTCCCAACGTTAAATGCAAAAACTGAGCAAATATTTTTGTTAAATACATTAAAAAATGTAATTGCAGTTCGGTTACACGTCACTGTTTCTTTTTGATTTATTATCAAGTCTTGGCGCAAATTTGACAAGGCTGAAACATACATAAATAATACAATTGTTTTACAGTGTTTGAGAGCAAATGAGAATTGGATTAGTACAGATGCATTTGAAAAAGATACTTACATAAAGTACATTATTAGCTATGGCGCACAGAAAATCTACAAGGTTTTATATGATAAATCCTTAGCTTGCAAGATTTCGTTCAATATTCAACAAAAATCCTAACGTAGTTCAGAGATTATTTTCTCATTTATTGGAATGTTATAATATGTGTATAATTGATTCAAGATGTTAGGTTGGTTTCTGTCCGTTAATAATCCATGTAGAATTAGTCGATTTACTTAAAGCAAGGATCTCAGTTCTCCGGCGCCTTTTCTTTTACTCCGTGGAAATTAATGGTTTCTCGTTTCCGTTCCAGACTTTATCCTAAATAACAATTCTACGACCAGAGGCTTTTCAGTGAGACTGAACAAACTTTCGGTGAGTTTTCTGAACTATTATGATTTTTAAAAATACATATGGTCGTTAAAAACTCGAAATGCAATCATTGCAAAGTGTCATGTTTATTAGCCCCAGTGCAGGCGGTGGGTGATGCTGAGCATCTAATAAAAGAGCCACAATAGGCTATTACAATTTAAATCACAAGTGGGTTTTAGAATAGTCCGATAAATAAACATAAATATATTAACTATAGAGGAAGTTACATAAATCATACATTATAGGTCGTAAAATTGATGCTAACTCGTTGCAGATAACATTATTTAGTATTAAAGATGGCTGACGGAAATGTAAACTTTTGGTTATGGCCTTCGAATTTCGAGCAAGCTATCTTAGAAATGGAAGTTATGACTGCTGCAATAAAATATCAACACCTTGTAAAAAAGCAGTGGGATCTATCGCTTTGATTAAGCCAAACGTTCTCGCCCTCTCTCTCTCTCTTCGTTTACTTCCTCTTTGTAAAACTTAGCAACTAGCTGCAGGGAGAGTCGTCAATCACGAAGGCGTAAAACATTTCTTATCCAGTATTTTAGTTCGCTGCACCCGACGACCTGGCGATGATTTTAGAAGCGCGCTGACATAAACCGGGCGCTTTCAATTTCTATCCAGCCGCTTCTTAACTGAAACCCACTGAGCCAAACTAAGTTACAGAAAGTTTTTTTAAAATCCAGCACCCGTTGGCGTTACTTTTATGCCATCTTCCTACGACCTCAAGAGAAAGAGAAAAAGTTGGAGTCAGCACTTTAAGAAAAGTATACGGGCTGATCATTGACAATAAAGTACTTCACTACAGATAGAACATTGAGCGGCTTACTTGAAAAGTTGCATACGAGTGAATTTTTGCCCCTATCTTCCCTCCTACGCTGCTTGGCTTCCCCTTTCATGTAGTTGCATCGCAATAAGCGATAGGAGCAAGTGTTTTCTCTTTAGTGCTCTGTTTACAGCCTGAGTGCATGAAGTCATAAATCTTACGTAGCCATAAACGACAGAAGCATTGGTATGCATAAGGGGTGACTATAGCTCATATACTCTTTCACTCCTCGCCTTTCAGCCTCGGTTTTTCTTCTGAAGTGTAACTTTTCACTCCTGTGCCTGAAACACTTTTACTTCAGCATCTTTAACACCTTTAGTTCCCTGAATACTAAGAAATTGGCACTGCTTTAAAACCAATTGAACCTGTTTGAAACCGGCTGTAATTTTACCCTTGTGCCATATTTCCTCCGAACTATTCTCATGCTGTACTTCAAACAAAGGCCTTTCTTTGCAACAAGGAGTTAATAAAAGTTAAGGCAGTACTTTTAACGCGGAAGATTAAAAGCATGTTTAAAGAATGTTTACCTTTATATAAATTTAATATAATTATTATTAAAATGTGAGTTGATTGAAATGGGCCGAGTTTGATTCAAGTTATGATTGCAGAGATTCAATGATTGCCAAACCCAAGCGCTTGTGTCCTCCGCGTTGGTTAATTTGCATAATTTTTCACTTGTGACGCTATGTTTCGGGGGAGTTTACCCAGCCTGTCTGTTCAGTACTCCCAGACAGCAATCTTAAAATCCGCGCTTTTAGCATTCAATATTCATAAGAAACATACCCCATTTCTTTGGTATTAGATAAGAGCAGCCAGGAAAGCTGATAGTAGTCTTATCTCCCTGACCAGGGCGCGCTACCATAATCACAGGGCTGTCTATCGAAAAGCTAGAGCCTTCTCTCCAGTTCTTTGCAGCTCTACCATTTTCCTTTCCCCATTTGCGGTTGTCGCCAACGAGTGAATTTCAGCGCATAAGAGTAACTGTTTACCTTCATTCTACTTAATTTGGAAGTTTTGAAACTCCTGCTTATCGATTTCCCCGGTGATTCTGAAAATATTGTGCCGTGGTCTGCGTCTATCGTCAGAGGCTAAGGTAAGCTGGACACAAATAGGCTATCACTCGTGAATGGCGGAGTTTATGTCCCAGTGATTTATGACCATATGACTTAAATCTCGGTTCAAGAAGAGTTCACATGCTATAGCTTCCTTTCACGTCGTGACTGATACCCGTAGGCTTCGAATTCAAGTCTTTTATTTCTATTTTCTGCTTCTCCTTCGCCGTTGATCGGTTTCTTTGAGATATTTTCCTCTACATTTTCCAAGTTTTGTGAATTTATTGTTGCCTATAATGCCGCCTGAGGCAAATCTATACACATGAACTAAGAAACACTGTTGCTCTTGGTGGAATCTGGGTTCCAGTGCTTTCTTTTTCAACTTTTTCTACCTTTCTTACCTTTAGATATGTTAGAGGGAACGCGGAAGGTTGTTTATGGTGGCAATTTATTTGCAAACATGCATTTACGCCTGGGCTTATCTGTATCATTAGTTGGAAAAAAATACATTAATTTAACAAATACCTAACGTGGAGGAAAGTTTGTTAGCCATGAGTCCATATTTCACTCCAATAGATAACATTTTTCTTCTGCTGTGCTGTCCGATTAGCAGTAAATATATATATATATTTATGTAAGAATAAAACAGCTTCTGTATTATCTGTACAACGTGTCAGTTTCCAGTCACAAACCATCTTTGTACTAAAACATATGAACAGAATGAGAAAGAATAGCACTCCAAGGTATATTTTTTTAAAAGATTAGGAATATTGAAGAAATTGGTTTACAAAATACTGAAGGGTTACTGAGTGTAATGGCGTAGAATTAGACGCAGAGCGTTACACAGGTGAGTGAGGTTGTATTTGTTGTTGAAAGAAAAATGGCGGACAGCACGCAGGTCTGCGAAACCAAATGAAGATTTCGATGTTTGAGCTCCGATTATCAAGGATTTCCAATAATTATTTTTCATAATGGAAGGAGTAAAACACAGCGTTTTCCTAATAGTTTATTTCTGCTTGCTTGAGAACAAGCCTTGATAATATAGCAAGAATAACTCGAAACATTGCAAATTATTGACAACTCCTTAACACTCAAACCCAATAATTCAATAACTTTTATGTTACTGTCGCCTATGGTGGTAACCAGCTCCTTAAACTTATCCAAGGGCCTGTGGTTTCAGGCGTAGCACTGGACAGTTTGCTGTGCATCACTCATTATTTAACGATTTCAGCTTTAGAAAATGCTTCGAGAACTTTAAGTGCTGCGAACAACACCAATGACAGATTCTATAAGGTCAGGACGTTACAATTATCTTTCAAAAGCATGTTTTGTTGCTTGGAGCGTCCAGTTTCAGAAACACACAAAAATGTTATTTAAAACCTGTACTTAGCACAACTCTGTCCTCCCTTACTGACCTTAGCAGCTTCGCTTTCGCTTACAGCTCTAAAAAAAATTACAGCAGCCTTGAAGTTCAGGTCATATTCAATGGGATGTAGCAAAGTATGTTTTACAGAAACCTAAGAATGTACAAGATTAGAAAAGGACAATGCAGTACATTTGGCCGGTCAACAAAATTGTACGAAACACACAGAAAACATTTTGAAACAATCAGGTTTAAAATGAACAGTAAAGCTCTGTTTACCAGAAGCTTGAACTATTTTCTTAGCAGTCCCACAAAATGGAAGGGCTCGCTTTAAAAGTGTATTTTCCTTTGTATTAGTGTGACTGGGGCAAAGAAAGGCCTAGCAAATAATGGTGTGCTCGACTAGGTTTTCAAAATAAAAAAAATCTCTTCATAATAACCGATCTCTAGATATCTTAAACTACAGAACGTGCGCGTTTGTGACAAAACATCCGAATATTTTTTGTAGATTAAACAAAGATCTGCAGGCCCAGAATGAGCTTTGTATATCCGAAGCGAAAATAATTCGCTGATGTCCTTTCAATTGATTTTTATTCCATGCGAGATGCAGTTTAAAATTATTCTTTAACTGAGATATAAGGATTATTGGATTTTCAGGAAGATGATAATTAACTGAAACACTTGAATAGAATCGTGCTATGTTTACTGCCGGTTTCTCATGATGCAGGCGCTTTATGTGGGCTGGGCTCGCAACTCTTCCCCCGGCCCAGTGACCCCCATACATCAAATTACGAGCAGTTTCAGAGACAGAGCCTATTATCGTTTGGTTGGAAGAAAAGTTCACACCGTGGTCATGAAGAAGAACGCCAGTTTTTCAGGTTCCTGGTGCTTTCCGATCCATCATGCTTTTAGCAGGTAGAATTCAAACAGTAAAAGGAACCCGTGGAAATTTCCGCCAGACCAAATGGTGACCTGTTAAAAGTGGAACCAACAACAAGCAAGACATTTCTACCCGCCAGTCTGTATAAATTTGGAGAGCCAAAACAAGCACTAGTTAAAATGCAATGATATCAAACACAGAGCACTTAATGTCCACTTAGGGCACATACTGAATGTTTGTTCCACGTTCCGGGTTTGAGAATGGCGAGAGCGGTATTTTAACACTCTTTTCCAAAGAAACATCTTTATTACAATACCAGTGGTGCCTGTTACACGAGAGGAATGCACAAATACGAACTAACACTACTAAACAGTCAGCGGCAAAATCTGCCAATATTTTTAATGATATTTAAATGATAGCGTTTTCACACGGTGCCGCAATTAACTTGCTAGTTATGTTTTGAATATAACGTTAAAATAAACCCATGCATAAATTAGAGTTTGCTTTTTTTGGCTTTCTTTGCAGAAAGTTTTAGCTGCTAAATCTGCTTTCACTCGGTTTCACTTTTTAACAAATCATTAACTTGTCACAGTGATTGCATCATTTGGATTTCATCTCATTAGATCTGCTTGAGATGTAACTAACGAATCACATATTTACAATTGAGTCCGGTTTCCAAAGATGTACAGAGATCGCAAAACTATAACATTCCGTAACCATTGGTTTGAAAATTGTTTTTATATAAACGTATCGTGGTTCTTCTTTTCAACTACCCAAGAAGAAGGCTGCTCCTATTTTAACCTACCGAAATCCATGTCTCACGTGAGCCCTTATGTAGTATTGTATTTCCCCGATGAGACAAAATAAAATAAAAAGCTGGAATCTACAGCTACCGATCGTTTGCTGCTCAGCCACACTGAGCATTTACCGCCGAGAATCAGTTTTAAACAGCTGTTATACTCAGATTGCCCAGGGCTAAACTGTGTGACCAAATATTGCTGCACACTTTTTTATGCCTTTTCATGTCAGTTGCTATTGAGAGTAAGATGGATTTGTACCATTTCGCCATTATGGTTTTGTTTCTTGTAACCCCAGATCTACCCGAAGAGGCCATTGGAAGAAGAGAGTCACGTGACACAGGGTGCCAATGTTATTCTATAAGGGTGTCAAGACCCTGTCAGTTTGCGAAATAAATATTGGGAAACAACGAGATGCAAAAAGCGACATACTACGACAGCTCTGCAATTTTCGGTGGTTACACATACCAAGGAGCAAATGGTTTTAACTACAATGCCAGTCAGCAGCAATATCCGCCTTCGTCCCACGTGGAAAGCGACTATCATCGACCCGCCTGCTCTCTGCAGTCACCTGCTAGCACAGTCTCCCATCACAAACCCAACGATATCAATGAAAGTTGCATGCGAACCAGTGCCAGCCAACCGAGCCACCACCCAGTTATTGCAGAGCAACAGCAACAGAAGCAGCCACCACCTCCACCTCCACCACCTCCACCACCACCGTCTGTCTCACCACCCCAAAATACCAGCAGCAACTCGACCCAGTCCAGCACAAGCAAAAACCCCACTCTTACCTCACAAACCACCATTAGTAAACAAATATTCCCCTGGATGAAAGAGTCGCGTCAAAACGCCAAGCAAAAAACCAGCAGTTCCAGTTCAGGTATATGGCGTCCTGTCTTACCTTTTGATTATCAATCGATATGTCATTGCTACAGTGGGTAAAGTTGCTAATGGAACTATTGGAACTGCATAGTGATCGCCCTCATCTCTATAATATACGAACAACTGAATAATTTCAAAAGTTGTGGAACCCTGTCCTAAAAATAATGTAGAGATCATTATCAAACAGTGATTAGGCAAGTAATCTATAAACATAAGCACTAATATTTCCTAAATGTAGGTTAGGCAATTTAAATACATATTATCTGGAAACAGTTGAGAGAGTGCATCTCCCCCTCTCCCTCTTCCTCTCTCCCCTCTCTCTCCATCTCTCGCAATCCCCCATCTCTCTCTCCCCATCTCCCATCTCTCTCTTCCTCTCTCTCTCTCCCCTCTCTCTCTCTCTCCCCCTCTCTCCCACCCCTTTCTCTCACACACATACACACATCCTCTACTCTAAATCCACATTTACCTAAATTATACCAGCTATATCTTAATAAGATATAATACATATTTATATAACATATACATATAAATCTTCAGTGATGTGCCTATACACTACCTATGGATAGTTAACCATATCTTAAAGGGCCAGGTTTTGGGAGATGAACTGCATATTCTTCACCTAATTTTCAGTTTTAATGACCAGTGTATATATGGTTGGACTTGTACTGTCTAGTGTTTGTGTGCAACTATGGAAATATATGCATGCACACAATTCTAATTGATAAAATAAAATAATAACTAGTGATAACCAGATTTGCAGACAACTGAACTGCTTGTACTAGTCAAAATGATTTGATAATATTTAGATATCAGATTTGCATCTGTGGCTGCAACTGCAAATACACAAACATATACCTGTATTGACAGAAAAAGAGAGGGCTATATTTATAAAGAGCTTTGATAAATTATCTATAAACCATAAGAGCAGATGGTAACGTAACTCAAAATCACGATGAGTGGATTTGAATGATCGTTACTTGTATTTAACATATAATAAAATATCTCTAGCCAAATGTCTTCCTAGCTATCACTCAATAGCTGGAAAACAATCTTTCTCATCGTGTTTGATACCATTGTGACATGAACAAGTGTAATTCTTGGAATGGGGGAAGGGCACTGCAAAGTGGTTTGTTTGTATATTTGTATGTAAAATGGCTCCGGTAGCAAGAAATCGGTTTACATTTATAAATAATACCCAAACATTATGATTAGATATGTCTATCTGTAGGTAATTCAATGTTATTGGCACGCATCGTGGTTTTTAAAAGGCTGTTCTACTGATTACATCTTGGGTCAAATTCGCACGTCGTTTCGGCACTACGGCTCAAAACTTAACCTTTTGATTGGAATTGTGCTTATAAAAATAAGGCGCTATAACTTTTAAACAATGTAATTTAAAGTGTAGTTTCAGATTTATTTTCAATGGTGCATTTTAATAAAAGACTACCTAGCTTTATCAAATGTACATTATTAGATTTTAATGATGGTTTATGTATGGTTATGCCTCTATTACTAAGTATAATAATTCAGTAAAGGAGTAAAGATTGAGTATTTTTTGAGGGGTGGAGAATGAGCCATTAAGGTTTAAATAATAGGGGCTAATATGTCAACGTAACCTCTTGAGAATATATTAGAATAGGTCACAGAGATTTTTTTATATATATATCTGTTATATTTTCAACATCTACAATGCCTATAAATAGATTAATCGTTGTTTTCATTATTTACAGTTGAAAGTTCTGCTGGTGAAAAAAGTCCTCCTGGTCCAGCCTCCAAGAGGGCACGCACAGCATACACCAGTGCCCAGCTCGTGGAACTGGAGAAGGAGTTTCACTTTAACCGCTACCTTTGCAGGCCCCGGAGGGTCGAAATGGCCAACCTGTTAAACCTCACTGAAAGACAGATTAAAATCTGGTTCCAGAATCGTAGAATGAAATACAAAAAGGATCAGAAAGCGAAAGGCATGCTAACTTCCTCTGGAGGACAGTCGCCCTGCAGAAGCCCCATCCCACCATCAGCTGCAGGAGGATATGCAAACTCGATGCATTCCTTGGCAACCAGTGCGCCATATGACCCCCACTCGCCTACGTCCTTTAGCAAACCTCATCAAAACGCCTATGCTATTCCTACGTCTTATCCCGGGCCCCTCAACAGTTGCCCGCCTCCACAGAAGAGGTATGCTGGGACGGCAGCTGTGACGCCTGAATATGACACGCACCCTCTTCAAGGCAATGGCGGCTATGGGACTCCTCATTTACAGGGTAGCCCAGTGTATGTTGGAGGGAACTTTGTGGAATCCATGCCGAGCTCTGGGCCTTCCCTTTTCAGCCTAACTCACCTTGGCCATCCTCCCTCTGGAAACATGGACTACAATGGTGCAGGGCCAATGACCAGCAACCATCACCATGGACCTTGCGACCCACATCCCACATACACAGACCTTTCTTCGCACCATCCGTCTCAGGGAAGACTTCAGGAAGCGCCGAAACTGACTCATCTGTAATGGACCAGTTAGCTCCTGGTGGACTATCACTTTCTCATGCTTTTATGTCATGTTATCTATGATTACACTCCCTCTTCCCCCTCCCCTTTTTTGATTTAGTATCAACCTTTATAGTTTACATGTAATGTTGTACCTATCGACAACCAATCCTTGCTTGCATTGCTCTGTCTCTGGTTAGTGGTTGTTCTTTTCATGGACTCCAGCCTTAGCATTCAGTAGTAGAAGTGAAGTACTAAGGCTTACAGAACTTTGCATATATAATCTTCTACTCTTATGGAACAGGGTATATGAACAAATTTTCTAAAATTACTTACACGTGAATTTGTTCGTGCTTTATTTTTCCTCGCGAGGAACAGTAAAATGGTTTATATTGCACTTCTTTACATTGAATGGTAAAACAAGATCAAAGCGCTTGTACAGGGTCTCCCTGGGCAAATAAGTGTTCTTGTCCATCTTTCAGTATGTGTGTATGCTGGTGAACATTCAAATTTATTTATTTGCTCTTGCAAAGGAGAATATTCTAAGTGTTTAAAATATTATTTATCCCCATCGACGCATATTTATAAAGAGAACTGTACATTGACTATTTACTTGGTTCTGTTCAGCCTTGTGTTTTAAGTCATGGTAAATATATGTTATTTTTAAATTCCTGTAAAATACACAGAAAAGTAGTTTTCTGTTAGTAATGTATTCATGAAAAACGCAATTCGGTCAATTGTGGGAATAACGCCAAGACAAAGGACTTAGTCTGTAACTGTAGTATTCTTAAAATGGAACACAAAATTGCTACAATTTTGTTTTAGGTATGCATTCCATGCTGCAAATGAGATATCCGTTGAACAGCTAGTTCTGACGAATAAATTTTTTTTGTCAGCAATAATGTGTTACTTGTAGTGTTAACTCAGCTGAAACATATACACTGTTTTCTTCAAAAATATTTGCGAAAATGTAAACCGGTTCAGCAATACACAGCAAGCACACAGCTCTCTAGTCAGATTTCCTTTGTGTTGTGTGGCTACAACCAAGTACTTCAACCCCCACACTGTAACATCATCCATTATCATGTGGCTTGCATCTGTCTCCAATGCTCCATTTATTGAGGCCGAAAAAGAAAAGGACTCATTTTCTCCCCCACGCAAGAAATGAAAAGATGTACAAGGAGGCATTACTGGCTTAATTTTATTTAATTATTAATAATGGTTTGTTTGATCAAGATACATATATCGTACATGTAAAAGGTACAGATATTGCATTGGATAAAAATATTTCACCAGCCAAGAGAAACATTGCTTTTGCCGCCTGGTCCGTTTTCCATATAATCCTGTATATGCAGAGAGAGGGGAAAAAAGAGAAAACGTCAGGATTCAAAAGGGCTTGGTATTAATAGTTTTAAATGAATATCTGATTTAGAAACACTACTGAAAAATATTTTTATAACTCTAGCTGCTGAATATACAAATTCCAGATATGTCACGATTCTAAAATAAAATAAAGACAATTTGAGGTGCATTTTTTATAATGAAACATCAGACATCAGTCATGTATCTTTGGATTCCGGTACTTTTTAATGCGTACGGCTCAACATCCAACCATTTCAAACAAGGCACGAAAGAACCTTATTTAAAAAATATTGGCAGCATGTCCCTTACTTATATTAAAATGTGTTACGAATTTCAGATAAAATGTACTCCACATTTGCTCTTTCACCAGTAAACTGTTCTGTTAAAACTACAAATTACGATGTAAAAATATTCAGCAATTCATCATTTACAAAGATTCCTTTTAATCCCAATGACCAAATCTTTTTTAATACAGTGCGCATTTCCCGGGCCAACAAATAACACTCAAAAGTGAAAATATAGTGATAGTGTACCATTCCATTTGTACGATCGTTGCTTAACAATTTTCCCTTATGCAGATTATTGATTTCAAAAATAATATTTGAGACTAGATGGCATGGACATTCATTAATTTATTACGTAAAGATCAACTATAGTTTTAGATAACCCATTACTACACTGCAAATTGTGCCCATAGGTTTCTTAAATTATGGAACAACTGGAAAAAGAAAACTTACACTTAATACGCAATTAAAAAAATGGAAATTAATTTCCATGTGGTAGAGCCTGAGCGCCGAGAAAGGAGACGCCATGTTGTCGGCATACTCGCTGTCAGAGCTTCCCAAAGGACATGCTGTCTAATTTATCTTCCTATCCAAAATACATAGGAGACTTTCTTTACTCAGCTAGCAATGTTTTAAATGTGATACAATTAAAGTGCATATTGACGAACTGAAAGATTCTACCTCAGCATAACATGGACTACATTACATCAACAAACTACCACAAAGCACAAGTTTTGTAAATTCAGATTGAACGAAATTATTTTGTGAGCTCTTACAAGCAGGGTCAACTTTTTTTTCTGTACAATGCATGCAAATGAATCTTTTTAACGAGAGCACGCTTTAAAAAGTCTGGTTTTAGACGTGATCCGAAAGATTGCTGTAATATTGCATAATGAAATATTAAAAAGTTATTTGACAAGTTTACTAGGTTTCCAAATATTAAATTGCAACGAAATATCCCGTAGAAGTGTAATATTTTACTCAATATTTATTACTTCCCTTAACTTATTTCAGAATGACGTTTCCAGTTTTGAATCAGCTTAAATGTCTGTTCTCAAAAACAATATAAAGCCACGTAATTACTCCCAGAACACAATCATGATTTACTCACAAAATAGTGACAATCTAACTGCCGCTTACTTATTTATATATAAACACCCCAGAACATGATTTTCTTCAAGCCGTATGGGATGTAAAACTGAAGCATTCTCAGCGGGATATGTGTCTTTTCCCTAAATTTTCCAAGTAGCAAATGTATTAACAAAATCAACACTTTTATATCTTAAAATTATTTTCGGTTTCATTCCATTTTATGTATCTAACAAACTGAATCAAATGCGCTTTGCTTTCGCCCACATGCCCTTGCAACAGAAAGGCTGTGAAAATCTGCAGAACGCCAACACCTACACACATTTCACATACAAAAGCTCCATTTAATTGCAAAAAGGTCGTTCCATTTGTAGCTGAGCACCAAAACCTACAGTTCAAACTTAAAAGAGGGAAAGCTAGTATAACTGATTAACTGGTTTTATATTTTCTACGAACTCACCCTTTGCTGCGTTATCTATCAGTAGCGTTGAATATGCTGTGATGATAAATAAAATATTTCCTGTAACTATTTAAAGTACCAACCAGGGTTCTCACTCTCTTACTGATGGTATTCGACATTACAGAGAGAAGCTTTAAATGTGTTCTTGGGGGCCAGAAGCTGTCAGACCTTTTGCCGAACAAGATTGATAGCGCACATACTTCCTTACAGCTTTGTTTGCGGTATAAGCAAAACGGAGGCCTAGAAAACCACTACCATTTCCACCTTGCCCAGTTCAACAAAATCCCACCACTTTACAATTCCTTGTTTGCGAAGGAGAATTTTTCTAAGTGCTAATATATTTACTAACTACTGCATGGCCATAACGAATATAAGTGCATCGTGACTTTGCTTTCATCCGCCTCCCCCCCCCCCCCGCCCCCCGCGTTTCACAATTTAGATAGAAGTAATATTAATTTTTAAAAGGAAATCGAAATTTAAGTTTTTGAAAACAAACCTACAGTTTATTTTTTCGTCCCTACCACGCAAGTTATTGTTTTATTAAAACCGTTTCGTTTTATTTATATATATATACATGTGTGTGTGTGTGTATATATATATATGTGTGTGTGTCTATGTATGTGTGTTTTAAACGCAGTAATCTATTATCACGCGCAGTTAATCTTTAGACACTACAAATTTCACAAAACACAAGAGATTACAATACCTTCAGTGATACGCCTTTTACGTTTTTCGTTGGTCATAAACGACTATAAAAATAATGTAATGTAGTATCCAGAATCACCACCACATCGACCTCCTGCTTGAATTATAGTCTCCATACAGCACAATAATCAAAGAATATCCAGTACTGTACAAATATAATAATAGGGGACCGAACTCCCAACGAAAACATGAAGCAAATGGCTGTAGCTTCGCCTTGTGTAACTTCTTATGTGGCTGGGTTCTGGGGTCCAGTGTCAAAACTTTGAAGATTAATGGATTACTTTGTTAATGACTCTAGGCGTCAGATTTAGGTGCAAGATGATTTGTGAGGTGCAAGTCGTCTTCGTGACAGTCGGTAACACAGAGAGAAAGAGAAGCCAGCAAGTGTGCAGGAGTCAGAGAGGGAGAGAGAAAGAAACAGGCAAGGCTGAATGAACTGATTTCCACGAGATTTAAAACAAAAATCTTTTACACATTTATTATGGGAAGATGGATCAAAAAGTGGAAATCAAAACACTGCTGGCCCAGAATGAGGCGTTCCTCTCCGACTTTTTGGATCAATCACATAGACAGTGCCTTCTTTTGATTAAACCCCAAATTGTCATTGGGCAGACGCAATCATGTGACAGCGAATTCGGTCCAATTTCAACCTTGTCTCCATGAATTCAATAGTTTAATAGTAGCACGGTCCCCATACGGCTGTAATCAGTGAATTAGAAAAAAACCAGCAGCGATATTTATTATTTTTTTAACGGGCCAAAAAATAACTAACACCTAACTTTCTCCCCCTACGTTCTGTGGAGACGGCAATGAATTACGAATTTGAACGAGAAATTGGTTTTATCAATAGTCAGCCGTCGCTTGCTGAGTGCCTGACATCTTTTCCCCCTGTCGGTGATACATTTCAAAGTTCATCAATCAAGAACTCGACGCTTTCACACTCGACAGTGATTCCTCCTCCTTTTGAGCAAACCATCCCCAGCCTGAATCCCAGCAGTCACCCTCGCCAAAGTCGGCCAAAACAGAGCCCAAATGGCACAAGCCCTTTACCAGCCGCGACTCTACCTCCGGAATACCCCTGGATGAAAGAGAAAAAAAACTCCAAGAAGAATCACCTGCCTGCTTCTTCTGGACCCGCAGCATCCTGTCTTTCCCAGAAAGGTCAGCTCAAAGACGTTTCAGTTCTAATTATTGTCTTAACTTAGTCTCGCTTATTTGCATGAATTGTTTAATCAGTTTTATTTTTGCTGCTAGTTAATAATTAAGAGATTGAAACACTTTCGCCGACTTATTTAATGGAGGATGATTTATTTGCCGAGCTAGTCAGAAAATGACCTTCTGTGCTCTCCCCATCCCAGAGTTTTGATATTTGACAGTAATGAAGAGTGATAGATGAGCGCACTTTCATGGTAAAGCAGCTGATGCAGAGATCACCAAATGTGGAAATGCTGTTGCAAACTTTGTTGCAAGATTAGGCTTTGGTGCATGTGTATTTTGTAATATCTTTAATATTTTAGCAAGTGGCAGACGCCACAGCCGCAGACATTGAAACAATGGGTTTACTGCATTCAGGCGGCCATTTTGTTGCAGTGGATGGTCTATATTTTATCTAATTTTGGTTCAAGTGACTGTAAACTGTTTTATTATTGTTATTCACTTCCATTTATTTGTAGAAACTCATGAAATTCCGGATAATACAGGTGGGGGGTCGCGGAGGTTAAGGACAGCTTATACAAACACACAGCTTTTGGAGCTGGAAAAAGAATTTCACTTCAACAAGTATCTGTGTCGACCCAGACGGGTGGAGATTGCAGCTTTGCTTGATTTAACTGAAAGACAAGTGAAAGTGTGGTTTCAAAACAGACGTATGAAGCACAAAAGACAGACCCAGTGCAAAGAAAACCAAAACGGCGATGGCAAATTTAAGAATTTGGAGGACAGTGGGCAGACTGAAGATGACGAGGAGAAGTCACTCTTTGAGCAAGGCATCAACAATGTTACAGGCGCTCTCTTGGACAGGGAAGGCTATACTTTTCAAACCAATGCACTGACTCAACAGCAGGCCCAGAATTTACACAATGGAGAATCCCAAAGTTTCCCAGTTTCGCCTTTACCCAGCAATGAGAAAAATCTAAAACATTTTCATCAGCAGTCACCCACTGTTCAAAACTGCCTGTCAACAATGGCCCAGAACTGTGCAGCTGGCTTGAACAATGACAGTCCAGAGGCCCTTGATGTCCCTTCTTTACAGGATTTTAACGTGTTTTCCACAGAATCCTGCTTACAGCTTTCAGATGGAGTATCGCCCAGTTTACCAGGGTCCCTCGACAGCCCTGTGGATCTTTCTGCTGACAGTTTTGACTTTTTTACGGATACTCTAACCACAATCGATTTGCAGCATTTGAACTACTAACTGCAAAGTCGCTGTGAGCAGAATATGCCTTCTTTTAAATTCGTTTTCTTTCCTTCAGTTCCTTTCAAATGGTCAGTATTTTTTCCTTTTAATTAACTTGAATGTGTTCGAGGCCCATCTATAATTGCAAAAGTTCGTTATTATCTTTGGACTAATGCCCCTTCTTTCATAACTCGTCATCCAGCAATATATGGGTCCCTCGCGAAAATTATTGCATAGAAATCGACAAATCTCTACTTTTCCCTCTTTTACTTTTGTATTATTTTAGGGTGCATTGTCATAAATAATTTGATAGAGCAAAGTATTATACGCTACAGGTAGCCATCCTGAAGCATTTCTCTCTCAGGACTATTTTCACTTGATAGATATCCTTTGATTTCTTTTTGACATAAATTCATTAATAAAATTGAACAGTCTGGTCAGTCTCGTTCTTTACATTTTTCATAACAGCATTTATTGAACGAAGAATAAAAGAATCCAGGATCTTTATTGTATAACTCTACAGAAACAACAATAAAACTGGGTTTGAAAACTTTGCTCGAAACTGTTTGTGACACAGATCCAGGCACTAGGAAAATCTATTAATATTGCGTTTATTAAATTATACAAAATATGTGGTGCTACATTTTAACATTAACACTTTCATAACCTGAACAAAAGCAAAAAGAATACCATATATAGAAATTAATAATTTTTCGCAGAAAAATCTTCTTAAGTTCACACTCATGGACACTTCTGCCACCACTCAGAAAATCTAGGAAAGAAGGAAAAAAGTTTAGTAGTGTCCATGTCCATGTGTGTTACTAAACAAACCTCTTTATTTATTGATGTCATAACTAATCTTTAACGCTGATTCCTCTATTCCTTATCTCGCTTGCTGCCAGTCATCATCAGCAATATAAATTCGCATATGTTTTACTGCGCCAAGCGCCGTTTAACCTGCTATTTAAAAAAAAACTGGTGTTAAGGCACTCACGCATTACCACGCAGTTTATTATTTTACTAATAAATCGTACATTAGAAATTTAATATCGAAAACGGATTTTATTCAATTAGAATCACAACTTCATTTTAAGAAAAAAGAGTGCGCTTCGGGAGAGCGCCGGCGCAGCGCTTTAAAAAAATCTATTCAGCACAAATGTTTAATTTGTTACATCCTTCTTTTTGAAAAAGCCTTCAGAAAACATGATCTGAAATCTTGGCCCACATTTTATAAAAACACAACGCATATTCTGGTTTGTTATTACGTTAGTATTTGTATAAATAAAACAACAGCTGTAGGAATGCATCTTCATTGTGCACTAGGATTTTTAGGCAACCATTCTTTTTTTGTTTTAACCCTCCTGTAACACCCCCTCTCCCTCCACGCCCCCTCCCCCGAACAGCTTGTTCCAACGCTTATTTCGATTCAACAGAAACTTTCAATATTAGCCGCGGTGCATTATATGTTGGTGTTGCGGTCTGAAACACGTTGGGCTTTTGCGTAAGCAATGACAGGACCGGCTCTGGAGGTAATTCTTCCTAAACTCATAAATCAAAGCCCTTTTATGAATGAGAATGTCATCAAATGGATCAATCGCAGCAGCACATAACAAAAAAAATCATCTTACGTATTTGCCTAGACTGGGGAACCCCTGTCAGCTTCTAACTTGTAGGCGTTGAGTCGTAATTCATTTTTACTGTTTCTTGTAAAGAGCACGGCGCTTTCTATTGCTGCTGCTGGCACTCACTTCGAATTTGAACTTACAACGTAAGGATTTACAATGATGCAACTGCTGGGCTGGAGTTCCAATTGTTTAATCATTAATCAGGGAAATAATGGGAAGGACTTTTTACTGCACACTGTATCACTGGCTTTGTGTTGAGGCGTTTTTATTACTTTCTTTATCAGGCTGCTGTATTCAGTGCATAAGGAAGGCGATACTTTTGCCGATTAAAAACAAACCGCACGGGCAAATAGTGACACATTGTCGATAAGCTGTCACTATTAAACAAGTCTTTACACGACATAATGGGCAGGTTACTAGGTGATCTGTCCTTACCGAGAAAGTACAACGAGAGAAGCTCGCCCGGTTACTCTGAACTACAGGCTCTTACGCCGCCCTCAATGGCGCATCGTTAAGGCAATTACCCTAATTTACGGGGGGTGGGGGAGGGGAACGGACATCTCACGGGATAGTTGGGGAAACTGCCTCAAGAAAAACATTCCTCTGTGGGGGGAGGGGGGGCGGGGAGAAATGTTATTTTTTGCAGCATTCAAAATGAAAAGTATACAAGACATAATTTTTTTTTTCCCGAAAACGATCCAATCCAGATTTCTTCAGCAGGCAGTTTCCGCTGCACTGGATGTTCAGACCCAGTAAATAAAGATGGCGGAGTTGGTTGTTACAGTAAAGCTTTTCATTTGTTCCAACTCACTAGCAAACGCAAAGAGGAGAAAATGCACGAAAATATGATTTCTAATTGCCGTCTAATAGAAGACGAAAAATGCATTTTCAAGGTAAATCGATAAAATTTACCAGTGCGAACAGAAACGGAAGATTATTTTACTGAACTCCGACAAAAAGGTTTCGTGTGTTTTTCCCAGTGCATTTCCATGTTCATTTTGCCTGATTTAAGGATAATATGTCAGTAGACCATTACTCACTTGGAGTTAAAACTGGAGTTTTACTGAACTTCAATCGACAAATCACAGAGTAAAAGCATCATATTTTGTACCAACAGTGCATAAAAGTTCCATGGCCCAGAAGTATATATTAAAAAAATGCTTCCCTGTGACATTTTCTTTTAAACAGATTGTTGCTCGTTTTATGAAGTCCGTTTAATAATTAAAACACACATGGGCCTCAAATAGCAGCGATCAGCTCTTGCTCCACTGCATTGTCCAAAGATACGTGGAATACTATCGTTAGGATTTTGGGGTTAGTTGTGAAGACTCAATCAAAAATATTCCACAAATCTTAATGGGACATTTATTTTCGTTAATTAGTTTTCAGATCTCACTGGTGCTCAAAGCCTAAATCTATACCGAAGTAATCTCAATTTTCCACGTGTGGTCGCCATTTCACAATGCCTGTTTATGGTAGGGCTATAATCCACCGTTTGTCATAATTAATTAATCCGAGTAAATTACTGTCTGTAACCCTGATCCGCGTCACTCTGTAATGTGCAAAAGATTGATCTCACATTACCACCGACCCTGACTGCTCGGAGAGGACTCTACAGGAAGCTGACAGATGGGCGGCAGCGCCTTCCAATCGGCCACGTTTGCTTACATTTTGCTTCAGCCAAGGGGAGTTATTATTCATAGCTGTGTGTAAAAAAAATTATATTCTGATTCCCGCTGCAACCAGAATAAATAGGCAGACAGCCAACATAATATAGAAAGACTCTTTGGCTGCCTGTAACCCTATAGTCAGGAGATGCTCCCACCAGCCTGTGTTCGATTGAAGAGGCTGCTTGCTCATTTCCATGCCAATAGCTCGAAAGCTGAGGACAGGCAAAGGCCAGGCCTTGATAGGCTGCTGCCTGCTTCCTTGTGACATTATTGCACATTGAAGGCATGGCGCCTCCTTTTACAAGCGCACACCATATCACACACAGCTTATATACAAACTCTACATCATAAACCTCTTAAATCCAATCAATCATTTTTGCTTTGAGGGTCGTCTTCAGTTATGTTGCACGGATTAGCAATGAGGGTATAATCAGTCAATAATAAATGTGCACAGGCTATCCTGTGTCTGAACGAAATGTAACTGCAGCAGTTACCTATATTTTCTTTCATTAAAGTGCACGAAGCGGTCTGACACATAACAGACTCGCTTTGCACAGCTTTTGCCGACCTATTGAAAAAAACGCCGCTCACCCACAATGCTATAGCTAAGAAACGGGAGAGGAACATCTGATTCTTTTCCCACTGTGGAGCGACGCTGACACTAACACATTTCCGATAGCTCTTTAGGTCCTAGGTGTTAGGTATGTCATCGAGCGGCTTTTCTTACCTGACAGAGCGGCTGCTGTGCGGAAGAAGACAGGACATCCCCCGTTGTAGACGCGCGATCGGCGCTAACACTAATGCCACTGCAGACCCGAGCAAAACAGTACGCGCATCATGAATAAATTCCTGCTGCATTCTGCCGGGCATGCTTTGAAGTATAATGCATTTGTGGGCTAATAATGCGCGTAACCTTGATGGAAGAGCGTTTGTAATTTAAATGCCACTAAAACAGTGATCGATCACCAACAAGAGCATGCAAACTTCGCAGGGAACTCCGCGATTGGACGGATCGGGTCACGTGGCGACACTTCACTGTATATTGATATCATTTTCTTTCAGCCCCATTGAGGAAGTGGGCAAGTTGGCACGGTCCATCCAGGTTGGTGGACAGTCACTTTACATGCTGGTTATTCCAGTGACAGATGGACAATGCAAGGATGAACTCCTTTCTAGACTATTCCATCATTAACGGAGAAACTGGGACCTGCTCTTCCAGAAGTTACCATGCAGATCAAGGAATTACAACTTATCAGTCTTGTGCCGTTAGTAATAATAACTGCAACGCTGATGACCGCTATATCGTGAGCAGAAGTATCCAAATAGGTGGTCCTCCTCATCATCATCACCATCACCAGACTAGCTACACACATCACAACAACCTGGGCATCTCCTACAGTGCCCACCCCAACTGTGGGACAGGATACCCAGCACAGAGCTTTAACACAGGCTACAGTCATCACTACTCATTGAATCAAGAGACGGATGGCAACGGAGGGTACCCTCAGTGTGCTCCTGCTGTCTACGCTGGAAACATTGCCTCAGCTATTAGCCCTCATCACCACGGCTATGGCGGGATGGTGGGACCAGGCCAATATCCCCATCACCCATACGGGCAAGAGCAGCAGAGTTTAGCCCTTGCTGCAGGCTGTCACCCTCTGTCACCCGTTCAGGGCAGTCACCAGGAAGCCTGCTGCTCCCCGTCAGCTGAGACCCCTCCCCCAGCACAGACCTTTGACTGGATGAAAGTGAAGAGGAATCCGCCAAAAACAGGTAAATTGAATTTTCTATGTTCATTCCTTTCTGCAGGGAATTGTAAGATGAAAAGAAATACTAGCAAATGCGGGGAGGAAAATTATTGTAAAGTGTATCAGACTGGGGTAAAATAATGAATCTTAATCTGTTGCATGTTGTTAAAGCTGATCTGATGGCCTAACCTTTCGTCTACATTCTTTTTCTGTGATCTATTTATTTGTCCCTGTCTTCTCGGCATTATCTGAAGCATCATTTAAACATCAACTAGATGATGACATGTAAAAGTTGTAGAGTAATCCTTTTAGGCTTTTCTGACAAGACATTTCCAAAGTACTGAAACGGCTATGATTGATTATCAGTGCAGTAAAACTAGCCCAGCAATCCCAAGCAGTTGTCACATTCTGTCTATTAAATCCTCCCTGACTTACCTGTTTGTTTTGTGATCATTTGTACTGATTTAGGAAAGGCTGGGGAGTATGGTTTTGCCGGTCAGCCCAATACGGTGAGAACCAATTTCACCACCAAGCAACTAACGGAGCTGGAGAAGGAGTTCCACTTCAACAAGTACTTGACCCGGGCCAGGCGGGTGGAAATCGCTGCTGCCCTCCAGCTCAACGAAACCCAGGTAAAAATTTGGTTCCAGAATCGGCGGATGAAGCAGAAAAAACGGGAAAAGGAGGGTCTTACCTCAGCTTCTCCGGCCACACCTGGGAGCGAAGCAAACACAGAAGACACCTCAGACAAATCTAGCTCTACCTCATCGACTCCCTCCCCATCTTCATCTACCTCAGAAACGATTAATACTTCAGGCTGAAACATTCCGAAAACAAACCCAAACTGGGAATCATTTAATTTGCTAGTTGTTTTAAATTAGAAGGAAAACATGTAATTCTATATGATTTTCTGGGAAACAAACCAAAAGAAACATATTTTGTTTGGAAAAAAAATCTGCCAATCTCTAAACGAACCAGAGATGCACTATTATAAAAGTGTTTACACTAAGAACCAACAACTGTGTAATATAATTGTCCTATTTTAATTTAATGTGTTGCATATATATTGTAAGCTGCGCTGGTTGTATATATTTTGTCAAGAGTTTTATCTTTTTACGAGTATTTTCTAAAAATGATGCTGAAAGCCAGGGTCAAACAACCCTTATATGATGTAGATGTAGAGTTTTTATAAACAAAATGTGATCAATGTATCGAAGTGTAAGTGAAACATTTCTTGTACTTGCAGAAAGCAGAGCTGAGTAGATAGGGAAGCTCTCCTTACACTGTGAAATATTATATGTACAGAAATTACGGTATACTTCATTGCACTGGGCTATGTAAAATTTGAAAAATACCTGTCCCCCTCCCAAATGTAAGTGGGTTGTCTCAAGACCAGCAGTAGCACATTGTTAAAATACCTCAGAATTATCTCGTTTACTCCGAAATCTGTTGGACTTGATGTCATGAGCTACCTGTTAATGTAATTTATAGCCAAGCGATTGTTTTTCCTGTGGTTTGTGTCTGGAATTTTGCATGATACAATGCTGTCAGTGTGTACCTCCCCATTACTGAGTTTTATCAGTTCTACTGTGTGACTAGATGTTATATACAATCAGCACGTGATTTGAGACAGTTCTGAGATTTCTGTGACTGAAATCCAGAACAGAATTTACGGGTCCAAATAATAAATTCTATTAAAATGCTGCGCTTCTCTATGATAATCAAGAATGTGGCCGTTTCTCCTTCCTTTCCATAAACTTGTATACTCAGTAACAATGTTTAAAACGTTATCTTCCTTTAGAGACTGAGTTTTTTTACATTACATTTTATTTATTTAGTTTCTTAATTGATAAGACATGAAGAGAGAAAAAACTCATCAGGTTTCAATGAGGTTAATGTTTGCCGTTTCAAAGAAACTGTATCTAAAGTTAAATGGGACAAGTTTTCTGCTCACAGGAAAGACCTGGGGGTCTTTAAAGAAGCGTTTTAAGCAATGTTAAATGCTGCACATACCAGATCTAAGGGCTGACCTTTTCACCTTGAATATCTTATTTACATATATGTAAACAACACACTTTCCAAAGACAGCCATTGTCATCAACTAGCTTTGCTTCAGATTATTGCACCAAAGATTTTACTGATTTTACATAAATATACTCGATTAAGCGAAATGTAAAGACATGAAAACATACAAGATTATGGAATCAGCTTTCTAAACTAAGCTATTTTCCTCGTATTGTTTTGACTGAACAAACCGCTGAAGCCGTGTGACTAGAATGTCACTGGCATTTGCTTCAGAATCAACATGATTAGATGCAGTTTGGTGTCAATAGCAAAAGTCGATGGTGTTTTAGGGCACATCGGCCATATCAAGGGAGATATCTGCTATAGAGCTGTCTGCCTTTGGAAGGTTGGAGTCGATGCAAAAGAACTTCAAACAAGCCTTCAACTTCTGTCTTATTTGATGCTCAGCGTTTCCAGTATCACTTTCTGTTTACTAAAGAAAACAACTTGTACAAAAAGTCAAAACTCGGAAGCAACTAAGCAATATATCTTTTATACACATATACGTTTGTTTCTTTTTATAAGTATTGGACTGGATGTTTAGTTCACCAAAATGTAAATCTATTCTTTTAATTGCAATATATTAGAGTCATAGAGTAATAACGGCACAGAAATAGGCCATTAAGGGCAACTAGAGTTTAAAATATGAAAAGGATTGCTTAAAACAATTTCAGATAAAAGACAAAAGAAAGACTTGCATTTATATGGCGCCTTTCAGGACCTTCGGACGTCCCAAAGCGCTTTACAGTCACTGAAGTACGTCTGAAGTGTAGTCACTGTTGTAATGTAGGAAATTAGATGAATCTAAATAGGCTACAAATACAAGTCTCTTGAAGTAGAACATTTTAGATTTTAAATAATATATACTTACAAAAGTTCAATTATAATAACTACGGACTCCCATACAAACGTTTACAAACCGTTTAGAACAGATATTCAATTTCAAGGTCTCCGCTATTAGGCAGGGTGTAATGCCTGGCCATCTGTTGCTAGTGATTAGGCGTAAAATCCAATCGTTGTGGAATCCGTTTGCTTTCTCATTCTGCACACCTCAACCCTCACTGCTAGAAACATTCAGTACGATTCTATGGAAAAATAATCGAAAGATTTTTGCTCACTTTTACTACTTCTTGTCAATTCATATACCGATCAGTTAATATATTTAAATGCTGATACAATACATTCAACAATTATCGCTCGCACATGTCTTAACAGCAACAAAAACCTACATCACATCTTAGAAGGTGAAATCTTTTAAAATATAACTACAAAAGCCATGAGCGCACTTTCCTATGATTTACTGGCAAATGTATAGCAGACCTTTACTGCACTTCCAAATCTTTTAACTTGAGGTGGAATTCATATTCGGAAAGAATCCAAATGTCAACCTAAACTCGCCGTAATGTTCTCCGTCAAAATAGTTTAATCATCTAATATCTAACACTGAATGGTGAATTCGTTTTTATTTTGTTTAGGTTTGGGGTCCCGATTATTTCCCCTGTACGAGCCAATGTTTTAATGATCACTCTATTACCCCTTGGGGACATTATACTCTTTATTTTTACATTACGTTCACTTTTTATGCTGAATTGACCTATCATGAATAGGGTTGCCTTCTTCGATGCTGTTCTGTTTAATCGGAGAAGAGCTAGAGTGTCTCACGAAAAACGAGAGATCGCCCGCAATGTTCATTCCATTGTAACATTCACCGTCTTGAATTTACCTTTTCCATGTAGAGACTCTGCATTTTCCTCCAGGGCAATCAGATTAAAGCTGATCAATATTTACTCAGTGTGCAAGGCTGACTGAAAACCCTATAGCTAAGAAACGGTTCCACTCTGCCTGCTCAGCCTTGTTTAATCTCCAGTTCACCGAAAGTTCAAGCCGAAATTAATTCAGCGTTGGGTCATTTTCAAATTAGCCCTCCAGTTTTAGCTTGGGGTGAGCCCCAACTACAAACTCCAGACAAATCCCTTACACCAGCGACATGGTGGAAGCAAACGACGCATAATTACAAAAAAAACTCTCAGAATCCACACCATAATACAGGGTATTAAGCAAATTGTTATCCTTGTTTGAGGTCAAAGTTCATTCTATCACTGAATAAATGAATATTTAATTATAGTTTATTGCCCCATTCTAATGACAGGTCACGTTCTGAGTAATCTTCGGTATAAACATTGACGTCCTAATCGATACTGGGGTTTAGTTTTATGACAGAACTGAAACATAAATGGTCAGCCACTATGCAGGAATAACGAGACTTTGTCAGCAGATATTGTTTTAATATAACGATTTATTTCGTTGAAAGATGGCAAATTACAATGGAATCCCGATTATTTAGTATTCATAAAGCTTATACAAAGAACCTACAATGAGATCCTAACAGACTCCTAAATGCAGAAAGTTACCAGGCACGTTTACGCATCATATTGGGACCATTTTTCCAAATGTAGGTTTACGAATGTTTGGTGTCCGTCCAGTTTCCGCAGTTATTAGAACTCTGAAATATTTGTATGAATTTTCCATATTTGCAATGCGCATAATAGTGGTGAGACTCAGTATGAAGTATTAATATTACAAGTTATGTAAGGAGTCAAACAATATTCAAAGTCGCAAATAAAACGAGCTGAATGAGCCATGCAATCTGAAAATCGAAACCTTTAATATAGCTCATAATGAATTGATCTAATTTTACAATAAACTAAAGTGAATTAGTCAATGTTCCTGAACGCAACACAATCACGCTGCAATACTATAAAACGATGCAGATATTATAAACTACATATACATAAATATCAGTAAACGACCTCTGTCTAAAATAGTCCAATCAGCTCTTCAACTCTCAATCATCAATCGCCACTGGACAAATAGACTAGCTAAGATAATTTGACAGGATGAAGAAAGGTTTAAAGTGAAATGCCACATAAGACAACGGAGATAATATTGAGGGAATATTTATGGTATTGTATGGGGAGGGATACATTTTCGTTCAAGTGCATTTTCAGTTAGCAATAACACAAATAGATGTGGAAGAAATATTTACCCCCAACAGCCTCACAACATGAAACGTGCAGGGTAGATAATGTGTCTGCACTGAACACAAAGGGTACCGAACCATCAAGGTTTGGGTTATTCAAAGCACAACTTAAATAGTTACAGAATTTACACAAATCAGGTTGTTTCTTTTAAATCATTTCAAGTTCACAAATAATCAACACATTAAAGTTAATATTTAAACAGTTTCAAAAGTGTGTGTTTTCTAAACTGCGAGTCTCACATGTTCTTGGGGTCAGGAGATTAGTAAAGTTCTCATATTCTTTTCACCTCTACTAAAGAGACCTCGAACCGTCTTTGGGGATTGTGAGGAATAAGGCAAAAGTAATTCGGGGATTTTTTTTGGACCTCGTTTGAAACATTTTCAATGTTTACCAGCTTAGGTCGACGTGTTTATTTTAGTTGGGCAGTAACTGTTGTTATCAACAACCTTTTTAAAACAGAAAGCTATGAGCGCTTCTTGCATTTCTAAATTCACTTTAATAACAACACGCATGAACTGTGCATTCAGTACAGTATTAATCTACACTATAAGACAGTAATTTGTTTCGAAATAATTAACTGAGTCTATACACAGGACAATCCCAGTTCTGACCTTTTGATAGTTTTGCCCATAAGGTTAAGCAAACGTACTTCAGGTTGTAAGGGCCGATTCATCATTTTAAGAGGCTAAGCCATGATTTTAGCAATGCAGTAGCTGCCCTCGCGTGATATCTAATATTTTACATTTGGAAACAATAGCGGAGTTTAATATTACATTCAAAATAAGCACGGTGTCAAGTATCAAAATACAGAAATAATAAAACGGCTGACAGCACATTACAAATCAACAGCCAGCCATATTCTGTCTCTACTGTCGATACACACATTATAAATTAAAAGTTGAAATATTTAAACAAATTCCACAATAATTTGTATCCAACGCCTTTCCAAATATTTCTACTGATTAATACCACACTTTTGAAGTACAGCTGAACTTCTTTAATTTTACTAACATAAGGTGTACAATTTCTTCCATTTATAGTGTAATATTTGTTGATATGGCCATATGCCCTTATACATATTTACATACAGACCAAAGATCGGTCTTTCTCTTATGCTGTAGCATTAATATAACATTTAGAAATCCAATAATATTGATCGTTAGTTTAAACGTAATTTTCGCAGTTAATACCAGGAAGTGTGAAGAGAGGAAATCGATATCAGTCAGAATGGACAGATCATACTATCAGTATTCAGCGATATTTCACACAACCGCACAATCTACAGAAAAGCCCTGGCATTTACCTATATAAAATTAAATTTTCAAAAACGCTCGCTGCAAATTTAAGACAACTAGTTTAGAAATAAAACAGAAATATTAAGAATTTACATTATTTTTCGTTCCGTTGATGTTAACAGAAGCAAAGACGTCTTCGCTCATTGTGAAATGAATGGCGAAAATAAAAATTCTTGCGGTATTACTCTGCAGCTGGGATCCGCTTCGATAGGCTCGTTTACCTCTTAGCCCCAAATCTGTACTTAGAATTATATCTGCATGATATAAGAACAGTAACATCTCACGATCAAAACTTTTCTACAAACGTAAAACCATCTTTAAAGCTTTCGAAGTTAATTTTGCAAATATTGAGACGGGGAAAGCAGAATGAAGTACGAAGAAAATTTGAGCTTATATATTGCGCGCAGAAGCTTACACTTTCTCTACTTTTAGCAAGAAGCGCACTGTTAGCTGAAGTTGAATCAATGTACGAGACTTAAATAAAAACGGATGACCTGAGCTGCTGTAAGACCTGGATCTGCTATTTGCCATATTCGGTGTACGCCAATTTCCAAACACCACAAACTACCTGTCGGGTGACAAGTTCTGACTCGGACCGCCAGATTGGCTGCTCCTTCCGCTAAGATTGTATAACAAACCGTCAACAAGTAAGGCAAGCCTTCGTGCAAATTCAACATTTTTATTTCAACTGCTAGAATACCAATTATTTCAGAAAATCAAGCTTTCTGCTGTCCTCATTGTTGAAAATTATATAAGCCACTAATGACCCGCCAATAAATATGTAACAAGCATAAACCTTTTGTAATGCGCCTTATTTAAAAATCCCTAAAGGTGAATGACTGCGTTTGTATTCCCTTTCTTCATGTTTCAGCACTGTGCTCTGGGACCGAAAGGTAAAGCCCCCAAAGCCCCGTGTAATGGATGTAGATTTAATTTAAAATATGTCCTTCAACACTTAGGGCAGTATGAATTTGTTATAAGCGACTAATAATCTGATCATTGGTATCCGGTTTGGCCGCAGTCTTTGGCTCCGGGACTTGGCCGTTGTAAAGAAGGGATAAAAGTTTCGCACCGAGTTGCGGTAGATCACAGCAGAGGAGCAGCGCGAAGGGACGCGAGCCGACTTCTTTAATCTAGGTGCTTTTTACATGCGAAACTCTGCCGGCTCGTGTTAGTTCGGCGCTCATACTGCAGTTATACTGCTCATGTCGAGTCCGTGGACAATGCGCACTCTGACTCCTTCAGTACCTATAACACCGAAAGAGTTTTTTTGTGTGCAGTTTTTGTAAAATCATTGATCGAAAAACCGGACACATTCTCCTCCTTTTTCCCCTGTCTCAGAATTGTGTTCATCTGCAGGACCAGGAGAGAAAAAAACAGGCCTTGTGGTGTAATGAGCTCTTAGGGAAATCGATGGTATTTACATAGAAGGAGCATTCGGTTTCAGACACACCGTTTAGTGATACTAACTGGTGATCAACTGAATTGGGATGTTGAATTGTATTGCAATTTACCGGCTTAATTGTTTACTTTTTAAACGTTTCAGACCTATTGTTCTTTTGAAAAATAATTCTTTCAAAGGTTTTTAAAAAAAAATCAGCTGCCACGCAGATCACCCCTTCGAGTTCGAAAATATCTTTGTACATTGAAAGAAATATTAATAAGTAACCGCCAGTACTACCTTTGAGGTAATTTTAATGCAATTTAGATATAACGTTTGTCATATTCCGTATATACCATATGCTGATATTTACCAAACATCAAACGTGTATGCGGTTGATTTTAAAATCATCTTGCACAATATGTAAGGTTTACGCAAATATTCACTCTTGCCTTTAATGATAAGCGAGTAGGAATAAAAAAGGCTTTATAAATTAGACCCCAGTCAGGTCCTAAAATCTATCATCGGACCAAAATGTGTCCTTTAAAAAGGTGGCGTAGTATGGTGAATAGAACATTAATTATGATGTATATTTTAATTGTAAAATGACACAAATCCTAAAGATAATATTTTTCTCTTATCTGTGTATAATTTTTATGCAAGTGCGAGCTTGATGTGGATACCCTTTCCTCGCCCTTGGTGCCAAACAGTATTTAAACTGAGCTATGGAGCTGGTATTGCTATATAATAACATATACACCTGAGAGAATGTACCTGAGAGAAGCTGTAATTTATTGCCGGGGCTCAGTGGCATGAAACCACAAGAAAATGACTACCTTGGTTTCTTAGTGTAATTGGAGCCTGATATTGAATTCCAAGTGTTTTCTATTGCACACAATATATAAGTAGATGGGTGGGGGGAGACTGTTCTCTTACCTTTTACAGCTTAGCATGCTCAATGCAGACTGCAGGGTTTGAGGTGATGTAATCACGAAATAGATACAGATGAGGAAGCCCATTCAGCCTGCGTTAACTCATCCAGACAGAAATAGTCTACAGTTCTATGTGTTGGTCACACTTTGTATGAAGAAGAACTTCCAGACAACAGTCCTAAATTTACTGTTCAACTCGTGCCTCCTTCTCCTATTGTCACAATTTGATTTAAAGTAATGTTCTGAATTTACTTTTTACTGCTGCATTTATGGACTGATAGCTAGAAATGGGTTGCAATCAATTACAGTAGTATCCTCTTTATACTACCTGTCTGGACATTTGGTTCTTATGCTCAGAAGAGGTGGTCTGCACACGTGAGCAGACACATGTGAAGAGCTCCTCTTCCTGCAGTTAAAATGTAAATGTTTTGAGAGTGTATTGAGGGTGTGTTCACACTCTCTCAATTTTACAGAAGTGTAAAAAAGGTCAAGGTGGCCTAAGGGACCCCTTGGGCACTTCTTAAAACCAGTTTGACACAGTGCCAGGCTTGAACTGCATATGGTGTCAAACCTAAGTGGTGTGAGGCAACCCATTCCAGGGAGTCTCATGTGGCTTCTCTCTAGAATTATGCTGGACCCAGACGGTGGACTTGTATTGCAACTTTACTGCTGGTGTGAAGTGGAAACTGCTTTGCACTAACACTAAGATCAGAATTTTTTGGGGGTCTGTGTGGGCGTCGATGGAGGTGGGTCGGTGGGAAATTTGAAAAAAGTTGAAGTGGGTCATGAACCCGCCATCATCCCGCCCCCACATGCCTTTCCCTCAGGCGCGTTTGCCGGTGTGGCAGCAACCCGACTGGCAGAGGTGGATGACCTAATTGAAATAAGTGTAACCTTGTTTTCAGACAGTTAAGAGCCTTTTTTCCCCCCTACATTTCAAATTTCCTTGCATGGCCACGGGATTCACGTCTATCAACCTGAGGCAGGAGTTGAGTGGCCATTGCTCCAGCTGATTACTTGACAGCATCAAATGTAGTTTAAAAGCTCCCACCTGACAGCTGATCACTTTTCTCAGGTAGAAGCTGTTGCTGACTGCATTCTCTACACAGATTGAGCTTTCTGCAGGCTGCAAGTCTTTCCAGCAAAGTCTCCATCCAGTGTCACCTCATTGGAAGAAGGTCTTTCACCATTGACAGTTTGCTTCTGTCAATTCTACTTGACCTGCCATCTCTTTGACCAGCATGGATATCGTTTATACTGTCGCACCTTGGTTTTCAGAGTCTGACCACGATGAGCCCCAACACCAGCAGCACCAACAACAACACCACCACCAACTTTCTCCTCAATGCCCTGATGCTCCACAGGACAGACGGCATCAGTGCAGGGCTGTACCACGCTGGAGGCGATACCCGCAACACAGGGTATACAGGTAGAGGATGAGCTTCCTCAACATGACTGAGCAGCAATGCCAAAGGAGGCTCAGGTCGTCACAGACACTTGCACATTGCTGGAGGAAGACCTGCAGCCCAGGGGAGTGCGTGGACATACCTAACCAGTGGTTGTCAAAGACACCAGCACCCTCAACTTCTTTGCCTCAGGCTCCTTCCAGAGATCTGAAGCAGACATTTGCAGCATCTTGCAGTCGGCCACCCACAGATGCCCTCTTTGACAAGTCAGCCAATTATATCAACTTTGCCACTGATGAAATCAGAGTTATTGAGTGAGCGCTCGGCTTTGCCACTCTGGCTGGCTTCCCATGGGTGCAGGGCGCCATTGACTGCACACATGTGGCCATCTGGGCATCACAACATCACCCAGGAGTCTTTGTCAACCACAAGGGCTTCCAATCCCTCAAAGCGCAGCTGGTCTGCAACCATAGGCATCTCATCATGCATGTGTGTGCCAAATTCGCTGGTAGCTGTCATGACTCTTTCATCCTGCACTAGTCCACCCTTCCTCAGTTCTTAGCACCTCCAAACAGACTTTCCAGCTGGCTGCTTGGAGACAAGGGCTATCCACTGACGATGTGGCTCATGACACCCTTGAGATATAATGAAAGCCGCATCTCCACCAGATGTGTCATAGAGCAGTCAATAGGCATGCTGAAAATGCGATTCAGATGCCTTGATCGATCAGGAGGAGCCCTTCAGTGTGCACCAGCCAGGGTCTCCAGAATCGTTGTGGTCTGCTGTGCCCTGCACAAAATAGCACATGTAGTGTCCGTGTGTTGATAAAGACACTGAAGACAGGAGTTGGTTCATAGGTATTTACTAAATAAAGTCTGGGGGGGGGGGTTCTAATGGATATACACAATATACAGGCTTATATAGCCCGAGTGGCAATTACCGGCATCACAGCACACCTGGGGCTCTTAAAGGCACATACACCACAATTCCTCCCCTTTTAGCTAACCAGTACATCATATTTTAAGTAATTATTAATTACATGTTATAAGCAAAATAATATACATTGCTGTAGTTAATTAATTATAAGTTAATCTCTCAGGAGGCTTCCTGACTCGGTCCGGATAACGCCTCGGGGGTGTAGTAGTTTCTGGTGGTGTAGTAGGTTCTTCTGGCAAGGCTGATTCGGCTTGAATGCCAGTGTCGGGTTCATCGGGTTCCAGTATCACCGGATCGGAGGCAGATATGGGTATCTCTACTTCATCGTTAGATGTATAGAGTTGTGGTGTAGGTTGTCCATTTTCAGATGACTTTATGATTTGGTCAGCATGGTGCCTTATTATGCTTTCTCCAATGTCCATGGTATACATCAGTGGTCCTAGTCGTGTGCAGATAGTTCCAGGCTGCCATTTCTCGGTACGGTAGTCCCGGGCCAAAACTTGTTGACCTATCTGGAAGGTTCTAGTTGGCCTTTCATTCATGCCTTGAAACTGCCGGTTCTCCACGTCCCTTCTGATGTTGGGCTTGACCAAATCCAGCCGGCATCTTAGGTTTCTATTGAAGAACATCATGGCGGGAGTTTGGTTGGTAACCATATGTGTTGCATTCCTGTATGCGAATAAGAAGTTATCCACCTTGTGCTGAAGTTTTATGTCTTCATTACCCATGGCCTTTATGGCCTTCTTGAAGGTCTGGACAAACCTTTCAGCCAATCCATTGGTGGTGGGGTGGTATGGGGCGGACGTGTAGTGCTTAACCCCATTGTTTTTTAAGAACTTTCTGAATTCTTCGGACACAAATTGCGGTCCATTATCAGAACATATCTGTTCCGGCAGCCCATTCCTGGCAAATATGGCCCTTAATACTGTGATGGGTTTTTCCGTGGTGGTGGAGGATATCTTTATTACCTCCGGCCACTTGGAGTGTGCATCAACCGTGATTAAGAACATTGAGTCCATAAATGGACGAGCAAAGTCGATGTGCACCCTTTGCCAGGGAGATGAGGGCCACTCCCATGGATGTAGAGGGGCTTGTGGTGGAGCGTTTTGGACCTTCTGGCATCCTAGGCAGCTCTTGGTCATTTCTTCGATGTCTCCATCGATACCTGGCCACCATACAAACGCCCTAGCTAGGTTCTTCATTTTCATTCCACCCAGATGCCCCTCGTGAAGCTCCTTTAGCACTTTATGCTGGAGTTTGGGTGGAATCACCACTCTGGATCCACACATCAATGTTCCTCGGCACACTGACAGCTGTTCTCTTCTTTGCGAGAATGCTGGCAACAGTGGTTCGCCATGTGCTGGCCATCCCTTCACTGTTAAATCGTAGACCCGTGAGAGAGTCGGGTCAATTCTCGTCTCCCTTTCAATGGCAGAATTTGACACTGGTAGACATTCCACTATGGTAGAGTGGGACATCTCTACTGGGTCTACTGTAGGTGCCTCTTCTACCGTTGGCAACGGTAGGCGCGATAAACCGTCAGCATTCCCATGCTGTTTTGACCCTTTGTATTCTATGTTGTATTGGTGTGCCCCTAGAAAAAGGGACCACCTCTGTAGCCTTTGCGCTGTCATAATGGGAACACCCTTTTTAGGGTTGAATATGGAGATGAGGGGTTGATGGTCAGTCAACAAGGTCAATTTTTGTCCGTGTAGGTAATGGTTGAATTTCTTCACTCCCCATACCAGGCTGAGTGCTTCCCTGTCGATTTGGGCATAGTTACGCTCAGCTGAGTTTAATGAGCGTGACGCAAAAGCTATCGGCCGCTCCGAGCCATCAGGGAATTTATGCGATAATACTGCTCCTATGCCGTAAGGGGATGCATCGCATGCCAGTCTGATTGGCAGTGATGGGTTGTAATGAGCCAAAACTTCTTCGGATGTGATTAAGTCTTTGCATTTATGGAAGGCATGTTTACAGTCTTCGTTCCATCTCCAAATCACTCCTGTTTGTAGAAGTTCATTAAGAGGGTGTAGAAGAGTTGATAAGTTCGGTAAAAATTTATGATAGTAATTTATTAATCCCAGGAATGACCTTAATTGTGAAACATTTTCAGGTGCTGGGGCTTTTATGACCGCTTCAATTTTTTCAGGTGACTTATGCAACCCTTCATTATTAATTATGTGGCCACAATATGATATCTGATTTTGGAAAAATTCGCACTTGGGGCGATTCGCTCGTAGGCCCCGTTCTTTCAGCCTAGTGATCACCTGCTCCAAATTGGCAAGGTGCTCGTTGTCGTTTTCTCCTGTTATAAGGATGTCATCTAGGTAGCATTGAGTCCCCGGAATCCCTTGCAGGACTTGCTCCATAGCTCTTTGCCAGATAGCTGGAGCTGATGCTGCTCCAAAAACCAGTCGATTGTACTGGTACAGGCCTTTGTGTGTGTTTATCGTGAGATACTTTTTAGAGGCCTCCTCAACCTCCATCTGTAGATATGCCTGTGCCAAGTCAATTTTGGTGAAACGTTTCCCTCTGGATAGTGAGGCGAAAATATCTTCTATCCTCGGAAGAGGATACTGTACTGTGTGAAGGACCGGGTTTACAGTCACCTTGAAGTCACCACAGATGCGAATTTTTCTCTGTTCTTCAGATTTATCTTTATTCAATGCTTTTTTCATGACTGGAACGATGGGTGTTGCCCATTCGCTCCAATCTATTTTGGATAATACGCCTGCTTTTTCCAAATTCTCCAGCTCTGCCTCGACTGCTGGATGTATTGCGTATGGCACCGGACATGCCTTAAAAAATTTGGGAATTGCTGTATCTTCCACTTTTATTGAGGCGGTGATGCCTTTCAAGGTTCCTAGTTTCTCTTGAAACACTTCTTTGGCGTTGGCCAAGATGTCTTTTAATCGTTCAGGTATGATGTCATCATTGTTTCTTTCCTTACTGGTCTCCGTCAGTGCCTGAATGGAGTGCCAGTCTAAACGTATCTTCCTGATCCATTCACGTCCCAACAACGGTGGACCACCATCTTGTAGAATGTATAAATACAACTTTTGTATTTCTTTGCCGTTGTATACAACAGGCACGCTTATTTTTCCTTTGGGGTATACTTTCTGCCCCGTATATGTTTTTAAGATAATGGATGTGTCTTTTAGAGGTATATGCGAAAATAGCCTCTCGTAATCCCGTCGATTTATTACGGTTAGAGCTGATCCTGTATCTAGCTCCATTTTAACTGGGGACCCTGCTATTGTGAGGGTAACCCAAATGGTTTGGTAATCATCTTTGGCAAGTACATTATGTAATTTGAGACAGCTTAGTCTCTTGTTTTCGAAGTCGCTATTGCTCTTCTGGTCTTCGGAGCTACTGTCCGTCATCATTTGTACCTTCCTGTACTTTTCTTTATTGATTTTTTTTTTCTGTCAGTGGATTTATTTTGTCCAGATCGGCATACCCGTGCAATGTGTCCAATCTTTTCGCATTGCCTGCATGCTTTGTCCTTGAACCAGCAGTCCCTCTGGTCATGGGTGGATCTGCCGCAGCAATAACATCTTTCAAAACCCTGTGTCATTTCATGGGTGCCAAAGTCCTGTGTCTTTTGTTGTATCTCTGCAGCTCCTTTTGCTGCTGCTTCGTATGATACAGCCATACTGAAAGCTTTGTCCAATGCTAAATCTTTTTCAGAAAGCAGTCTTTTTTGTGTTCCTTCACTTAAGAGACCGCAAACGAATTTGTCTCGAAGATAATCTGATAGTCCTGCCCCGAATTGGCAGTACTTTGATAGCTTTCTTAATTCGGTTAGGTAATCAGCATTACTTTCATTCTTGTGTTGATTTCTCTTGAAGAACTTGAATCATTCCGCTATCAGCAGCGGTGTTGGGTTTAAGTGCTCCTGCAGGGTATCAACAATTTCTTTAAAATTCTTGTCCTTTGGTTTGGCTGGAGTGATTAAATTTCGTAACAGCCCGTATGTCCTTGCGCCCATTAAGTTCAGAAGTACTGAAGCTTTTTTTTCATCTTCTATTCCATTTGCAGTGCAATATACCTCTACTCTTTCCACGTATGTGGTCCAATCCTCTATTTCACTATCAAAAGCATCAATATTACCAGATTTAGGCATTCCAGAAAAGATATGGCGCTTCCCGCGCTTTTTTCTTTTCTGTAGCAAAGATATGGCGCTTCCCGCGCTTTCCCGCCGCTGCTGCCGATAACAACGCTGTTTACTGCGGTTTCCGTTCTCTTTTTTTTAATTTACTGTTGGAGACTCGTTCCCGCCGGAGGTCTGAACGCTGACCTGTTTGCCGCGCCGGCCGTCTTCCGAGTGCTCCCTCCCAGTCCGTTATTGCTTGCCTCCGATTTCGCTGCCTGTCTCAGCTGTAGAGCCAGCCGCTGGAGCCCCAGCCTGACGCCCAGGAAGGATTAGCGCAGTACCTGCCACCAGCTTGGCCAGCTGGTGAAACCACAGGTTCTCTCACTTCCTTGAGTCTTCTGGACGCCCGAGGAATCGATGTCCTTGAGGTGCTGCCGAATTGCAGGTAAGTCCGTTTCCACTTCGTCACCACTGTAGTGTCCGATGTGTTGATAAAGACACTGAAGACAGGAGTTGGTTCATAGGTATTTACTAAGCAAAGTCTGGGGGGGGGGTTCTAACGGATATACACAATATACAGGCTTATATAGCCCGAGTGGCAATTACTGGCATCACAGCACACCTGGGGCTCTTAAAGGCACATACACCACAGCACAGCTGCAAGGATTAGCGCTGCATGAGGAGCAAGGCACTGAGCGCAGAGCCTCTTCAGAGGAGGAGGAGCAGGAGGAGGAGGAGCATCAGCAGAAAGATGAGGAGGAGCAGGAGCTGGAGGAACCTGTGGTGCAGATGGCACCAGCACTCGAGCACATCGAGCAGGCCAGGGATGACCTCATCATGGCCAGATTTACTTAACTTTATGCAGTACACCCATATGGCTGCCACATACTTCACCAGGTTGGCACCACCCCACAGCCACACCATAAAGCATCCCTATAGTGACCAATCCATTCCTTTCACAGTCACCACCATTGCAGGAGGTAACGTTATGTCTGACACTTCATTCCAACTCACTAAGCCACTTCCAAAGGTGCACACAAATTTGTCCAAGACCAGAAAGTTTTGAAAAGAAAGAAATTCATAGTTCACATTAAATTAACTGAAACTTCACATTAACATTGAATAAAACACCCAAGTGGCTACCCTTGTGAATCTACTTGTGTGGCAACTTTCTCTTATGCGTGCTTCTACGTGGTGCTACCACTATGGCTTCAGCAGAGGTAGAGGCAGCCTCTTCAGTTCCCTGCTGGGACTGCTTAGACACTTTTGGCGGTCGTCCTCTGGGTTTTGGAGCCTGTGATGGCCCCGCCAAAGTCTGCTCCTCCTGCGACTGTGCAGGGGCAGACTCGGCCATTGCTGTCAAGGGGAAGCATCTGGGGCTTTGACTGAGGGGATCGCAACAGAGAAGAAGTGTAAGCACTTTGAGAGGAGCCCCCACTTGCATGTCCCCTCTCACCACCATCCCTCTCATGGGCCACCTGCAGTTCCCTGCTAGCAAGGAGCTGGAGAGCACCTTGCTGCACATCAGTGGGGCCATGAGGATCTACATCTACACTGACATCCCTCCTAGAGAAGACATCTATGATCCTCTGCCATCTATTCTCCCTAGATAGCCATTTATCCTCCATATAGATACTCATCTATTGTCCATAGACAGCCATCTAGCCTCCATAGATATCCATCTATTCTGCATTGAGACCATGTGTTTCTCTGAGTGGCACATTAGCTGCTTCATGCAAGTGGCCATCCTATCCATGGAGGAGCCTACAAACACCATCGCCTGCAACATGGTGGTGCTCATGTTGGAGATGGATTCCTCCATTCTCTGAACACTGGCAGTCATCGCGCTCAGAAAACCTGTTACAGCCTCCTGCACTTGTTCCTAAAGCTCCAGGATCACTCTCTTTCTGAATGGTCACCGAGACTCAGCATCTGCATGCAGCTGAGCAGAGCTGGGAGCGTCCTATGCCCTCCAACAAGGAGTTGCCACTGCTGTCCCTGTCTCCACCATCTGCTCTTGCTTGGTTGTGATTTGTGAGACACCAGGAGACAACACTACTCTATCTTGCGAGGGACCCACTGAGGTATGCATTTCTGTCTGGTGACAATGTGCCCTCAGAGGCTGGTGGCTCCTCTGAGGAGTCATCTTCCTCTTGCTCCTGGACAGTGGTATGGGCTCTTGATGGACCTGTGGGAGAGTAAAGTGATGAGTTAGATATGTTATATGTAGACTGGGTACAGATACCATTATGCACATAATGACCATTCAATGGCTGCTGACATCGGTAGTGGGGAAAATGCTAGAGTCCATTATAAAAGATGTAATAGCAGAGCACTTGGAAAACAGTGACATGATTGAACAAAGTCAACATGGATTTACAAAAGGTAAAACATGCTTGACTAATCTACTGGAATTTTTTGAGGATGTAACTGGTAGATTAGATAAGGGAGAACCAGTGGATGTGGTGTATTTGGACTTTCAAATTTCTTCACCCAGAGAGTGGTGAACCTATGGAATTCTCTACCACAGAAGGCAGTTGAGGCCAATTCATTAAATATATTCAAGAAGGAGTTAGATATATTTCTTAAGGCTAAAGGGATAAAGGGATATGGGGAGAAAGCAGGGACAGGGTACTGAATTTGGATGATCAGCCATGATCTCATTAAATGGCGGAACAGGCTCGAGGGGCCGAATGGCCTACTCCTGCTCCTATCTTCTATGTTTCTATGTTTCTATCAGCCCCCATATGAGTGACTGATGTATGCCATGTAGCTGTATGATATATAATTCTGTCACCAGGTTGCTGAGATATCCCCCATTCTCTGTCTCCCACTTCCAGGTGCTCGGCGACTCCCGCCAGCTCTAAGGCAGCCTCCTCTGCTGTGGTCAGGGTGGCCATTGATGCTGTTCCACCACCAGTTCTCTCCCTCTCCCTCTTATTGTGTGCTCTCTTTTCCTGCAAGCAGGGAAAGAAGAGAAGGTTGAGTGAGAGTGATGGAATGAGTGTAAGGAATGGATGGGTTACATCTTTAGAGGGAGACTATAATGGATTTGGGTAGCAATGCCAAGTGCCTCCTTGCGTGTTGTTAGTTGGTATGATTGCACTAGGATGAGGGTGAGTGTGAGGGGTGTTTATTCAGATGGGGATGTGATAATGTAGATAGAGAGAGAGGGACGGGTGGAAGTGCAAGGTATGGTGGTGTGAGTAAGGATGTGCAGGAGAAGGGTTGGGAAGGCAGAGTGATGGGGATGTGATAAGAGGCACAGCAGGATGAAGGTGAGTGTGGCTTTGGACTCACCTTTCCTGACCTAACAAGATCATTGAAGCGTTTGCGGCACTGCACCCAGGTCCTCCTCACGACATCCCTGCTATTCACCTCCTCTGCTATTTGGAGCCAGGCTCCTTTGCTCTACTGGGGAGGTCTCTTCTGCCAATTCGAATGGAAGAGGATCTCCCTGCGTGCTCGGACTCCCTCCACAAGCATATGGAGGGAGTCATCGGAGAACCTGGGTGCAGCCCTCTGCCTCTGTGCAGTCATTTCTGGTGGTGTGTGCAGCAGTGGAATTGTGAAGTGCACTTACCGCACACCCCTAGATAAACCTTCAAATGCAATATGGCCATGGCTCCTTTAAATATCCCAGCTGAAAACGCATCATTGATGATGTCACCAGACCCGCACCATTTAATTGGGCTGGGTAACACGCAGTGCGGGCTTAATAGGCCCCATTAATGTAAAGCTGTTCTGTGGAGTGGGATGGAGCCAGCAATGGGCTCGCGATCTGCCATGGCGACCACCCATACTGGACCCACCCAGGTAAAGAAAATTCCGGCCTAAGATTGTAATTGAAGTGGACCATTCTGTACCTCTGAATTGTCACGTATAGTCACTTACTCTCAAGGATGAGCAGTCCAAGATTTTCTAGTCTTTCCTCATAACTCAGTCTTTTGGAGATCAGTCACCTTCATCTGCTCTGTACTGCCTCCAGGGTTTGAATGTGTCCCTTGTGCCTCAGTGACCAGGATGGGATACAACATTCAGGTGTGATCTTACCAAAACAAAGGCAGTCAGTGGTGAAGCAAAGGTGTTCGCCACTGGCGCGGAAGAAAGCTGCCCACAAAGATCTTGCGATCTCTGTGGTGAGAAGTTTGCCTTTGTCGTGCAATTGAGATCAGTGTAGTGTAGTGGGAATCCAATAGCGCAATCTGCTGTGATGTAAACAAGCTGTCTAAGCAGCCAATCACAATGCAGAATTCCCACAGACAGGGAACCAGGAAGTGAAGAAGTTGCTTTTATTCTGACTTTTTAAAAATGTTACAGAAAGCAAAACAAAGACTGAGGCTCTCACATTGGGGTAAGGTAGAATCTGAAATAAATTTGAACAAACTTATATATCGCCGTTCCTTCATTGTCGCTGGGTCAAAATCCTGGAACTCCCTCCTTAACAGGGAGTACCTTCACCTCACAGGCTGCAGCGGTTCAAGAAGGCGGCTCATCACCACCTTCTCAAGGGCAATTAGGGATGGATAATAAATGCTGGCCTTGCCAGCGACGCCCACATTCCATGAACAAATAAAATAAAACTTTTTAAAAATATAACTTTTTTTAAAGTTTCTTAAAAATTGTAATTTTCATCATTATGGAGAAATTTGATACTCCACAAATTAAAATTAGTTTTCAGAGCCATAACGTTTGTTTAGCAGTCAATACGCTGTTAAAACCCCAACAAGGCCTAACTTTTAACGGGGGATTTAACAGCGACATTACTGCTGACAAGCCCAAGTTTTCATCAGTTTCACTGATTTCCCTGATTGCCGGCTATGGGGGGCGGGGGGGGGGTGTTGGGGGTTGTGGGGGCGGGGGGGGGGGCGAGGGGGGTGGTGGTGGGGAGGGTGGCACAGTGCAGCCAGTGTCGGAGCAGTGAATGGCTGGCTGCAACTTCAGAATTTCCGCGTTAGGAAGCACATGCGCTACATCCTGAAGTTGCGGTCAGTTTCAAAGGGTTAATAACAGCGAATGCTGGTCATTCGCTGTTATTACCCACCACAAATTCCAAGCTAAAATGTAAGAACATAATTGATTATGCGAGCATTTCCTTGCAAGAATAACATGGGTTCCTGCACATGACAGCTGCTGTGGTATTACAAGATGGTTAATGGTGTTGCTATATCTGCAACATTGCACTGTATAACAGGACAAGTGGTTATTTTATAATAATAACCAGCGTGCCTTTTTGTGGAAGGAAATTCACTAACTTCCAATTGTAATAAACATGATAATAATGCTGATTTTAGTCGGTCTCAACTAATGTTGATGAATCCACAGCACAAAACACCTCAATCTGGCAGTAATTGTGCCCTTAAATAGTAAAGAATTGGAAAAGCTGGAAGGGGAGGGGAGTGAAAGATGTGATTGGTAATGAAGTCATGTTGCAGGTGGTGAAAATGGAAGAAAATCATCTGTTGAATGTGGAGGCTGTTAAGGTGGGAGGACAAGGGGGACCTAGCATGGTTGCGAGAGGAGCGGGTAAGGGGTAAGAGCAGAAACAAGGGAAATGGGAGGGACCCAGCTGAGGTTCCTGTCTACCATGGCGGAGGGGCTTCCTGGGCTGAGGAAAAAGGAGGCATTTCAGAAGCTCTGGTGTGGAATGTGGTGTCATTGCCCAGCAATTGCAGTTTTCTTTTGCTTTCTGTTCAAATAAAGGTGACTCCATTTGTTTTGGCTGTCACTACTGTGGAATCTGTCATGTGCACATTGTCAGCAGATTCAAGAGCACCAACAACAATAGATAAACAATTGTGCAGATGCAATCTTTGAGCATGCAGGGCTGTCTAAAAGTCTTGTTTGCAGCTTTTGTTTTTCTTGCAGCTGGGAAAGGTCCATTCAAACTGACCAATACAGGAAAGCTCAGATCCTTGCAGCCAAAAAAAAATTTGTGGGACGTGCGTGTTTGAATTTCCAATTTGTGCTGCTGGTAACCAAGGCAGCAAGTGAGCAAGAGCACTGGCAGCACTGACTCAAAACCTGACTCCCTACATTTATTACAGTGTTGTGACAATACATGCATTCGGTGCCAAATGCGTGTGACCACTAGCCAGCAGAATTTGATAAAGAAAATGGCTACTTGATGACGATATGTAGAAGTCCGAGAACCCGTGCAGCCTCTTACTCAGTCCCTAAGCCATCCTGAAACATGCTGCATGTCAGTCAGCACACTCCACAACTTCAATGGAAGTGGGTGTGAGGAGCCCACATTTACTGCTCCATGAACATTGTGTCTAATCAGCGCTTGAGTGCTAAACCTGCAGGTGTCTCTGTTTTAGCACCTCCAGGCACATTCAAATTATAGTAATCAGAAATTAGTATCAAAATTGTGTGCTAAAACCAGACTTTCAAACTGGCGTGTCTTATTAGCACAGCACCCAGTTATCGTCTGTTTTCACCCTTTCACCAAAATAACCCCTGTGATCTTTACCTTAAATAAATGTAAAAATGATTGAAATCCAAACTGTTGACTGAGAGTGACAATGTGTGATAGAATGAGCAGAACTCTTAGAGCTCACATATAAGAATATAAGAAGTCAAGGATGTAATAACTCTCCCATTACAAAATTCAGCTGTGTTTGAGCATCCTTAATGTTTTGTCTCTGCTACTTTAACACTATTAGCTTTAAGTAAAGAAGTTATATGGGGGAAAAATTCAGTTGTTTGTGCCTCCCGTTAGCGTCTTAAGAGGGCGTCAATTGGGGCGCAAAGCCACTAGCGCCCATGCACGGCGATGTTTGCGCCACTCGCGAAATTAACTAGACATTTTGCGGCGGCACTAAACACTACCGCCACGATCTCCTGCGCCGGCAGATCGTGACGCCAGTCGAGCGCGCAGTGCCCCATTAACGCCCTAGACCGGATATTGAGTGGCGCCCCCCTCCCTTACCGCCTGCCGCTAGCAACGACAGGTTCAGGGGAGCGTTATGCTGTCAGAAAGGAACTAGGGGAGCCCTATTTAAAGGTGACCGCTTCCTGCCTTTTTTTGTCGGTGACATTTTTGCACCACGCATTCTGAGAGAGAGAGAGAGAGACTTCTGGAGAGATTATGTTCTTATGTTCTTATTCAATGCTGTGTGAAGGAGTTTTGAATACTGAGCAGCACTTTGCAGGTTTATTTTGATTTGCCCTTCCTTGCTTCGCCAGCGCTCTGAGGTAGCATCTCGCTCCTCGGCCTTTGCGCCTTAAGACAGGTGTGAAATGCCTGATTTAGCGCTCCAATCACCTCCAGGGCTGATAAAAGCCAAGTTTGCTGTCGGAGGCGATAATTAGCGCCAGGCGCTAAATTTTGCGCACGGCCAATAATGGCGCCCCAAAAGGGGCGATACTGAATTTTTCCCCTTACCAATTTAAACTTATGTCCCTCTGGTGCTAATTTCCTGCCTTACTTAGAAGCAATATTCTGGGGTTACTTTATTTGTACCGTTTAATATCATACACCTCGATCAGGTGCTCTTTAACTGTCTTTTTTTATATACTGCAGAGCTTGTGGTTCTTTAATCTTTACTCATAGCTCCCCTCCTTTATAGTTGGATCAGTCATGTGGCTGTTCTTTGCACCCTCTCCATTACGTGCATGTTTTTTGTGGTGCGGTGACTATAAGTGAACATACGACTCAAAGCGTTGGCTGACCAGTGCCCTGTAAAATCTTAGGATAACGCTTGGAGATTTTCACTTTACTGCTCTGCCTATATATTCTTGCAGTCTATTAACTTTTTAAAATAGAAATAAAGATTTTAATTTGTATAGTGCTTCACCATGTCTCTCAGAAAAATTACAAAGTAGTTCAAAATAAATTGAAATAAATTACTTTGAATTTTTGTTATGTTGGCAAACAGAGTAGCCATTTTACACAAAGCAGGATTCTCATGAGCAGCAATGAGATAAATGACAAATTAATCTGCTTACGGGGTTGTTTGAGGGAGGGGGTTGGCCAGAGAACTCCCTGCTCTTTAAATAGTTTCACAGGACTTTTAATGTTCTGAAGTACTGGAACAAGGGGCTGGGTTTTGTCAATGGGGACGCGTTGGGGGCGGGACTTCTGGTTTTCGGGTTTCAGTCCCGCCCCCAATGATGTCTGGCCAACCCACGCTATTTTCCCTTGATTGCCCTGCAGGCTTAGCCGGCCAATTAAGGGAAAGCCGGTGACAGAGGACATCAGTGTATGATGTTTCATCTGTCGAAATTTTTTTGACAGATGAATTGTCAGCGTTTGACAGCTTTGAGAAGCTTTGAGAAGCTGTCAAACACTGACAATCTGTGTTCTAAGGTGAGCCCTTGTACTGAAGGCTCACCAAGTCTCTTTCCTTAGCAGAAATCAGATGGCTGCTGCATCTGAGAATGCAGCAGCCTTTCTGTTATCTCTGCTGTTGAGATGAGGCACCTCCGGATCCTCAAGAGTTGAAGCCTGCAGGAAGAAGCAAAGGTAACAAAACTTTTCCAACACTTTACACTCACCTCTCATACTTACCTCTCCACACGTGCACCCATCACTCACCTCCACAGCGGACCTTTCAATCCCTCTCACCTCCACAGACCCACTGCTCGCCTTGCTGACCCTGGCAAAGTTCGCAGCCGTCGGGAAGCCCGCACTTGTGTGGGTAAAATGGGGATAAGCCTCTTAACTGCCTGTTAACTACCCGTTAACAAGCAGTTAATTGGCTCTAATCCTCTTCCCGCCTCGAGGAGACGGGTCGCTGCGCGAGTCGGGGACCCGCCTCCCGGGAAGATGACAAGGAGGCGAGTTGGGAGTGAGGTCGGTACCCGCTCCCAGTTTCTGCCATTTTCCCGGCAGTCCCGCCTCCATACCCACCTCCCCAGGGCTGGCAAAATTTCCCCCAAGCAGACAGGCTCTCGGGTTAAAATCCCATCTGAAGGATGATACCTCCATCAATGTGACACTCATTTATTATTGCACTACTATATCATCTTAGATTATGTGCTCATACTCTAGAGTGGGGCTTGAACCCACAACCTTTTGACTTTAGGTGAGAGTGCTACCAATTTATTTTTTTGACGGTCCTTTTGTTTTTTCAAAAAAATTTTTGGGTTAAGCAGTGAGTGCTGCTCACTACTCTGGTAGAACTGATTTGGAAGAGTTACTGACCCCGACAGTGCAGAGAAGCTGAATGATCATCTGTAATCACTGATCCAGGTTGCTTCAGCTTCACCTGTGTGTGTTCATTCAGCCTCCTCAAGTTGCTAGGCTCAATAACTTCTCCAAGCCAGTTACACAATTATGTCAACAATACTCATCATTTGGAAGAAAACAATAAAAATATAAAAAGAAGCTGCTAAAATAATTCATATTTTAACAATCGTTCTTCTTTATTATTGCACTACTATATCATCTTAGATTATGTGCTCATACTCTAGAGTGGGACTTGAACCTTTGACTTATAGGTGAGAGTGCTACCAATTTATTGTTTTGATGGTCCTTTTGTTTTTTCATAAACAGTGACGCAACAGAATTAGACTAGTGATTTGACGAAAGCTTGTGCATGTTGGCTGGACACTGACATCTATGATGGTGTGGATTGTTGGAGATAACTGTAGGAAAGAAATTGGTTCTGAAAAAATGAGCAGAACCCAAGGTGGATAAGTTAGGGTGGCCGTGATGTCATGTGCAGAAGGTTGTTGAGAAATGTCAGAGAGGAGACAGCAGAGGCTCTGGTCACAATTTTTTGATCCTCAAAATTTTGCAAATTGTGCTGTGGGGCTGGAGAGTAGCGAATGCAACACCCTTGTTCAAGAAGGGACAGAATGATGAACTGCAGACTATAGAACAGTTAGTCCAATTTCAGTTGAAATTAGAATCTCTTTGAACCCAACCAAGACTGGTTACATAAAAAATAATTTGCTTTTAGCTGCAATAATCCTAAATGACGTGACTATGGGAAATCTCAATCGGCTCAAAGCACATAATTGCTCATGATTTGGAAAAGAAATTAGCAGCTTCACTAAGAAAGTCCATAAGGGGGTAATAATTCCTCTGTTTACTGTTTATAGCAAAATCATAAACACTTTCTTTCTGAATTCACTATATCCTGTTTACAATTCTTTCCCCAAGGACAGCTATTGTGTAAAGTGGAAACATTTACACTGAAATTGGCTTAAGCCATATTGGGGGAAGAATTATAAACAGAAAATGCCGGAAATACTCCGCAGGCCAGGCAGCATCTGTGGAGAGAGAAACAGAGTTGCTGGGCTGGATTTTGCCAATGGGGACGCGTTGGGGGCAGGTCTGCTGGTTGTCGGGTTTCAGTCCCGCCCCCAATGACGTCCGGCCAATCCACGCTATTTTCCCTTAATTAACCTTGTTAAGCCCGCCCTGCGGGTTTAGCCAGCCAATTAAGGGAATGCCAGTGACAGAGGACGTCAGCCTATGATGTTTCATCTGTCAAATATTTTTGAGAAGCTGTCAAACACTGACAATCTCTGTTCTAAGGTGAGCCCTTGTACTGAAGGCTCACCAAACCTCTTTCCTCAGCAGGAATCAGATGGCTGCTGCATCTGAGAATGCAGAAGCCATTCTGTCATCTCTGCAGTTGAAATGAGGCACCTCCGAATCCCCAAGGGTTGAAGCCTGCAGGAGGAAACTAAGGTAAGTAAACTTTTTCTAACACTTTACACTCACCTCTCATACTTACCTCTCCACACTTGCACCCATCACTCACCTCCACAATGCATTTTTCAGCCCCTCCGACCCCTGCAGACCCACTGCTCACCTTGCTGACCCAGCACGGGGTTTTTCCGATGTTGGGAAGCCCCCACTTGCAGGGGTAAAATGGGGATAAGTCTCTTAACTACTTGTTAACTACCTGTTAACAGGTAGTTAATTGGCTGTAATCCCCTTCCCACCTCAAGGAGACGGGTCCCTGCGCGAGTCGGGGACCCGCCTCCCAGGAAGATGGCACAGAGGCGGGTTGGGAGCGGTTTTGGTACCCGCTCCCAGTTTCTGCCATTTTCCCGGCAGTCCCGCCTCAATACCCGCCTCCCCAGGGCTGGCAAAATTCCCCCCAATGTTTCGGGTCTATGACCTTCCGTCAGAAGTGGAAAATGTAACAGGTTTTAAGCAATCACAGAGGCAGGGAAAGGGGGTTGGGGGGGTAAAGAACAAAAGGGAAGGTCTGTGATAGGGTGGAAGGCAGGAGAGATTAAATGAACAGCAGAATCATTACCAGCACCTGCATTCCGAAACAATGGGAGCAGTGGTTATGACCTGAAATAGTTGAACTCGATATTGAGTCCTGAAGGCTGTAAAGTGACTAACTGAAAGAATTAAAACAAGAAGCAACCAGAAGCTCAGGATCATGCTTGCGGACTGAATGGTGGTGTTCAGCAAAACGATCACCTAATCTGTGTTTGGCCTCCTCAATGTAGAGGAGACCACATCGTCAGCAGCGGATACAATGGGGTCGATTTTAACTCAGGTGCGGGCTTTTGTCGTGTTCCCCGAATTTCGTGTTTCCCACAAAAATCTAAATGGATGTGGGAGATTGATGCAATTTTAACTCAATTGGCCAATTGATTTTCAACGTGTGGGAAGCCTTTGCAAAGGGGTTTTTCATGACTGAAAGTCTCCTCCGATGACGTCATCATTGCTGCTGCATTTAAGGTCCACAGCAAGCCTTGCTTCTTCTGCAGGCTTCCAAGCTTTCTCCATTTGATGGCACAGGAACCTGCAGGAACAATGGCCAGCGGGAGGCCAAGAGCAGCTCCTAAGTTTGATGAGGCAGCACTACAGGCATTGGTGGATGGGGCTAAGGCCCACAGGGAGGTCCTGTTTCCTTCATCAGGGAGGAAGAGGCCTCCCAGTCAGACCAAGGCTGTGTGGATACAGGTGGCTGGGGAGGTTAGCTCCTTGGGGGTCACATGGGGCACCTGGATGCAGTGCATGAAAAGATTCCATGACCTTCAACGCACTGGAAAAGTAAGTATGAAGTTCCCATCACCCTCAATCTGATCCCCATTGCCTTTCCTCGCCAGCACTCAGCTTTAGCAATCTCTTCCTCCACATCCCACTTGACACTCACATCCATGCACCCTTACCCATTCCCACTCTCTCTATGGTCACAATGACATAACTATTCCACCATGCAGCCCTCACACTCCCTATCACTCTGATGCTTTGAACACAACTGACAACACACAGGGAGGGCCTTGGTCTTGCAACCTCACTCCATCTTTGTCTCCTTCTAAGTATCTATGCTATGCAATCTCTACACTCACTCCTTCATTCTCACTCAACCTCCACTTGTCTCCCTCATTGCAGGGAAAGAGAGCTCACAATAAAAGAGAAAGAGCCAGGACAGGAGGAGGCCCACCATCATTAGCCCAGCTCACCCCCTGGGAGGAAGCCGTCCTGGAAATTGTCGGGGTTGAAAAAGATGCGCAAGTTGGGGACGGACAGATGGGTGCATCACAGCAAGCCGGTGACAGAATAATTTTCCATCTCTCTCATTGACATTGCATGAGTCGCTGATAATGATTCTGAAGCTATAACAGATGGACTTATCATCATTTGCAATATGCAATGTGCATGTAACCTTGACCTCACATCTCTAACTCTTTCCTTTACTCCCCCACAGGACCATCGAGAGCCCCCATCCCCACTGTCCAGGAGGAAGAGCCTGAGCTTCCACATTCCTCAGAGGAATCTGCAACCTCTGAGGGTGCAGCGTCAGCAGAAATAAGCGCACCCAGCACCAGCGCAGACACTCACACCTCAGTGGGACCTTCGGGACATAGAGTAGTGTTGTCACCTGGTGCATCACAGCTCACAAGTGAGCATTAGCAGATTGTGGAGACAGGGACAGTAGTGGAGAACCATCGGCGGAGGGCGCAGGACTCAGCCAACTCGGCTCAGCTGCATGTCGACCCTCTGCCTCTGGGTCCATCCATAAGATCAGAGGTGATGGAACTCCATGCACAGATGCAGGAGTCTCTGGCAGGTTTTGTCTCTAGGATCGCTGCGAGTGTGGAGCAAATGGAGGAGGCCATAGCAAACATGAGCAGAGCCTTCATTGGTGCATGAGCCCATCAACACAGAAAGGATGGCTACCTACGTGGAAATGATTGCTGCCTCCATGGTAAGACTGGCTACGGTAGAGGAGAGGAGGGCTACAGCCATGGAGGAGGTTAGTCGCCAAGGTATGGAAAACATGGTGAGTGTTCAGAATAGAATGACATCTCTTGAGGAGCGATGGGCAGCTATTGAACATAGAAACCAGACCTTCATGGAAGTCCTTCTGAGTGGGACTGCCATTGCAGATACGAGTCCTCATGGCCCCCCTGATGTGCAGCAAGGTGCTCTCCAGCCACTTGCAGGTGCGGAATGTGGAGCTGACCCATGAGAGGGAGGTTGGTGGCAGACCTCAAGGAAGTGGGGATTCCTCTCCAAGCACTCACACTTCCATGCCACTGCAGAGCCCTCGGTCAGAGCCGCAGCGGAGTCCACACCCAAGTGAGATAGACATCTCGGCCTAGAAATTCAGTTGCGTTCGCCAGCCGTTAGCGCCCTAGGAGGAGTAGATCTCGAGCGCTAGGCACTTAGCGGCCGGGCGCAGAACGGTCTGCGCCAACGCCCAACTTCAGTAGACATTTAGCGCCGGCGCAAAGTGTTTGCGCCCGCTCAGCTGCGTGCGCAACTTATGACGTCATTGCATCGTGCAACTCCCTTTGTGCGCCCCAAACCGGAACTTCAGTCGCGCCCGCCCAATGTGGGCGTGGCGGTGTTAAGAACTGTGAAGTGGAACGCAGCAGAGGCCCTGCGGGCCTCGGGGAGCGCTAATTAAAGGGCACTTACACTGAACTATAAAGGCCAGCCATTTTGCTGCAATGACTTTTGTGCAACGGATTTCTGGACAGAGACCAAGGAAGAGACCTTACTGATTTGGCCCAACATAGGAGAGGTATTTTTGGCTTCTGGCCAGAGCTTTGAAAGTTGACTCATTGTGATTTCATTGTTTGCAAGTATATTATGGGGGCTGCATGGGGTTCCAACCCTCAGTTCCAGCATTATGTGCGAAGGGCTCGCAGACGCTGTGTGAGAGGGGCAGCCATGCCTAGACGCAGAGGGGGCATCAGGCGTCGGCAACGTAGGCCTTACCCACTCAGGGAATACCGCCAGCAGGTGTCCTATCTCACCATGACTGCCGCGCAGTGTGTTAAGAGGCTGCGCTTCAGAAGGGAGGTGGCGGCAGAGATCTGCCAGCTGCTTCACAGAGATCTGCGTCCACAGCTGATGTGCAGGACGTCTCTGTCGGTGGAAGTGAAGGTCACGGTGGCTCTGAACTTTTATGCAAGCGGCTCCTTCCAAGCCGCTGCTGGGGACATAGCTAACATCTCCCAGTTCGCCGTGCATCGCTGCATCCGGCAGGTCACCGATGCCCTTTTCACAAGGAGACACCAATTCATCTCCTTCCCCATGACCCTAGAGAGGCAGGAGCAGCGTGCAGTCGGATTTGCGAGGATCGCCGACTTCCCCATGGTGCAGGGCGCCATTGACTGCACGCATGTGGCTTTGCGGGCACCTATCGACAATGCCGAGGATTACCGCAACCGGAAGGGCTACCATTCCCTCAATGTACAGCTGGTGTGTGACCACAGGCAGCGCATCCTAGCTGTCAATGCCCGCTTTGCAGGCAGCAGCCACGATGCATTTATCCTGCGCCAGACTACTGTGGCTGACATGTTCCAGGCACAGCCTCCCCCAAGAGGATGGCTTATCGGGGACAAAGGCTATCCTTTGTGTACATGGCTCATGACCCCGCTCCGCGCGCCCAGGGCCCCTGCTGAGGAGGCATACAACGAAAGCCATCAAGCCACAAGGAACATCATAGAGCAAACGATTGGCATCCTCAAGCAACGGTTCCGCTGCCTGGATCGTTCCGGCGGATCTCTGCAGTATTCACCGGATAGAGTCTCCCAGTTCGTCGTCGTTTGCTGCATGCTGCACAACCTGGCTATCCGCAGGACTCAGGCACTGCCACCTCACGTTGGACCACCACCTCAGGAGGAGGAGCAGGAGGACCATGAGGAGGAGGAGGAGGAGGAGGAGGAGTACCAGCCCAGGAGGGAGCCACAAGGTCCAAGGGCCGTCCGTCGCCGGCTTATTGAACGACACTTCTAGGCCCCCTGTCAGGGAATGGCTTGTGGCAATGAAGGGACATGAATGCAGCCGCTCCGCAAGCCCTCAGCCGGTCAACGCAACAAACACTTCAAACATCACACATGGACAAGCTGAATAAAGAAAAAGCTTTATTGAACAAACTCAGGGCCCTTCCCACATGAAACCCAAAAACAGACAACACCCCCAAAAAACAGTCAAACACGTAACTCACTCCCACAACCTGGGGAGGAATAACAAAAGTTTTCCATCCAAATGGCCTTCATCCTCGGCCTTACCAAAACAACCCCCCCCATAGACAACACAACCACCCCCATATAAAAAAACATTTGGCAACACACTCTACTTTGTGTGCCGAGAGGGCGAGTCCTTGTCCAGACTTTTCCGGCCCCTGGCCGACCTGCTGCTCCGCCTCAACCTGGGCCCTGTGGGTGCTGCAAGGCTGGGGGAAGGCTCCTGAGGGGCACATTGCGTGACGGCAGATGCCCTTGGGGGTCGGCCTAGACGAGCTCTGGCCCTCGAGGGGCCGGCTGCTGACTGCTGCAGCTGTGGCTGGCCAGCATCAGTCTCTCCAGCAGCTCGTGGCAGCTTCGCTGGGGGAGTGGCAGTGGCGGCTGCAGCAATGGGGGCAAGCTGGCTGATGCCAGGCGCTCGCTGCTCGCCTGAGACAGTGGCACTCGGCCGGGCTGGCACTGCAGAAAGCGCAGCAATCTGCTGAAGGCCAGACCGCTGTGCTGCTGCAGCGCGGCGGGTGCCGTGGCGATGCCTGCCTGACACAGCGAGTGTGGCAGCAGTGAGTGCCTGTACTGCCCTGGCCTGTGTCCGCATCAGACCAGCCAGTGACTGCACGGCACCACTGATCAACTGTCCACTCGCTGCCTGTGCTGCCCTGAAGTCGTCCCGACTCGCGTCCTGTGCTGCCCTGAATTCGGCCCGACTCGCGTCCTGTGCTGCCCTCAATTCGGCCCGACTCGCGTCCTGGGCTGCCCCGAATTGTTCGAGACCCCTGGCCTGTGATGCCGCGAGTTGTTCGAAACCCCTGGCCCGAGAGGCCCCGAAATCGGACACACTATGAGCCAGGGACTCGATGGCCTCAGGCAACCGTCCCACAACCCCCATGAACTCGGTGTGCCAACGATCCGAGTCCGCGGACATTTGATCGAGGAGGCGCACCTCCTGGGCGAGGACCGTCTCCGGACTGGAGGCCGGACTCTCCCTCTGGGGAGAAGGCCGCCGAGCTGGCCGACCCTTCCCACGTGGCTGGACGTCACTGGGCCCAGCAACTACACTCCCCTGCAACACTTCCCCCCTCTGGGGAGAAGGCCGCCGAGCTGCCCGACCCTTCCCGCGTGGCTGGACGCCACTGGGCACAGGAGCTACACTCCCCTGCAAAACTTCCCCCCTCTGGGGAGAAGGCAGCCGAGCTGGCCGACCCTTCCCGCGTGGCTCGACACCACTGGGCACAGGAGCTACACTCCCCTGCAACACTTCCCCCCTCTGGGGAGAAGGCAGCCGAGCTGCCCGACCCTTCCCGCGTGGCTCGACGCCACTGGGCACAGGAGCTACACCCCCCTGCAACACTACCCCCTGGCTCTCCTCCAGGGAAGACGTGTCCCCTGCATTGCCATCCCCTGGCGCGGATGAGGGTTCCCCCGATGGGCCGCCTTCCTCTTGCTCCTCCTCGTCCTCCTCTTCCGAGGGACTGTCAGTCGCAGCTTCAGGGACCTCCTCCTCACCAGCTGAAAGCAGGAAGGCACAAGAGTAGCTTTAGAGTGAGGACAGGGCGTCAGCGAGGGAGGCATGAGTGGTGGCATTCTGCGCATTGGTCGGACAGTGGCAAAGGATGTAGATCTGAAGCACAAGGGGAACGAGAGAGGTCCAAAAGGTCATGTCCTTACCATTGGGGCCCAGCACAGGGTCGGCATCTCCACATGCAACGGGGCCAATCAGCCGGCCACCCATGAGTCGACCCACGCGCTCCTCCAGGTCACTGAGCTGCTGGAACTGGGGACGGCCTCCCCCGGTGACAGTCCGGCTCTTCAGATTCTGGGCCAGCTTGGCCTGCAAGAGAAAGGACGGCCTCTAAGTACAGTGTGGTGCCCTGTTGTTGTGTGCACCGCCTCCCATGGTCGAATAGCTTGGCCGGTGTGGTGCCCTGTTGTTGTGTGCACTGCCTCCCATGGTCGAATAGCTTGGCCAGTGTGGTGCCCTGTTGTTGTGTGCACCGCCTCCCATGGTGGAATAGCTTGGCCAGTGTGTAAAGTGCAGAAAGTGCAATTGATGTTCATGCCAGTGCCATAGCTGCTGGATGAGGGCTGGCCATTAGGGCTTTGAGGTCCCTTTGCCCATAATGTGAGGTGCACATGCAAGGATGAGGAGGACACTGGAAAGGGTACTCACCCTGACAATCCGAGTGAGGTCGTTAAACTTTTTCCGGCATTGGACACCAGTCCTGGGGACATCGCAGGTGGCTGTGACCCTCTGGGCGATATCCCTCCAGGCTCTCCTGTACACTCTGGTGGCAGGCTTCTTGCCACTGTCCGGGAACAAGATATGGCTTCTCCTCTCCAAAGCCCTAACCAGCACCTTTAAATCATGGGCAGAGAAGCGCTGCGCTCGCTCACGGGCCCTCTGCATCCTTCCTGGCGCTATTTCTCTCCAGCAGCAGTGTTTAGGCCTAGCTGGAGGGCTGCAGTATCCAAGGCGTGGCAGCAGACCAAGTCGACCCTTCCCCCTTTAAGAGCTGGCCGGCGCCAGGGTGTCTGCTGTCAATCAAAACATGACCGTACCTGCGCTGCGCCCGGCCTCGGCGGTATCAGTCTGCACCGCCGGCTTAGCGCCTAAAGATAGCCGTGCAATGCCAGTTTTAGCGCTCGAGCAAACTCCTTGGCCAAACCTACTGAATTTCGGCGAAGTGGCCTCCACTTTCCGGCGGGCGCAAACTTTAGCGGCCGCCCGACTTTACCGCCCCAAAAGTGGCTGTACTGAATTTCTAGGCCCTCAACCCCTGCACAGCCGCAGGAGCAGCAGACTGTTGACGAGCCCTCACAGGCTCGCCACCCCAGAGGACGCCCGCCAAAGACGTCGAGACAGGAGCAGCAGGAAAGTGAGCAAGGGGCCTCCACATCTGCTGAAGCCACAGGGGAACCACTACATAGGAGCACGCGTAAGAGGAAAATAAAGCACAAGTAATCACAAGGGTGTTAAAAAAAGCCATCAGATGAATTCTGTCAATAAAAAGTCTAATGGCTACTGCTGTATTTGTGGCGTGTGTCATTTCGCGAATGGGACTTTCACATTGAGGGCTTAGGATTACTTGCAATTGTCAGTATGCTGGACAAATAGCTAGGAATCCATAGTGTCTTGGCCATTGTCGATGCTCAGGTAAGAAGCTGCGAGGCAAAAGTGCTTGATTGGCTAGGCTAAGCAAATCTGGCCAGGATGAGTGCGTTCCTTGCATCCCAGGCAGCAATGTTCTGGCGTAATGCTGGCGCTGATTGTTGGTCCTCTGCAGGATGGTCGTTTTCGCCCTCCTCCTCCTCATCATCATCATCATCACCATCATCATCTGAGGAGGGTATGTGAGGAGTCACTTCGTCCTAAGGAATCTGCAAGCCATGACGCTGTGCCATGTTGTGAAGTGCAGAGCAAACCATGACGATTCTGGAGACCCTGGCTGCTGAGTACTGTAGGGCTCCACCTGACCTATCCAGGCATCTGAAGCGCATCTTCAGCAAACTGATGGTTTGCTCGATAATGGATCTGGTGGAAATGTGGCTGGAGTTGTAGCGCTCCTCAGTTTCGCTGGCTGGCCTCCTCAACGGTGTCATAGAAATATAGAAACATAGAAGATAGGAGCAGGAGTAGGCCATTCGGCCCCTCGAGCCTGCTCCGCCATTCAATGCGATTATGGCTGATCATCCAAATTCAGTACCCTGTCCCTGCTTTCTCCCCATATCCCTTAATCCCTTTAGCCTTAAGAAATATATCCAACTCCTTCTTGAATATATTTAATGAATTGGCCTCTACTGCCTTCTGTGGTAGAGAATTTCACAGGTTCACCACTCTCTGGGTGAAGAAATTCCTCCTCATTTCTGTCTCAAATGGCTTACCCCTTATCCTTAGATTGTGACCCCTGGTTCTGGACTCCCCGACCATCGGGAACCTCCTTCCTGCATCTAGTCTGTCCAGTCCTGTCAGAATTTTATAAGTTTCAATGAGATCCCCTCTCATTCTTCTAAACTCCAGCGAGTATAAGCCCAATCGACCCAATCTCTCCTCATACATCATTCCTGCCATCCCAGGTATCAGCCTGGTGAATCTTAGCTGAACTCCCTCCAAGGCAAGAACATCCTTCCTCAGATAAGGCGACCATAACTGCACACAATATTCAAGATGTGGTCTCATCAAGGTCCTGTACAACTGCAGCAAGACATCCTTGTTCCTGTACTCAAACCCTCTCGCTACAAAGGCCAACATACCATTTGCCTTCTTAACCACCTGCTGCACCTGCATGCACCTGTCATTAGCCAAGTCCTCAGGGGATAGCCCTTGTCTCCAAATAGCCATCTGTGAAGTTGGTCTGGCGGCCTGAATAGCGGAGGCACACTAGACTGGCACAGTATGAAGGAGTCATGGCAACTGCCAGGGTACATGGCACAAACATGCAAAATCTCCTTCTTGTGGTCACACACCAGCTGAACGTTGAGGGAGTGGAAGCCCTTGCGGTTGACAAAAATACCTGGATTGTGATGAGGTGCCCTAAGGGCCACATGTGTGCAGTCAATGACGCCCTGCACCCTTGGAAAGTCTGCCAGATGAGCTAATCCAGCCACTCGCGCTATCACACTTGCGCGATCCTTGGTGAAATGGATGTGATTGTGCACGAGGGCAAAGAGAGCATTGGTTACCTGCATGATGCAAGTGTGTGCGGCCACCTGGGAAATGCCGCTGATGTCTGCTGATGATCCCTGGAATGAGTCTGAGGCAAAAAAGTTGATGCGGTGGTGACTTTGATGGCCACTGGTAAGGAGTGTCTACCTGGTCCTCTGGGCAGCAGGTCTTGCTGTAGCATTGCGCAGATGTCAGTCACTACCTCTCGCGAAAGTCGGAGCCGCCTTTGGTACTGCTGCTCAGTCATGTTGAGGTAGCTGGCCCTGTGTCTGTAGACCCTGTTTGGGGGATATCTCCTGCGCCGACGGGCTTCCAGGCGCTGGCCCCTTCTGGCCTGTGCTGCCTCAGGTGGGTGAGCAGCAGCCTGTCGCTCCTGCTGCTGCTGCTGTTGCTGGTGCTGCTGGTGTTCCTGGTTCTGCTGCTGCCACGCCTGGTGCTCGAGCTCTTCTAATGCCCAGAAGGGAAGGAAAAAAATGGCTCCCATGCTTCTGGCATATGCCTCCATTGAGGAAGCGCTGTGAAGGTGGTGAGAGGGGTTTCCCAGGAGTTCACACTGGAGATGTGTGTGAGGCTCCAACCTTCCACAGGTGTGGTTAAGCCTGATAAAAGTTGGCCCAGGCCTGAGACAAAAAATCCTGCCACCTGCAAATGATGGCTGATCAAATCTCCTCTTTAATGGTTGACCTACAGCTGATAGTCAGCAAGCCAATAGTGCTCCCACCAGGTTTCACAGTCGTGATTCCCACCAGGTGTGTTTTACGTGGGAAAAGGATTAAAAGTGCAAGGGACTGTTAAAATGGCATTATAGAGGCCATTTAGTGGTGATTAAGGACCATAAAGACCAGTCCCACCTGTTGGATGCGGGACGGATTCGGGACCATCAGACATGCCTGAGTAAAAATGGCTCGGAGTCGGGAACCAGGCCGGGGGATCCCGACCACCAGTTTTTGCGATTTTAACCCCCCCGCACGCCTCCAAGCCCACCTCCACAGCTCAGTTAAAATCGAGGCCAATATGTTAAATTAAAAGAAGTACAATAAATCACTGTTTCACCTGGAAGGAATGTTTGGGGCCTTAGACAGTGGGAAAGGAGGAGGTTAAAGAGCAGGTATTGCGCTTTATGGGAGGGTGCCGTGGGAAGGGGAGCAGATGTTGGGGGTGATTGAGGAGTGGACCAGGGTGCCATGGAGGGAATGGTCCCTACGGGATTGTTGAAAGGGGAGGGGAAGATGTGTTTGGTGGTGCCATCACACTGGAGGTGCAACAGGGCATGTGGGACATCAGTGAATGGTGGGACCAACAGTGTATCTCCTAACCAATGAGATTTAAGGATTGAGAAAGAAACAGAGGAATGACTGAGAAGGAGGGTAAATTGGAGTCAAATCAGGTACAGAAAGGGGAATAAAGAGAAGGAAAGAAAAGTTGGATTAGGAGAGAGAGAGAGAGAAAAGAGACAGAAAGGAAAAGTAAAAAAAAATGTAAAAACTTAAAATTTGATATTTTAGAAATCTCTAAGAACAATTTATCATCTGAAGGAATGAGAGGCCACAGTTTAAATTGTTCAATTTTTGGGCCAGATAGGCTGATTTTATTGCATTAACAATTATCCCAGCATTGAAAAGGTACTTACACTGTTAATTACCAGAGTTAACTGTCTGTTGTGAGTTTAGTAGACAATTAATATGCAAATGCAGTAAGTTCTTAAAAATAATGGGGAGGCTAAGGGCAACATGCTGATTGTGCGAAGCAAATGGAGGAGCAGTGTAAATCGACCAGCAAGTTCTGGAGATTCACAACTCACGGCGTATCTCTTAATTCCCTGAACTTGTTGGCTAATTTGCATATTAAGAACAGCATGCATCATTAACACGCCATTATTTTTTGAGCAAGATCCGGCCCAATGTATTTATGCTGTCATTCCACATGGGAATCAGAACAATTCCACCCATATCATTGGGCTGAGCAGAGGTAAATTTATTGTGCATGTGATTGTGCTTTAACTGACTTCAGAATGCTTAATGCCAACATTGTACTGATATCCTGCCTCTTAGTTAGCACAAAAATTGACTATATATGATATTAATTGTTATTTCACACCTATGTTTTCATTGACATTTTCAGATATATGATATATTAATCCTGCAGGCAGCAAAATTGCCAAATATGTCAATAGAATAAGCAAAACTGTACCCATATTATAACATCAAAACCATTGAATAAAATTATGCTGCTCCTCAGTTGATCATGAAGTAAATTACTAGATAGACCACAAAGTTGCACCATCCCCATAACAGGAGTTGTGTAAAGATGCAGCACCATATCAATATGTTGCTTTGAATTTACGACAGGGGAACTAAATGAAAACAATTAAACCATTAAACCAATAGAAATATACTCTTTTCACAAGGACAAAAAATTTCAAAGTAGGAATCTAGGTTGTGTGCATAATATAACATAGACAGTTACAATGCTAACTTTAATCACTCAATATTTCAGCAACTAACAGATACTTAAAACTGAACCATCCCCGATATTCAGTGATACTCACTTAGTCAACATTTAGAATGACCAGAGAAGACCACAACTACAACGCCCCCCGACCCCACACTAAACAGAATTTAAATTTTTTTTATAAAACTATAGTTGGGAAAATAATTCTACAGACTTTCATTGATTACTATTTTCTACAATGACCAGGTAACTCGACAAGGGAGGGACAAGTGGCACTGCGGTTTGATGTGATGGTTGGTAACCCCCAAAGTAAAATGTGACACAGAGGGGAGTAAATGCAACCATTGCAGCCTTGAGGCCTGGGAATATACTTTTGTGTTCAGTGCACAAGTAAGAGGGAGGGAGAGATTCCTCTGATGAGATTGGGCGTTTATTTTTTCATATATAGACTTGAAGACAGACATGTGGGGTAGACTCACAAATCATGAATTGAGTGAATTCTCTGAAACAAGAATGGTGGAAAATCCTAGAGATATCAGGATTCTCTTAAGAGCAACTGACAAATAAGCCTGTAAAATGTGCAATATATCTCTTTTATTTAGGCATAAATACACACAATGCAATAAGAACAAAATTAGTTTAAATCAAAAGCCTCGGGAATTAATAAAGCATCTACTTTGTTAGAACAAGAATGATGCAGAACTTGCTCAGTATAACACTGACATATCAGCCTACCTTATGTGTTCAAGTCATGTAGTGGGGGTTGAACACACAACCTTCGTACTCAATGCGAGAATACTAAATTATGGCATATTAATGAAGGGGAGGTGGGAGGATTTAGGAAAGAGTAAATTTAAAAGCAGCAAGAGAAATGTCAAGGCTCTAGAGCAGAGTAGAGTTTTGGGTAAAAATAAACAGAGTGGGTCAGGAAGGGATAGAGAGAGTAACAAAGGTAACAAGACATCAGTGACTAAGGTGACATCAGGGAAAAATAGAAAAAAGTCAAAGCTAAGGGCACTATACCTGAATGCGCGAAGCATTCGCAACAAAATAGATGAATTAATAGCGCAGATAGAAATTAATAGGTTTGATCTAATAGCCATTACGGAGACGTGGTTGCAAAGTGACCAAGATTGGGAAATAAATATTCCAGGATACTTAACTTTTAGAAGAGATCGGCAAAATGGAAAAGGAGGAGCGGTAGCCCTGATAATAAAGGATGGGATAAAGGCAGTAGAGAGAAAGGATCTTAGCTCCAAAAATCAAGAAGTAGAATCAGTTTGGGTGGAACTAAGAAATAGCAAGGGGCAGAGAATATTGGTGGGAGTTGTTTATAGGCCCCCAAACAGCAGTTGTAATGTAGGGCAGAGTATAAATCAGGAAATTAGAGTTGCATGTAACAAGGGTAATACAATAATCGTGGGGGACTTTAATCTACACATAGACTGGGAAAACCAAATTTGTTGTAATAGTGTGGAGGATGAATTTCTGGAAAATATACAAGATAGTTTTCTAGATCAGTATGTTGAGGAACCAACTAGGGAACAGACTATTTTAGATCTAGTTTTGTGCAATGAAAAAGGGTTAATTAATAACCTTATAATAAAGGGGCCTTTAGGGAATAGTGACCTTAATATGATAGAATTTTATATTGCGTTTGAAAATGATTTAGTTAAATCTGAAACTAGAGTCTTCAATCTAAACAAAACAAACTACGTGGTTATGAGGGACGAGCTGACTAAGGCAGATGGGAAACTACATTAAAACGTATGATGGTAGACAAGCAATGGCTAGCATTTAAAGAATTAATACATAATTTACAACAAATATACATTCCTTTAAGGCACAAAAACCCCACAGGAAAAGTGGTTCAACCGTGGCTAACAAGAGAAGTTAAAGATAGTATTAGATCAAAGGAAGAGGCTTATAATGTTGCCAAAAAGAGCAGTAAGCCTGAGGATTGGGAAGATTTTAGAATTCAGCAAAGGAGAACCAAGAAATTGAGAAGGAAAGAGAAAAAGGAATATGAGAGTAAATTAGCAAGAGACATAAAAACAGATTGTAAATGTTTCTATAGGTATGTAAATATGAAGAGATTAGTGAAAGTAAATGTGGGCCCATTAGAGGCAGAGACAGGAGATAATGGACAATAAGGAAATGACAGAGACATTAAACAAATACTATGCCAGGCCCGAGGAGGTGGGATTGGAGGTATGTGAGGTGGTAAAATGGCAAAAAGTGGCGGGCGGGCCCGACCCCGCCTCCATCCCGCCTTTGAGCAATTTTCCCAAATGTGTGTATTCTGACCCCGTTTCCATCCCGCCTCCAAGAGGCGGGATAGGCCCTTAAGGCCCTTAACAACCAGTTAAGTACCTCTATAATCCCATTTTGAGAGGCCTTTCTGATTTTCCCACTTTTCCCACATCCTGCACGTCTCCTCTGAAACACGCCAGTGAATCCTGGCGGCCTCACAAGTGGATTGCTTACTAACAGCTGCAGCTCCACCATTAAAAAGGAGTTTTCAGCAATCATCATTTGCAGATGGCAGAACTTTGTTGTCTCAGGTCTGGGGGAACTTTTAGCAGACCTACTCATTGTTGTGGAAGTTTGGAGCCTGACACCCATCTCCAGTGTAACCTCCTGGGAAACCCCTCTCGCCACCTTGACTGAACGCTTCCTCAACTGAGGCATATACCAGAAACATGGGAACCATTTATTTCCTTTCCTCCTGGACATCAGATTCGGATGAAGACCAGCTGTGGCACCAGCAGGACCATGAACAACAAAACCACCAACAGCAGAAGCAACAACAGGAGCGCCAAGTTGCTGCTCACCCACCTGAAGCTGCACAGGCCAGAAGGCGCCAGCGCGCAACCACATTGCTGCCCGATGCAAGGGATGCACTCACCTTGACCAGATTTGCTTAGCCTGCACAATCAAACACTTTTGTCTCACACCTTCTTATCAGACCATCGGCAATGGCCAAGAACCTGCGGATTCCTATCACTCTGACCACCATACTGACAATTGCAAGTCATCCTAAGCCCTCAATGTGGAAGTCCCATTAGCAAAATGACACACAACACAACTGCAACAGTTTGCCATCAGAATTTTTTATGACAATAAGCAACTGATGGCTTTTCAAAATTAAACATAACATTACACCCAAGTGAGTACCCTTGTGACTACTTGTGCATTATCTTCCTCTTACGCGTTCTCCTACGTGGTGCTTCCCCTGTGGCTTCAGCAGATGTGGAGGCCCCTTGCTCACATTCCTGCTGCTCCTGTCTCGACAACTTTGGCGGGCGTCCTCTGGGGTTGCGAACCTGTGAGGGCTCAGCAACAGTCTGCTGCTCCTGCGGCTGTGCAGGGGTTGAGACGCCGATCTCAGTTGGGTGGGGACTCTGGTGGGGCTCTAACCGAGGGCTTTGTAGTGGCATGGTCATGTGAGCGCCTGGAGAGGAGCCCCCACTTCCTTGTTGTATGCCACCAACATCCCTCTCATGGGTCAGCCCCACTTCAGAGCTAGCAAGTGGCTGGACAGCACCTTGCAGCACTGCAGGGGGGCCATGAGGACCCGTTTCTGCACTGGAAGTCCTACTCCAGAGGACTTCCATGAAGGTCTGGTTTCTATGCTCAATAACTGACCATTGCTCCTCAAGAGATGTCAGTCTATTCTGAACAATTACCATGTTTTTCATACCCTGGCGACTAAGCTCCTCCACGGACGTAGTCATCCTCTCCTCTACCATAGCCTTCCTCTCCTCTACGGTAGCCAGCCTTACCATGGAGGTAGCCATCCTTTCCAAGGAGGTTGCCATCCTTTCCGCGGTGATGCGTTCATGCGCCAACGCCTCCACAAAGGCTCTGCTCATGTTAGCGATGGACTCTTCCATTCGTTCCACATTTGCAGCGACCCTGGAGACAAAACCTGCCTGAGACTCCTGCACCTATTCCTGGAGTTCCAGCACCACTCTCCTTCTGGATGGACCCGGAGGCACAGGGTTGACATGCAGTGGAGCCGAGCTGGGAGCATCCTCTCTACTGTGACTAGGACTCTCCACTGCTGTCCCTGTCTCCACCATCTGCTGATGCTTGCTTGTGAGCTGTGATACACCAGGTGACAACTCTACTCTATGTCCCGAAGGTCCCACTGAGGTGTGAATGCCTGCGCTGGTGCAGGGTGCACTTAATTCTGCTGACGGAGCGCCCTCAGAGGTTGCAGCTTCCTCTGAGGGGTCTGGAAGCTCAGGCTCTTCCTCCTGGACAGTGGAGACGGGGGGTCTCGATGGTCCTCTGGGGGAGTAAAGGAAAGAGTTAGAGATGTGAGGTAAAGGTTGCAAGCACATTGAATTGTGCAGATGATCATAAGTCAATCTGTTAGAGCATCAGAATAATTATCAGTCACTCATGCAATGTGAATGAGAGAGATGCCAAACTATTCTGTCACCAGCTTGCTGTGATGCGCCCACCTGTCCATCCCCCGGCAATTTCCAGGACCGCCTCCTCCGAGGTGGTGAGCTGGGCTACTGAGGGTGGCCCTCCTCCTGTCCTTGCTCTTTCCCTCTTAATGTGGGCTCTCTTTTTTGCAATGAGGGACACAAGTGGAGTTTGAGTGAGAATGAAGGAGTGAGTGTAGAGAATCCATAGCATCGATGCTTCGAAGGAGACAAAGGGCCCTCCCTGTGTGTTGTAAGTTCTTGGAGAAATTAATGACCCTAAGTGGCGACAAATCCCATGGTCCTGATGACCTGCATCCTAGAGTTTTAAAAGAGGTAGCTGCAGAGATAGAGAATCTTCCAGAATTCCCTGGATTCTAGAAGAGTCCCCAAGGATTGGAAGGTAGTAAACATAACCCTGCTATTTAAGAAAGGAGGAAGAGAAAAAATGGGAAACTATAGGCCAGTTAGCCTGACATCAGTAGTAGGCAAAATGCTAGAAACTATTATTTAGGGACGTGGTAACAGGGCACTTAGAAAATCATAATATGATTAGGCAGAATCAACGTGGTTTTATAAAAGGGAAATCGTGCTTGACAAATCTGTTTTTTGAAGATGTAACTAGTAGGATGGTTAAGGGGGAACCAGTTGATGTAGTGAATGTGGATTTTCAAAAAGCATTCAATAAGGTGCCACACAAGAGGTTATTATACAAAATTAGAACTCATGTTATTGGGGTAATATATTAGCATGGATTGAGGATTGATTAACGGACAGAAAACAGAGAATAGGAATAAACAGGACTTTTTCGGGTTGGCAGGTTGTATCTAGTGGGGTACCGCAAGGATCAGTGCTTGGGCCTCAGCTATCTACAATCTATATTAATGACGTAGGTGAAGGGACTGAGTGTAACGTATCCAAGTTGGCTGATGATACAAAGTTAGGTGGGGAAGTAAGCTGTGAGGAGGATGCAAAGAGGCTGCAGAGAGATATAGACAGGTTGACTGAGTTGGCAAGAACATGGCAAATGGAATACAATGTGGGGAAGTGTGAAGTTATTCACTTTGATAAGAAAAACAAAAAAGCAGAGTATTTTTTGAATGGTGAGAGACTGGGAAATGTTTGCACTCAGAGGGACCTGGGTGTCCTTGTACATGAATCACAGAAAGTTAACATGCAGGTACAGCAAGCAATTAGGAAAGCAAATGGTATGTTAGCTTTTGTTACAAAGGGATTAGAGTATAAGAATAAAGAAGTCTTACTACAATTATACAGGACATTGGTGAGGCCACACCTGGAGTACTGTGTACAGTTCTGGTCTCCTTACCTAAGAAAAAACATACTTGCCTTAGAGGGAGTGCAGTGAAGGTTCACTAGACTGATTCCTGGGATGAGGGGATTGCCCTATGAGGAGAGATTGAGTAGACTAGGCCTATATTCCTTAGAGTTTAGAAGAATGAGAGGTGATCTAATTGAAACATATAAAATTCTTAAGGGCTTGACAGGGTTAATGCTGGGAAAATGTTTCCCCTGGCTGGGGAATCTAGAACATGGGGTCACATTCACAGAATCAGGGGTAGGCCATTTAGGACTGAGATAAGGAGAAATTTCTTCACTCAAAGAGTTGTGAATCTTTTGAATTCTCTACCCCAGAGAGCTGTGGATGCTCAGTCGTTGAGTATATTCAAGACAGAGGTAAATACATTTTTGGGAACAAAGGGAATTAAAAGATATGGGGATAATGTGGGAAGGTGGAGTTGAGGTACAAGATCAGCCATGATCTTGTTGAATGGCGGAGCAGGCTTGAAGGGTCAAATGGCCTACTCCAGCTCCTATTTCTTATGTTCTTATATTCTTATGACTGCAAAGAATTTGCCCCTCATCACTGGATGGCCACCGACTAGATGCCATACTCCTATGTAGGTACGGTAGTGTAGTGGTTATATTACTGGACCAGTAACCCGGAGGCTTGGACTAATAATCCAGAGTATGTGAGTTGGAATACCATTTTTAAAAAGTGACCAGGAAGCTGTCGGAATGTTGTAAAAACCCAACTGATTCATTAATGTTTTTTAGGGAATGAAACCTGTCATCCTTACCCAGTCCCATGCCAATGTGGTTTACTATTAACTGGCCTCCAAGGCAACATTAAATGCCAACCTTGCCAGCGATGCCCACATCCCAAGAACATATAATTTAAAATAAGTTAGCCCATCAGCAACCATGCAAAATTAACTTTAAGAAAATGCTGTGCCTTCAGCCCCAGATGCCACCTTCTCAGTTACCAGCTGCCATGATGGTAGGAGAACTTAAGTATAAATAAGCAAAATGGAAAATTATATCCATCTGCATCTTTGCACAGTCAATTTTGTCTATATAGCACAAGACTGACCAATAGGTAAATTCCCGCTCAAAAACAATGTTACTTAATAGTTGTTTCATAAATTGCTGATCAGTAGACCATAACTGATCGTGGCAAGTGAGTCTTAGTCCCTTTAATTTACTACCACAAACTTTGAAAGCATGTTATCCACAGTTTGGAAAACATGTAATCTATCTGGAACGTCATTTGGGTTTTCTCATTGCCAAGGATGTTGCAATTATTGGAGATGACTACTACCTCAAAGTACCATACCTGATCATTATGCAACTCAGATTACACTCCAAATATGGGCACCTGTCTTTTCATTCTTATTCCCCAGTGGAATATGCCCCATCCAGTTGATCTTACCTGAGGAGGTGCATTGGGGGCAGGACTGCTGGTTTCCGGGTTCTAGTCCCACCCCCAGCGACGTCTGATGACCTGACACTAATTTCCCTTGATTGGCCATGTTAAGCCTGCCCTGCGGGCTTGCCGGCCAATTAAGGGAAAACCTGTGTCAGATGACGTCAGTGCATGACGCTTCATCTGCCGGTTTTGTTAAAGTGACAGGCACCATAATTTTTTGACAGATGAATTGTCAGTGTTTGACAGCATTGAGGTGCTGTCAAACACTGACAATTACTGTCCAAAGGTGAGCCCTTGCACCCAGGCCCATCAATGACTCTCTCCTTAGGAGGAAACAGCTACATGTGAGATTGCAGAGGCCATCTGTCAATTCTCCCAATCAGATGAGGCTTCATCTTGTCACCTGCAGAAACATATGGGGGGTGATTTTGTCAATGGGATGCACTGGAGGCGGGACTGCTGCTTGTCGGGTTTTAGCCCCGCCCCCAATGATCTGTGGCCAATCCACGCTATTTTCCTTTGATTGAACTTGTTAATCCCACCCAGCGGGCTTAGCAGGCCGATTAAGGGAAAGCCGGTGACAGAGAACATCAGCGTATGACGGTTCATCTATCAAAAATTTTTGACAGATGAATTGTCATCGTTTGACAGCTTTGAGAAGCTGTCAAACACTAACATTCTCTGTTGTTTGGTGAGTTCTTGTACTCAAGGCTTACTAAACCTATTTCCAGAGCAGAAATCAGATGGCTGTTGCATTGTCATCTCTGCCGTGGAGATGCCGAAGCCTCTGCATCCCCAACGATTGAAGCCTGCAGGAAGAAACAAAGTTAAGGAAACTTATTCTAACACTTTAAACTCACCTCACATACTTACCTCGCCACACTTGCACCCATCACTCACCTCCACGGCGCACTTTTCTACCCCTCTCACCCCCGCAGACCCACTGCTCGCTTCGCTGACCCTTGCGGGGTTTCCTGAAGTCTGGAAGGCTTCAAAAATGGGGATAACCCTCTTAACTGCCTGTTATCAGGCAGTTAAGTGGCACTAATCCCCTTCTGCCTCCAGGAGACGGGACCCAGCGTGGGTCGGGTACCCGCCTCCTGGGGAGATGGCGTAGAGGTGGGTTAGGGGCGGGATGGGTCGGGATGGGTACCCACCCCCAGGTTCTGCCATTTTCCCGGGATGGGTACCCACCCCCAGGTTCTGCCATTTTCCCGGCAGTCCCGCCTCCAAACCCGCCTCCCCAGGGCTGGCAAAATCGCCCCCATATAAACAGAATAAAAATATTTCTCACTGCATTCTCTCACCTGTCATACTTACCTGTGCACCATTGCACCCATCACACTACCTCTGCCGCTGTCATTTGCACACTTACACTGCAGCAGACCCACAGCTTGCCTCGCTGACCCTGGTAGGGTTTCCCGATGCTGGGAAGCCCGCATCAGCAGGTGTAAAATGGGGAAAAGCCTCTTAACTGCCTGTTAACTACCTGTTAACAGGCAGTTAATTGGCTCTAATCCCCTTCCCACTGCTAGGAGATGGGTCCCTGCGTGAGTCGCTGACCCGTCTCCCGGGAAGATGGTTCAGAGGCGAGTTGGAAGCGGGTTTGGGACCCGCTCCCAATTTTTCCCATTTTCCCAGCAGTCCCGTCTCCAAACCCACCTCCTCAGGGCTGGTAAAATCCAGCCACACACTTGCATTATTTGATAGCAATAGAAGATTTAGAGCATCTACTGCAGCTTTTTTGGGATGCTTGCATATATAACAAGTTCAGTCTAGATATAGAGTTAATTTCGTTGTACACAGTATGTTTGTGTATTAGTACGTGACAGATTTTCTTAAAGCATAGTCTGACCAGTACTCATTGATTTCTTTCCACTAATATTCTTGATGTCCCTGTCAGCCAGCTAAGCTTTACATAGGTTGAAATTGATTAATTCTCCAGTACTGGGACACAGTAAGGAGTCTGGTATGACTTACAAATTATTGATGCTTGATATATGCCTTGAGATTCCAACTGGAGCTATCAGTGATGCACAATCATGAGTCTTATGAGGATTCAAAGAGCTGTATCCTTTTTATCATCTTCTTCTCAGCTATTTGGAAATGCTTGCAGTCTGGACCTGGATAATGTGACAAGTTATAAGCATTTTAATGATAAAAACAGCAGCACATTTCTATTCATTCTGCTTCAATCTGGGCAAAAGCTTTACTGGGGAGGATTTCCTCAGCGTGTTATTTGTAGCAAAATCATAACTGTGTTCTTTCTAAATGAATTCATAAGCTGTGGCTCAGTTGGTAGCATCTCACCTCTGAGTCAGAGGGTTGTGGGTTCAAGTCCTTCTCCAGAGACTGGAGCACAAAAATCTAGGCTTGCACTCCAGTGTAGTACTGAGGGAGTGCTGCACTGTCGGAGGTGCCGTCTTTCGGATGCGATATTGAACCGAGGCCCCGTCTGCTCTCTAAGGTGGACATTAAAGATCGAGGAAGAGCAGGGGAGTTATCCCCTGTGCCCTGGCCAATATTTATCCCTCAATCAATATCATAAAAACATTAAATCATTATCACATTGCTGTTTGTGGGAGCTTGGGTGTGCAAATTGGCTGCTGCGATTCCTACATTACAACAGTGCCTACACTTCAAAAGTACTTAATTGGTTGTGAAGCGCTTTGAGACATCCTGAGGTCATGAAAGGCACTATATACATGCAAGTCTTTCTTTCTATTTCACTATAGATAATGCACAGTGGAAGACTGAGGCCTAGAAATTCAGTTAGGGGCGCCCAGCTCGCCTGGGCGCCGGAATTACCGCTGCGCGCGGAGCCACTTGCGCCAGCGGGAAATTCACTTTCAGTGCCCCAAGTGGAAGCCAACCGCTAAACAAGGGTTTCGGCGCCCCGCTTGGGGCGCTGAAACTGAAAAATGGCAGCCTGCGGTACTGCAGGCCTTCCTCTCAGTCTTAAGGGGGAGGTGCCTGCAACAGCGCGATCCCCGCTTGCGAGTGCCGGCAAATGAGCCCGGCACCAAGGAGAAGTGCCGGGCTCTCTGGAAACAGCCGGCAATGCCGCGGGGGGGTGGTGAAGGAGGCTGGGGACGGAGGTGCGGGCAGGCGGCCACCGAAAAAGCGGCCGGCCGCACCTCCACCTTAACTCGCCCCACTACCGGCACAGGTAGGCCCCGTGTACAGGTCGCTGTTTGCGGCCGGCGCGGGGGAGGCGGCAGCAACCAAATATGGCCAGCGGGGCGCTGCGCACACCGATGACATCATCGGTGGCGGCGCAGCGCTACTGGCTAACGCCGCCATTAGCGCCCCGCTAAATATCGCGGTAGGTTTGCACAGTGGCGCAAAAGCCCTCTTTGGGCGCAAACTGGTGGCGCAGGCCACTGAATTTCTAGGCCTGAGTTTCTAAAAGACCCAATCGAGCCCATGAAGAAGGGTTTCTGTTTAATCTCAATTTCTTTAATACTAGGACTGGATGATTATGCTTATCAAAATACTGACTGCAGCAAGAACAGCCAAATGTTCTTGATAACAAAATGTTGTCACTCTGACTACAGTTAAGGATCAACTAACGTAAGCAAATACCATTGCTTGGCCCTCAGGCCAGGTTTGTGAAAGTTTTGCACTTTATTGCTTAGTTGCTTGGACTTGTTGATGACAAAGAAATCCTTTTTGGCTGACGAGGCTAGCAAGTGTTGAGGCTAAATCTTTATTTCATAATTACAAATCTTCCTCACAGACTGGAGTCCATTGAAGTCAAGAGCCTGTTTCTAGCAGTCAGTAAAACACAATCGAAAAAGTTTCTTGTTTCAATAGGTGCTTTTGGTGTCATCTATTCTCACAAAACAAGTTTTTCTCTAGACTTTGATCATTTACTACTTGAGTAAGTTGATTCACCTCAAAAACAGATAATAATACGTTAAGCTTAACTTAAATAGGGCTATCTGGGCATCCAGATGGTGTTTGTTGGCACTTGGACAGGTTGGACCATTTGCCTGAAGGGTTAGCGGACTTTTCCTCACTCCATTTCTCTGTCTCGAGGTCCCTCCTTCCCAATAGTGTCAATTTGTTATTAATTAGCGCAAGTACACCTTGAGAATGCATTCAGAAAATATAAAATTGCACCTGGCATAAATTTAGCCTAAGACAACTTCCCAAATACCTTAAGTAAAAACAGAAAATGCTGGAAATACTCAGCAGGTCAGGTAACATCTGTGGAGAGAGAAACAGAGTTAACACTTCAGGTCAATGACCTTTCGTCAAAACTGAAAAAAGTTAGAGATATAACAGGTTTTAAGCAAGTACAGAGGCAGGGAAAGGGGGGAAGGAAGGAAAGAACAAAAGGGAAGGTCTGTGATAGGATGAAAGGCAGGAGAGATTAAAAGACAAAAGGGATGATGGTGTGAGGCAAAGGGAGATTGTAATGGAACAAGTCAAGGAAAAAGATGTGTCTAGAAGAGGTGTAAATGGGAATAGCAGAATCATCAACAGCTGCTATCCGAAAAAATGGGGGCAGAGGTTATGATCTGAAATTGTTGAACTCAATGTTGAGTCTGGAGGCTGTAAAGTGCCTAATCAAAACATGAGGTGCTGTTCCTCAAGCTTGTGTTGAGCTTCATTGGAATGGTGTAGGAGGCTGAAGACAGAGAGGCCAGAGAGGTGTGGTGAATTAAAGTGACAGGTGACCGGAAGCTCGGGGGGTCACGTTTGCGGACTGAACGGAGGTGTTCCGCAAAGTGGTCACCCAATCTGCATTTGGTCTCCCCAGTATAGAGGAGACCACATCGTGAACAGCAAATACAGTATACTAAATTGCAAAAAGTACAAGTAAATCACTGTTTCACCTGGAAGGAATGTTTGAGGCCCTGGATGGTGGGAAGGGAGGAAGTAAAGGGGCAGGTGTTGCATCTCCTGCGCTTGCACGGGAAGGTGCCTTGGGAAGGCGAGGTGGTTTTGGGGGTGATAGAGGAATGGACCAGTGTGTCGCGGAGGGGACAGACCCTTTGGAATGCTGAAAGGGGAGTGGAGGGCAAGATGTGTTTGGTGGTGGGATCACACTGGATGTGGAGAAAATGGCGGAGGATGATCCGTTGAATCTGCAGGTAGTCGGGTGAAAGGTGAGGACAAGGGGAACCCTATCGTGGCTCTGGGAGGGGGGGGAAGGGGTGAGAGAAGTGTGGGAAATGGAAAAGGCACAGTCGAGGGCCCTGTCAACCATGGTGGAGGGGAATCCTTGGTTGAGGAAAAAGGAAGACATTTCAAAAGCACTGGTGTGAAAGGTGGCATCGTCAGAACAGGAAGCAGGGTGGGAGGAAGTGTAGTCAAGGTAGCTGTGGGAATGTGTGGGCTTATAGTAAATATTGGTCGATAGCCTATCCTAGAAATGGAGACAGAGAAGTCGAGGAAGGGAAGTGAAGAGTCAGAGATGGAGCATGTGAAGGCGAGGGAAGAGTGGGTATTGGAAGCAAAGTTAATGAAATTTTCCAGTTCAGGGCAAGAGCAGGAAACACCACTGATACAGCCATCAATGTACCAGAAAAAGAGGTGAGGGAGGGGACCTGAGTAGGACTGGAACAAAGAATATTACATATATCCCATGAAAAGGCAGGCATAGCTAGGTCCCATGTGGGTTCCCATAGTAACACCTTTAATTTGGAGGAAATAAGTGAAGTCAAAAGAAAAGTTGTTCAATGTGAGAACAAGTTCAGCCAGGCGGAGGAGGCTGGTGGTGAATGGGGTCTGGTTGAGTCTCTGTTCAAGGAAGAAGCAGAGTGCCCTCAGGCCGTCCTGGTGGGGGATGGAGGTGTATAGGGATTGGACATCCATGGTGAAAAAGAAACAGGTAGGGCCAGGAAACTGGAAACTGTTAAAGTGGCAGAGGCGTCAGATGAGTCGTGGATGTAGGTGGGAAGAGACTGGACACAGGGAGAAAATATGGAGTCGAGATAGGAAGAAATCAGTTCCATGGGGAAAGAACAGGCTGAAATGATAGGCCTACCAGGGCAGTTCTGTTGTGGATCTTGGGAAGGAGGTAGAAGTGGGCAGTGCTGGGTTGGGCAACTATGAGGTTAGAGGCCGTGGAGGGAAGATCTCCAGAGGAGATGGGGGTCAATGACAGTCTTGGAAACGATGGCTTGATGTTCAGTAGTGGGGTCATGGTCCAGAGGGAGGAAGGAGGCGGTGTCAGAGAGTTGGCGTTCAGCCTCCTCAAGGTAGAGGTAAGTTCGGCAAACAACAACAGTGCCACCCTTATCAGCAAGTTTGATGACAATAGAGAATGGAGCGCTGCAAGTTCAGAGGGAGGTAGGTTATAGAGAGTGAGGGGAGATGAGAAGTTGAGTCGGCCGATGTCACGCCGGCATTTCCCAATCAAAAGATCTAGAGAGGGTAAGAGGCCGGAGGGAGGGGTCCAGAGGAATGAGAATTCTGAAGATGGGAAAAAGGGTCCACTGTGCAAGGAGAAGACTTCTGGCCAAAGAAGTGGGCACAGAGGCAAAGCCGATAGAAGAAGAGCTCAGCGTCATGCCGAGCTCGAAATTTATTGAGGTGGGGGCATTAGTGGATGAAGCTGAGGCCTTTGCTGAGGACTGATCACTTGGGGTCAGAAACGGGACGGTCAGAGGGGATAGTGAAAACACGGCAAGAGTGAGATTGGAAGAAGGGATGGGGTCAGAGCAAAGTGAAGGGGTAAAGGTTCCGGAGGGGCATTGGTATCCAAGAGTAGTTGAAGCTCCCAAATACCTTGGAGCCTGTATTTAGTTTAAAGCGATATAACCTAATTTCAATATTTTTTTTTGCTAAGAAAGCTCTTTACAATGCTTGATCTATGTGATGTTTGAAAATTGCTGGTGAATTTTGGCACCAATATGACATAATGAAAGTACGTATTGGCTATAATAGTCCACTGGATTTCTCAATAACCCTAAGAGTTGGAAGAAAGGAAAAAAAGACTTGAATTTATATTTCTAGCTTCACCTGATAGCTCATAAGGGGAAATGTGGTTTGGTAAACATTCGCATCAGCAAGGTCTATTTTTGCTCCCTGGTCTGTACTGAGTTAGCAAGGGTAGAGATGGGGGGGAAAAATTTGGTTGCTTTGCACCTCCAGAGGGCGCTAATGGGGTGCAAAGCAACTAGCGCCCGGGCGCGGCAATGATTGCGCCGCTCACGAAATTGACCAGACATTTTGTGGCGGCGCTAAACACTACTGCCACGATCTCCTGTGCCCGCAGATCGTGATGTCAGTCGAGCGTGCAACGCCCTGGTAGCGCCCCTGACTGGATATTGAGTGGCGCCCGCTGCCTTATCGCCTGCCGTTAGCAACGACAGGTTGAGGGGAGCATTCTGCAGCCGGGAAGGGACTGGTTTAAAGGCGACCGCTTCCTGCCTTGTTTTGTCGGTGACATTTTTGCACCACGCATTCTGAGGGAGAGAGACTTCCGGAGAGATTCAACGCTGTGTGAAAGAGTTTTGGGTACTGAGCAGCACTTTGCAGGTTCATTTTGATTTACCCTTCCTTGCTTCACCAGCACTCTGAGGTAGCGCCTCGCTCCTTGCATTTAGCGCCTTAAGAGAGGTGTGTAGCACCTGATTTAGCGCTCCAATCACCTCCAGGGGTGATAGAAGCTAAGTCTGCAGTCGGAGGCGATAATTAACGCCAGGCGCTAAACTATGCGCCCAGACGATAGTTGCACCCCAAACGGAGCGATACTGAATTTCTCCCCCCGGGGTCTCAATTGGCTTCAGTGTCATGGACTAGAACAAAGAATATATTACAGTAACAAGGATTTCCACTCCTGACTGTTATCCTGTGATCACTTCTGGATGTTGGGTGAGGATAGAATTAGCTCAGCTGTGATACCCACTGTCAGTCTTCTGACACTCAACTGCAATTTTTACCAAGTATGAACTGAGTGTTAATTGGGCCTTCAACCTGAAAGACCTCTGTACACATTGGGTACGTTAGCTTAAAATTGGACTCACATGAGGAAGGCAATGTAGGTGAAGTGTTGGAGGGCTGCTTGTTGCCCATGAAAGTAAGAAAGAAAGCATTGCATTTATCTAGCACCTTTGAAGATTTTAGGATGTCCCAAAGCCTTTTACAGCTAATTAAGTACCTTGTGTAATGTAGGAAATGGTGCAGCCAATTTGCGCATGGCAAGATCCAGCAATGTGATAATGACCAGATAATCTGTTTTTAGTGATGTTGATTGAGGGATAAATATTGGCCAGGACATCAGGGAGAACTCCCCCGCTCTTCTTCGAAATAGTGGCCGTGGGATCTTTTACATCCACCTGAGAGGGCAGATGGGGTCTTGGTTCAATGTCACATCTGAAGGACGGCATCTCCAACAGTTCAACACTCCCTCCACACTGCACTGAAGTGTCAGTGTAGATTTTGAGCTCCAGTCTCTGAAGTGGGACTTAAACCCACAATTTTCTGGCTCTGAGGCAAGAGTGCTACCAACTGAGCTATGGGTGACATGGGGCAGAGAAAGAAATAAAGACAATACCCATACTCTAACCTGTGTTTCATCCTCAACCTTTGTTAGCCTGTACTGTGCTTTTCAATTGCTGGTTAGAGGCAACATGGACACAGACGTTTTGTGTAGAAATTCTCCTTATATGATGTCACAAAAATTTTCTCCAGTGAATGGGAATAGTTTCAGCAGCTCCAGGCTAACCTACAGGTTTATAGTGCCAGACAGGGTAATAGGAGTGACTGAAGAACAGAAATAAAGGTAATTCTTCTTACTAACATTTAGAATCATGTAAAAATTCAATAGCATATATTTTCCATAAGTATTGCTTTTGCTTAACCCCCTCAGAAACTAGATCAATCCAATATTGGAAACTAACAGAATCGGAAGATTCATGCAGTAAAGTATCAATTCATCAAAGAGGATACAGTCCTGCAGAGAACGTAAACTCATGTAGAAGCATCCCTTTTTTTTACAAAGTAATGGATAATCCTGACAACAGCACCTCTCAGCCTCTCCAACAATATCTAGTTGACCCCAAAGGGTTTACTAATTATATACTTCGCTATATGTAAGGAAGAGGTGTTCTTAATCACAGGCAGTGTGGAAGACAGTTGAAAGGTTACACCTCCCTTACACTGATGTTAGTTTTTATGACATCAGCCATTTTCTAAGAGCATACTTCTGTCATTCTTGACAGTTATTTAATTTTATTTGCAATATCTTTTGTTTTCTGAAATGTCATTAAAAATTATAATTGAGGCAATGTTAGTTACTGAATGGATCAACAAAAACAACAACTTTCATTTACATAGTGCCTTGAACATAGTGAAACATCCCAAGGTGCTTCACAGGAGCGTTATCAGACAAAATTTGTCGCCGAGCCACATTGGGAGATATTAAGATCGGTGACAGGTAGGTTTTAAGGAATGTCTTAAAGGATGGGAGAGAGGTAGAGAGGCGGAGTGGTTTAAAGAGGGAATTGTAGAGCTTAGGGCCTAGGCAGCTGAAAGCATATCCACCATTTGTGGTGCAAAGGAAATTGGGGATGCACAAGAATCCAGAGGCGGAGCAAGCCAAAGTTCTTGGAGATAGGGAGGGGCAATGCCATAGAGCGATTTGAACACAAGGATGAGAATTTAAATTTGAGGCGTTGCTGGAGTGGGAGCCAATATAGGTCAGTGAGCACAGGGGTAATGGGTGACCGAGACTTGTGTGAGTTAGGATATGGGCAGCAGAGTTTTGGATGAGCTCAAGTTTATGTAGGGTGGAAGAGGGAAGGCCAGCCCGGAGAGTAATGGAATGGTTGAGTCTGGAACATGGTTGAGAGTTTCAGCAGCAGATTAGCTGAGGCAGGGACGGAGGCGGGAGATATTACGGAGGTGCAAGTAGGGTGAGGGAGCGGATCTGGGGTCGCAAGCTCAGCTCAGGGTCAAATAGGATGCTGAGGTTAGAACATTATGGTCCAGCCTAAGACATTGGCCAGGGAGGGGGATGGAATCGGTGGCTGAGGAACGGAGTTTGTGGGACCAAAGACAATGGGGGAAAAATTCGGTTGCTTTCCGCCTCCCATTAGTGCCCTAAATGGGTGCTAATGGGGCGCAAAGCAACTAGCGCCCGGGTGCGGCGATGTTTGCGCCGCTCGCGAAAATGACCAGACATTTTGCGGCTACGCTAAACACTACCGCCATGATCTCCTGCGCCCGCAGGTTGTGATGTCAGTCGAGCGTGCAACGCCCCGGTTGCGCCCCGGACCGGATATTGAGTGGCGCCCCCTGCTTTACCGCCTGCCACTAGCAATGACAGGTTGAGGGGAGTGTTTTGCCATTGGGAAGGGACTGGGGGAGCACTATTGAAAGGCGACCGCTTCCTGCCTTTTTTTGTCGGCGACATTTTTGCATTCTGAGAGAGAGAGAGACTTCCGGAGAGAGTCAACGCTGTGTGAAGGAGTTTTGGGTACTGAGCAGCACTTTGCAGGTTCATTTTGATTTGACCTTCCTTGCATCGATTTAGAAGAGACTATGGGGGCTGCACTCTGAGCTCTTTCCCTGGGCCTCTCCATTGTTCTTTCCGGCAGATTTGATGTACAGGTCTCTCCAGGCTAAGATTCAAGGCCGCAATGAGCAGGGCGTGGCTGGAGAGCAAGATCAACCCTCCCCTTTAAGAACTGGCCGGCACCAGTGTGTCTGTGTTCCATTGCTGACTGACATCACATGAACTTCGCCAGTGCTCTGAGGTAGCGCCTCGCTCCTCGCCTTTAGTGCCTTAAGACAGGTGTGCAGCGCCTGATTTAGCGCTCCAATCACCTCTAGGGGCAATAGAAGCCAAGTTTGCAGTCGGAGGTGATAATAAGTGCCAGGCACTAAACTTTGCGCCCGGCTGGTAATTGCGCCCTAAACGGGGCGATACGGAATTTCTCCCCCAATAGCTTTGACCTTCCCAATATTTAATTGGAGGAAATTTTCACTCATCCAAGATCTGCATCTTAACTCCATTTACCCGCCTTGGTTTTGTAATCCTTAATATCCTTGCCTAACAAAACTCTAACAATCTCACATTTGAAATTTTAAATTTACCTAGCTTCAACAGCTTTTTGGCAAAGAGAGTTCAAAATTTCCACTAACCTTTGCGTAAAGAAATGCTTCCTGACATGAACTCTGAACTGCCTAGCTCTAATTTTAAGGTTATGCCCCCTTGGTCTGGAGTCTCCCACCAGAGGAAATAATTTCTCTCTATCTACCTTATCAAATCTAAACACCTCATTCAGATCACTGCTTAATCTTCTATACTCAAGGGAATACAAGCCTAGTATGTGCAACTTGTCCTCATAATTTAACCCTTTTAGCCCCAGTCTGGTGAATCTGCGCTGCAGTCTCTCCAGTCTCTCCAAGGCCAATTCCTTCCTGAGGTCTGGTGCACAGAGTTTAATGTACTACTCCAGATCTCTCTGTTTGGCTTGCTGTTCATTTATAGTTGATTAGGCATCTGCGAAATTTCTTCGGACTTTTATAACATTAAAGGTGCAATATAAATGCAAGTTGTTGCTGTGAAAACACAGCACTAAACATGTTGCCAGTTATAGCACTCATGATTATGTCAGTGATACAAAATCTTCACACTTTCTTGATTACTTCTAAACCAAGTTGCTTCACAGGAGCATAATCAGACAAAAATTGACACTGAGCCAAAGAAGGAGACATTCCATAAACTTGAGCTCATCCAAAACTCCGATGCCCATATCCTAGCTAGCACCCATCACCCCTGTGCTCGCTGACCTACATTGGCTCCTGGTCTGGCAACACCTTGATTTTAAAATCCTCATTCTTGTTTTCAAATCCCTCCATGGCATCACCCCTCCTTACCTCTGTCACTTCCTTCAGCCCTACAACCCTCCAAGGTCTCTGTGTTCATCCAATTCTGGTTACTTTTGTGCACCCCTGATTTTCATTGAGGTAGAGAGGTGGAAAGGTTTAAGGAGGGAATTCCAGAGCTTAGGGCCAAGATGTCTGTAAGCACAGCTGCCAATAGTGGGGCAAAGGAAGTGTGGGATGCACAAGATGCCAGAGTTGGAGGAATACAGAGTCCTTGGTGGGTTGTAGGGCTGGAGGAGGTTACAGAAATTGGGAGCTATGTGGCCATGGAGGGATTTGAACACAAGGATGAGAATTTTAAATTTAAGGCATTGCTAGACTGGGAGGCAATGTAGGTCAGCGAGCACAGAGGTAATGGATGAACGGTACTTGGTGCTAGTTAGGATCCAGGCGGCAGAGTTTTGGATCAGCTCAAGTTTATGGTGGGTGTAAAATGGAAGGCCAGCCAGGAGAACATTGTAATAGTTGAATCTGGAGGATTCATAGATGAGGGTTTCCGCAGCAGTTGGGCTGAGGTAGGGGTGGAGACGGGCAATTTACAGAGCTGGACGTCGGCGGTCTTTGTGATGGAAAGGATATGGGGTCAGAAGCTCAACTCCGGGTCAAATTGGACGGTGGCATTGCGAACAGTCTGGTTCAGTCTATGACATTGGCCAGGGAAGGTGATGGAATCAGTGACTAGATAAAAGGTTCATTTTTGCACAGAGGTGACAATGAATGTGATTAAGTATAATGAGCTAAGGCTGAAATGGAACTCAAAGATAGTTATTGTTTCAGAAATAACCTGTTGTATCTCCAATAATCTGACTGCTCTTACTTTCACAATACCCATGAAAGGTGAATTCACAGGTTATTCAGTGTCCTAACTATTAATTGTAATAGTCGCCTCAGGCAGCTAAACTTAATATAACATGACATGTCAGCTAATTTGTAGTATTACTATACCACTTATAATAACTGACAGCTATTGCAGAATCAGGATTACTGCTTTTGTGAACATCATCATTTCTACTCAATGCTTTGTCCCTTCTGTGGTGAACTGTGGGGAAAGTATCTCAGCACCACATTTGCACAAGGTTACAAACTGATGCAAGGCACTACTACTAACAATACTATTTGCATTTATATAGTGACTTATTACACCAAAACACTTCATACAATTAATCATTTTGAAGTCCAGTGACTGCTATTACATAGGCAAATGCGATGGCCATTCTGCACCAGCACATTCCCACAAACAACAATGAGATAAATCGTTAGTTAATCTGCTTTTGCAAGAATGTCAAATTTTGGTGAAGGAGGAAAACGCTCTACACTTATTTGAATAATGCCACAGGATCTTTAATATTCACCTGAACCACCAGACAGGGCCTCAATTTAACATCTGGGAAACAGCAGTTACAACATTGTAGTATTGCACTGGAGTGCCAGGCTACTTTATATCCTAAGCTCTGGAGTGGGGGCTTGTACCTTACAAACTATTGGTTTAGAGACAGAGGTGCTACCAACTGAGCCAAGCTGACATGCTAGAGAGGTGCCGCAGCCTGTGGAACTATACCCCAGTAATGGTTAGCACCTTCAGGGGAAAGAGGGGAGTCTATTAGAAAACAAAACAGGGGTGGATTTGGAGATACAGTGGGCCAGTACACCATCCTTTCATTTTTAGGGCCTGGATTCAAATCCAAGCTGGACTGATGGAATGAAAGTCATCCCTCTCTGTTGACTGTAAGTGCCCTTTGTGAAATGGGATAGAGAAATTTCAAAACCATATTTTTAGTGCATTTGATCCTACGGCACAAAATTGACCCAAATTTATACTATTGGCAAAAAATTGTCAATCTCGCTGAGAGCGATCAAAAGCAATAGTATATAAAATAATGTCTAGTTTACCAAAGCAGTGCAAAACCACTGCTGAAGATAGGCTTTCGGGAGTTAATTTTCTGATTAAACGCCACCTCCACTGTTGCCAGCGCTTATCAGAATTTTTAGGCTTCTGTTCTCTGCTGTCTGTATCCCAACTCGCACCAAGTCCCGTTCACCCATCACCCCTGTGCTCACTGACCTACATTGGCTCCCGGTCCGGCAATGCCTCAACTTTAAAACTCTCATCCTTGTTTTCAAATTCCTCCATTGCCTCACTCCTCCTCTGTAACCTCCTCCAACCTTACAACCCTCCGAGATCTCTGCGCTCTTTCAATTCTGACCTCTTGCACATCCAAGAATTTAATAGCTCCACCCTTGTTAGCTGTGCTTTCAGCTGCCTAGGCCACAAGCTCTAGAATTCATTCCCTAAACCTCTCTGCCTCTCTACCTCTTTCTCCTCCTTTAAGACACTCCTTAAAACCTACCTCTTTGACCAAGCTTTAGGTCATCTTCCTTAACATCTCCTTATGTGGTTCAGTGTCAAATTTTGTTTGATAATGCTCCTGTGAAGCACCTTGAGATGTTTTATGATATAAATACAGGTTGTTATTGTTGTTTTGAGGTTAACTAGCCTCTTTTTAACCATTACTCTCTCCTCCCTGGATATTGCAGACTTGAGTGAGAAGTTTCTGCTCTTCTATATCAGTTGCTGGGGATAGTGCAGGAAAGTGGAGTTGAGGTAGAAGATCAGCCATGATCTTATTGAATGGTGGAGCAGGCTCAAAGGGCAAAATGGCCTACTCCTGCTCCTATTTCTTATGTTCTTATGTTCTACTTTTCCCTTCCTTGGGAGGGCTTGTGTGGGAAAAAATAGTAACATTTCCCATAACAAAGCTCTGAGCATTGTTCGGTTTCCCTTGGAGTTCTTCAGGGCATTCTGGGATGTCTAGGGGTGGGGACCAATGTTCCCTGCAAGCTGCGGGGCCACTCAGCTGTGCAGTGCTCTAGAGCTCCCGCACAGCCGACTCACCTGCTCTGGAGCTCCCGCGCAGCCGGCTCACCGGCTCTGGAGCTCCCGCGCAGCCGGCTCACCATCTCTGGAGCTCCCATGCAGCCAGCTCACCTGCTCTAGAGCTCCCGCGCAGCTGGCTCACCTGCTCTAGAGCTCCCGCGCAGCTGGCTCACCTGCTCTGGCGCTCTCATGCAGCCGGCTCACCTGTCTGGTGCTCCCACGCAGCTGGCTCACCTGTCTGGTGCTCCCACGCAGCCGGCTCACTGGCTCTGGAGCTTCCACGCAGCCGGCTCACCGGCTGTGGAGCTCCCGCGCAGCCAGCTCACCATCTCTGGAGTTCCCGCGCAGCCAGCTCACCAGCTATTAAATGGGTAAAACTGCACAAGTGCGATGTTTTGAAGGAACCACATACTCCCCAAAATATTAAAGGGAACTTTGGTGGGGACTACTTTCAGGTCTTGTGGGAAACACTGATGACCTGGGAGATACCCCTTTCTTGGTGCCTTGCCTAAGAAAGAGGAACTTGTGTAATTTGAAAAACTGGCTCCCACTCTCTCTCCTTTCATGGACTACAAAATCCTAGCAAAAGCCTTGTCTGCACATTTTTGCTTTGTGCTGGCTCACACGTTACACCTTTACTAGCCCTATGCAGTCCTGGGTGGCAGTATATTTGACAACATCTATCTGGTTTGGGACAGGATCCATAATTCCCAGAGGACTGGTTTGTTTATGTGCCTTCCTTTCCCTAGATCAAGAGACGGCAGTCAGCAGTATAGATCATGAATACCTGTTCGGAGCTCTGTAGAGTTTTGGACTCAGGGCACACTTTGTCACTTCTTTATGCTTCCACAGAGTGTTTAACTAAGTTGAATGGATTTTTGACCAACCAAGTCAATGGTTGAAGTCAATGGAAATGAAAATCGAGATAGATGTATTTTGGGCGGCTGAATCGATATCCCCCATTTTACATTATCACCTAAAATCAAAGTTACACCCATCCTGTAGAGGCAAAGGATATATTCCAGTACAGTAGCATAACAATAATTACCAGACATGATTGCAGTTTGTTTCCTGGGCCTGTTACTGAACACTTGCCTAGATCTCAAAGCAAGGATAGACACTTTCGAAATGTATGGAGATTTGGGACCCAGCCATGAGAGTGATCTAGGATCACTGAAGTAATGTCAAGTAAGAAGGGTAGAAAAGATCCAAAATATAACAGCAACCTACATCACTCTCCCCGAATGACTACCATGCTGCTTTAGCACACTCCCTAAACAAAGGTTGCTGTAACCAATCTGTTATTATCCTACCACCAGGATGCTCATTTATTTTGTTAGGTTTTGGAATTTTACACTACATATTCTATTGGGTTCGGCATCACCCTCTACACCCATAGGCGGATTTCACATCCACCTATGATGCGGAGCCTTCACCTGCCCTCTATTAAAGCACATGGATTTGAATGTAACCTTGTGACATGGGTTGGTAATTGGTTGGGAGGTAGGAGACAGAGAGTAAGGACATTCTCTGATTGTCGAGATGTGACACGTGATGTGTCCCCAGGGATCGGTACTGGTTCCTTAGCTATTCACCATATTTATTAATGATTGGATATTGGAGAGTTGTATATCCATGTTTGCAGATGACAGTAAGATAATAAGCACAGAAAGTTATGTAATAAAAACAGAAAATGCTGGAAATTCTGCTTCCACTTTTTCTAAAGATAAAAATAATGTGGCTCTAACTAATACAAAGGCAAAATTCTGCTGAAATAAAAACAGAAAATGCTGGAAATACTCAGCAGGTCAGTCAGCATCTGTAGAGAGAGAAACAGAGTTAACATTTCAGGTCGCTGACCCATCATCAGAACTGTAAAAAGTTGGAGATATAACAGGTTTTTAAGCAAGTGTAGGGGCAGGGAGAGGGGGGAGTGGAGGAAAGAACAAAAGGGATAGGATGGCAGGCGGGAGAGATTAAAAGACAAAAGGGATGATGGTGCAAGGCAAAAGGAGATGGTAATGGGACAAGTTGAGAAACAAAAGATGACTCTAGATGAAGTGTAAATGGCACTGGCAGAATCATCAACAGCTGCCATGTGAGAGAGAGAGAAAAAAAATTGGGGCCGAGGGTCTGGTCTGAAATTGTTGAACTCAATGTTGAGTCCAGAAGGCTGTAAAGTGCCTAATCGAAAGATGAGGTGCTGTTCCTCGAGCTTACGTTGAGCTTCATTGGAACAATGTAAAAAGCTGAGGATGGAGAGGTCAGAGTGGGAGTGAAGCGGAGAATTAAAGTGACAGGCAACCGAAAGCTCAGGGTCACCCTTTCGGACTGAACAGAGGTGTTTTGCAAAGCGGTCACCCAATCTGTGTTTGGTCTCCCCAATGTAGAGGTGACTGCATCGTGAGGAGCGTATACAGTATACTAAATTGCAAGAAGTACAAGTAAATCACTGTTTCACCTGGAAGGAGTGTTTGGGCCCCGGACAGTGGAAAGGGACGAAGTAAAAAGGCAGGTGTTGCATCTCCAACGCTTGCACGGGAAGGTGATGTGGGAAGGGGAAGAGGTGTTGGGGGTGATAGATGAGTGGACCAGGGTATTGCGGAGGGAGCGGTCCCTTCGGAATGCTGTGTTGAGGAGAATTTCAGTATTAAGGACTTTTGCAAAGACTGTCGGGATACTTGACATTAAACTGGTTGACAAAGGGGCCCCCTGAACTCGCACGTAGGCTGGGATGAGATAATGCCAGCTGCAGTTTTGTTATTGAACGATTGTGGTCACCTTGCGACGGAAAATAGGTTGGACTTCTGCTTCTCCTGTCTGCGGTTAAAGGTCCCGAAAAAGGTTTTAGACCTAGGGTCCATCGCTTGCTTAAAATAGGTAACCATTATAGATGTCACGGGGTATCGCGGTGATTAGTAATATGAGGTAATTTGTTTTGACCCCTGTATATAGGCAGGGGCTTTGTGTGTGTAAAATGAGAAGTGTGGCGATTGCACACCGGGTGTACAGCTGCTTCTCCCAGAGCTCTGCAATAAAGCATTCTTTTACTTTGCCATTCACTCGTGGTCAGAGTTTTATTTGACTCCAAAGGCTTCTGTTGGGATCGTGTCGACCTAGAATATCACCTGGTCCACGTAGCCCCAAATTAGCTACAACAATTGGCGCTGCGAGCAGGGTCACCGAGTGACTGGCCGCCCTGATCAAGCGGACACACGCTCGAGTGATCTAAAAGAACAAAAGAGAGGTGAGATGGCATATGTAAAATTGTGCTAGGATACTAACAACCGTAAGACTGCATTATTTCTTGTATTTCCAGGGAAACTAGGTATAACCTGGGAGGAGAACTGGAGATTCCAGGGAAACCAGGTATAGCCTAGGAGGAGAACTGGAAGAGAGGAGGGGTAAAGGAGCCGGACCAACCTTTACCTACACGTGACGGACCCCGAGAGAAAGGTATTTGTGTTCTCAGAATCGGGGGGCCGAAGATAGTGACCAAGGGACATAATGTCGAGTAAGGATCTGAAGCGGGGGCCCCCGGGCTCCCTCATCGATACTTTTATGACGGATAGATGTACCCTTATTGAAAGAATGCAGGAAGACGGGTGGGACGTATCCAAAGGTTTGGACCGACAGCGGTCATGGTGGGACACACAGAAAAAGGGAAGAACTAAAAAAGCAGGAGTACTGTTGGTTCATCAATTGGCAGGATTGATAGAACAGGCAGAAAAGGCAGCGGTGAGTCTTAAGGGAAAACAACTTCAGATAGATAACCTCCGAACAGAGTGTGAGGGATGTAAAAAGCAAATAGAAGTCCTCAAAGGAGTTAATGAAGGACAACAACAATGGCTGAGAGAATATAACCGACAAACCTGGGGAGAGACAGGGAGAGAAGAAGCTCTGCCCCCATATACCAACCCCAGCGCACCCCCAGTTTATAATGTAGCACCGGTGACAAGGCAAGACCCACTGAATGACCTAGTGGTTGCTAATAGGGGAAGAGCAGATTGGAAAGCATTTACCCCAGGTGAAAAGGAAGCCGTTATGAGCCGTCTGGGAAAACTACAGACCCGGAGTTCTAACACTAAATTTTGGGCGGAGCTGGATTCAGTTTGGCAGGGTCATTCCCTCCACCTTAGGGACGTACACCAATTAGTGCAGGCAGCATGCCCCGTGGACAGATGGCGGTTGGTGCCTGAAAACCAAGGCGCTGGCAATGCCAACACAGACTACCGCAACGGAAGATGGGTGAATCACTGCCCACTAAAAATGAATAAGGAAGAAATGACTCCCGCCTTCCAGTTATACAAAATAGCAGTACAAGGGGTGTTAGGAGAGGCCCCCACAAATTGGAATAAAATAACGTCGTGTAAACAAAAGAAAGGAGAGGGCTCTTCAGAATACGGGGAACGATTGTTCGCCGTCTACGGAGAATCCTCTGGACAGCCAAACGCGGTGAGAACAGACCCAGCCTTTATCCAGGCATTTAAAGATGGGCTGTCCCCCCCCCATCAGGCAATCCTAAAACTAGGAGTACTGGCTACCAGAGTATATGATGAGATAGTTGAATGGGCATGTGGCGTTGACGGATTACAGACTAGGGAGAAGGAAGAGGTGCAAGTGAAGAAGGAGAGAGTAAGTGCAGTCCAATCCGACAATGTCGGGTCAGGGACAAAACCGAAAGGCGCTTGCCACAATTGTGGTAAGGTAGGACACTTTATTAGAGACTGTAAGCAACCAAAACCGTTGAAGGAGTATTGGGGTCGGGTATTTCCCATGATTGTGGAGATGTAGATGCTGACTTAGAGGGAGACAAGATAAAAGACACTCCGTTACCAGGGGCTGAAGAGACCCTGTACGTGGACGGGTCCCGAAAATATATAGACGGACAGCCTCGTACGGGCTGGGCTGTAGTAAATAGTCAGATGAGAACTGTACGATCGGGGAGACTTGAAGGAGGCTTGTCAGCCCAAGTAGCAGAACTAGTGGCTCTGACAGTAGCATTAGAAGAGTCCGAGAATAAAATTGTAAATATATATACAGATAGCCAATATGCGTTCGGTGTAGTCCATGACTACATGACTGCATGGGGCAGACGGGGATTTGTAACTACCGGAGGAACCCCCATAAGACATCAGGAAAGAATCGAAGCCCTCCTGGAAGCGAGTAATAAGCCTAAACAGGTCGCAGTAATAAAGATTAAAGCACACCAAAAAGAACCAGCCAGAGACAGTCCAGAATGGACGGGTTATATGGGCAACCAGGCAGCTGACAGGGCAGCTCAGGCAGCCCTGATCTTGGAACGGAAAGAAGCAAACCTAGAACGGAAGGAAGGAAAGCAGATAGCGAAACAATCCGCGGAGTTAGCCTTAGGATGGGAACCCGAGGAACCTGTAGCCAGTGTAGATAGCCCAGGAAATGAAATTAGTATCGCTGAGCTACACGAGGATATATTACCTAGTGAAAGGCAAAGATGGAAAGAACAAGGAGCCAGACCAACAACAGACGGAGTATGGCAAATAAATAACAAGGTAATGGCCCCCGAGTGTATACAGAATATCCTACTCGAAATACACCATGGATTAAGCCACTCTGGAAAGGAGGCGATGCAACAGACTTTAGGTAAGGAGTGGTGGTGGAAGGGTATGGGGCGGGACATTGCTAAGTATTGTCAACGATGCATCGTGTGCGCTCAGCATAACCCAGGAAGACCAGTTAAAATTAGATTAGGACACCAACCCAGGCCCCGAGGGCCATGGGAGCACTTGCAAATTGATTTTACGGGGCCCCTACCCATGTCAAAGGGTAAGACGTATTGCTTGGTAATCATTGATCAATTCACAAGATGGGTGGAGGCCTTTCCCACCAGAAATTGTACGGCCACTACAGTCGCTCAAATCTTGGTGGAGGAGGTAATCCCACGTTGGGGAATGCTGCTCCAGATAGATTCGGATCAAGGGACCCACTTCACAGGAGGTGTGGTCAAACATATGTGCCAGTTAATGGGAATTAAGCAAAAGTTTCATATACCCTACCATCCCCAAAGCTCGGGGATGGTAGAAAGAATGAACCGAACACTAAAAAATGCGCTGGCTAAGGCCATGCAGGAATCGGGAAAAACATGGGTGGAAGTGTTACCTATCATTCTGATGAAATTACGAGCCACCTGTAATCGCACCACAGGCCTTGCCCCGTATGAACTTATGACAGGACGAGCAATGCAATTGCCAGAAGGCATAATTACGGGAGGGGTGGATGTAGGCCCCTTAAAGGACAAGCTACGGCGATATGTCCAAGAAATGAGTAAACAACTAAAAGAAATGCGGACGCAGGTAAGGTACCGCCAGAGGGAGCAGGACGAGAAGGAATTCCCCTTCCCGTTACCAGAAGTCCCTACAGCGGGAACTAGGGTAATGCTAAAGGTATTACCAACCAAATCAGGCTTTGCTCCCAAATGGAATGGGCCTTACGAAGTTATTATTAGCGGAGATACTTGCGCCTGTCTAGACATACGGGGAAAGGGAGTGTGGAAACATTGGACACAGCTAAAGATATATGAGCCAAAGTCATCCCTGGAGCCTCCTGAGACGGAGACTACCGGGGAGAGTGAAACCACGAAAGAAAAGACTGACTAAATGAATGTAACCAGCATAAAATTAAGATTAAAGTTGTTAAGTTATTGTGTTAAGGACTCAATCTGTAGGGGCGTACAACGCAGATTGAGAATTGATACTGTTTGGTTAAGGCATAAGGATTACGCTTCGGGGTTACAGAACTCGTACTCGGCCTTGGAAAGGTGACTGCGATTATACGAGATCTGTTATGGTGTTTGGATCGTTCTGACCTGCTGACATCCAACACCCATTTTAAGTTTTAAGCCTTAATCTACCTCAGAAGGGGTGTGCATAGAAGTTACTAATAATACACCCTTGTATTATTTTCCAGGTCAACATCAGATGATTAATGCCTGATACTTTGATCTGTTTGCCTGTGTGGGCATTTATTTCGTGGCTTATTGCATCGGTTGTGCTTGTGTGCTTTTATCTTAACGCGTTGTTACAAGAGTGTTATCGGGAGGGCCAGAGAAACCATAAGCCAGTTTCAGACAGGCAGTCCTTACTTAAAATTGAAAATGAAGACCGTAATATGTTTAGTTGCGATAATATGCATTGTTACGGTAACCCGGGGTACACGGAGTCCGTTATCCTAACGGGACCCAGCACATTCAATCAAGAGCAGGATCCAAGTAATCCAAGTCCTGGGCTAGATAGTCTAAAAGCCTATAATGGTACATATTTTATATGTGGTCACCGAGCCTATCCATGGTTACCCCGGAATTGGACGGGTTCGTGTTACTTAGGTTATGTAGTACCCTACATTCACCTCTTGAATGAGATTGGGGAACACCACGAATTTAAGAAATACCGGATTAAAAGAGAGCTAGGAGCTTATCAAAGATTTTTTGGTGCAATAAACCCTCCCTATGGAATAATGAACTTAATGGATGAAACAAGGAAGTTGGCAAGGTTAATAGAGGTAGTTGCCAATGTTACTGGGGAAGCTTTAACAGAAATGAGTACTGAAATGGTAGCCATTAGAACAGTAGCCCTCCAAAATCGAATGGCCTTAGATTACCTCCTTGCAGCACAAGGAGGAACCTGTGTCTTGATAGGAAGTGAGTGCTGTACTTATATCCCTGATAGTTCGGAAAATATCACAAACTTAGTAGACCACATGAAGGCTGAAGTGAAAAGATTCCATACCAATCCGGGAGAAGGATGGTTGGAGTGGCTAGGACTAACAGGATGGGGTTCCTGGATAACGCATGCATTAGTGATCATTGTTGCGATATGTGTTGCAATATGCTGTTTGCTAACTATAGTGCGAGTTTGCTGCAAAATGGCGATGACAGCGACAATGCCAGTCAGTGCGATTCAGGCAGACGAACTATCGCTTATGGAACAAGACAAGACGGACGAATCCGAGCCGCCTGACGTCCCCGGGAAGAGGCAGTGGTTGTAGGAACAACACTGTGAAGAAAGAGGATTGGTGGTCAGCTGGGCCAAGAAAATCGTGGTCCAGCACCAAAAGGAGGGATTGTTGAGGAGAATTTCAGTATTAAGGACTTTTGCAAAGACTGTCGGGATACTTGACATTAAACTGGTTGACAAAGGGGCCCCCTGAACTCGCACGTAGGCTGGGATGAGATAATGCCAGCTGCAGTTTTGTTATTGAACGATTGTGGTCACCTTGCGATGGAAAATAGGTTGGACTTCTGCTTCTCCTGTCTGCGGTTAAAGGTCCCGAAAAAGGTTTTAGACCTAGGGTCCATCGCTTGCTTAAAATAGGTAACCATTATAGATGTCACGGGGTATCGCGGTGATTAGTAATATGAGGTAATTTGTTTTGACCCCTGTATATAGGCAGGGGCTTTGTGTGTGTAAAATGAGAAGTGTGGCGATTGCACACCGGGTGTACAGCTGCTTCTCCCAGAGCTCTGCAATAAAGCATTCTTTTACTTTGCCATTCACTCGTGGTCAGAGTTTTATTTGACTCCAAAGGCTTCTGTTGGGATCGTGTCGACCTAGAATATCACCTGGTCCACGTAGCCCCAAATTAGCTACAACAGCTGAAAGGGGAGGTGAGGGGAAGATGCGTTTGGTGGTGGGACCATGCTGGAGTGGCGGAAATGGCAGAGGGTGATCCGTTGAATGTGGAGGCTGGTGGGGTGAAAGGTGAGGACAAGGGGAACCCTATCGTAGTTAAGGGAGGGAGGGGAAGGGGAGAGGGCAGAAGTGTGGGAAATAGAACGGACACGGTCAAGGGCCGTGTCAACCACGGTAGAGGGGAGCAGAAAGTTACGAAGGGTCATAGACAAACTAAGTGAGTGAGAAAAACTATGGCAGATGGAGTTCAATGTGAGGAAGTGTAAGGCCATTCACTTTGGATCTGAAACAGCCAAATTGGAATATTTTCTTAATGTTGAGAGACTAGGGGCTGGATTTTGTCAATGGGGGTGCGTTGGGGGCGGGACTGCTGGTTTTCGCATTTCAGTCCCGCCCCCAAAGATGTCCGGCCAACCCACGCTATTTTCCCTTGATTGACCTTGTTAAGCCGGTGACACAGGACATCAGCGTATGACGCTTCATCCGTCAAAAATGTTTGAGAAGCTGACAATCCCTGTTTTAAGGTGAGCCCTTGCACAAAGACTCACCAAATCCTCTCTCCTCAACAGAAAGCAGATGGCTGCTGCATCTGAGAATGCAGCAGCCATTCTGTCATCTCTGCCGTTGAGATGAGGCACCTCCGGATTCCCAAGGGTTGAAGCCTGCAGGAAGAAGCAAAGGTAAGGAAACTTTTTCTAACACTTTACACTCACCTCTCATACTTACCTCTCCACATTTGCACCGATCACCCACCTCTACATCTGACATTTTGACCCCTCTCACCCCCGCAGACGCATTGCTCACCTCGCTGACCCTGGTGAGGTTCGCAGCCGTCGGGAAGCCCGCACTTGCAGGGGTTAAATGGGGATAAGCCTCAAAACTGCCTGTTAACTACCTGTTAACAGGCAGTTAATTGGCTCTAATCCCCTTCCCACCTTGAGGAGACGGGTCCCTGTGCGAGTCGGGGACCTGCCTCCCAGGAAGATGGCACGGAGGCGAGTTGGGAGTGAGGTCGGTACCCGCTCCCAGTTTCTGCCATTTTCCCGGCAGTCCCGCCTCCATACCCGCCTCCCCAGGGCTGGCAAAATTCCCCCCAGGAGTTGTGGTGGAGAAATAGGGTTTGGGTGTCCAGGTACACATCACTAAAAGCTAGTGCACAGATAAAAAATATTATCAAAAATGCTAATGGATTGTTGGACTTTATCTGAAGGGGGTTGGAATACAAAAGTGAGGATGTGATGCTTCAGTTGTACAGAGCCTTGTTCAGTTTTGGGCACCGCTCCTTAGGAAAGATATATTAGCCTTGGAGAGGGTAACGTGCATATTCATCAGAATGATACCAGGGCATAAATAGTTAAATTATGAGGACAGGTGTCATAAATTTAGTTTGTATTCCATTGAGTTTAGAAGATTGAAGGGCGATTTAATTAAGGTGTTTAAAATGATAAAGGATTTGATAGGGTAGCTGCATAGAAGCTCTTTCCTCTGGTGGGGGAAGACAGAACAAGGGCCACAACCTTAAAATTAGAACTAGGCCATTTAGCTGTGAAATTAGGAAACACTTTTTCACACAAAAGGTAATGGAAATCCAGAATTACTTCCCCTAAAAGTTTGTGGATGATGGGTCAATTGAAATTTTCAAAACTGTGAATGATAGATTCTTGTTAGGTAAGGGTACCAAGAAATATGGATCAAAGGCGGGTAAATGGAATTAAGGTACAGATCAGCCATGATCTATTTGAATGATGAAATAGGCTCAAGGGGCTGGATGGCCTACTCCTGTTTCTAAATAATAACAAGACCTAGCGATCTAACCAAGAACATTTTTACTGTATACCCTGTTACTGAATGTATCACATTTTCCTTGTGTGTTTCTCCTCTCCCCAACAGACGGATTGACTATACACTATCAGACTCAGGCTGAAACCTAGCAGATGGTTTATTCAAATAAAGCAGGTAAGTGAACAGTATTCAGTGCAGAACTGTATATGCTACAATAATAATAAACTCTGCTGTTCTACCCAATTCATATTCAACTACAACTTGTATTTATATAGCAACTTTAATGTAGTAAAATGTCACAAGGCGCTTCACAGGAGTGTTATCAAACATAATTTGACACTGAACCACATGAGATATTAAGGCACAGAAGCGTCTTAAAGGAGGAAAGAGAGCTAGAGTAGCGGAGAGGTTTAGGAAGGGAATTCCAGAGCTTAGGGCCTTGGCAGCTGAAGGAATGGCCACCAATGGTAGAGCGATTAAAATTGTGGATGTTCAAGAGGCCAGAATTGGAGAAGCTCAGATATCTTGGAGGGTTGTAGGGCTGGAGGAGATTACAGAGATAGGGAGGGCAAGGCGAAATTTGAAAACAAGGATGTGAATTTTAAAATTGAGACATTGCTTAACTAGGAGCCAATATAGGTCAGCGAGCACATGGGTAATGGGTGAAGGGGTCTTGATGCAAGTTAGGACACTGGCAGCAGAGTTTTGAAAGACCTCAAGTTTATGTAGGGTAGAACGTGGGAGGCCGGCCAGGTGTGTGTTGGAATAGTGAAGTCCAGAGGTAACAAAGGCATGGATGAGGGTTTCAGCAGCAGATGAGCTGAGTCAAGGGCGGAGTTGGGCGATGTTCCGGAGGTGGAAATAGGCGGTCTTAGTGATGGAGCGGATATGTGGCCGGAAGCTCAGCTCGGGGTCAAATATGACACCAGGGGGGTGATTTTGCCAATGGGGGAGCGTTGGAAGCGGGACTGCTTCTTGTCAGGTTTTAGTCCCGCCTCCATCGACTTGTGGCCAACCCACGCTATTTTCCCTTGATTGACCTTGTTAAGCCCGCCCAGCAGGCTTAGCAGGCCAATTAAGGGGAAACCAGTTACAGAGAACGTCAGCATATGACATTTTATCTGTCAAACACTGACATTCTCTATTATTTGGTGAGTTCTTGTACTCAAGGCTAATTTGTGAGCAGAAAGCAGATGGTTGTTGCATCGGAGAATGCAGCAGCCATTCTGTCATCTCGGCCATTGAGATGCCGGAGCCTTCGCATCCCCAACGATTGAAGCCAGCAGAAAGAAACAAAGGTAAGGAAACTTTTTCTATCACTTTTCACTCACCTCACATACTTACCTCTCCACACTTGCACCCATCACTTACCTCCGCAGCGCACTTTTGGACCCCTCTGACCCCTGCAGACCCACTGCTCACCTTGCTGACCCTGGTGGGGTTTCCTGACGTCGGGAAGCCCACACCTCTAATGGAAAAATACGGATAATCCTCTTAACTGCCTGTTAACTACCTGTTAACAGGCAGTTAAGTGGCTGTAATCCCCTTCCCGCCTCCAAGGAGATGGGACCCGGCGCGGGTTGGGTACCCGCCTCTTGGGAAGATGGCACGGAGGTGCGTTGGGGGCGGTATTGGTACCCGCCCCCAGATTCTGCCATTTTCCCGGCAGTTCCGCCTCCCTCGGGCTGGCAAAATCGCCCCCCAAGGTTGCAAATAGTTGGGTTCAACCTCAGACAGTTGCCAGGGAAACAGATAGAGTCGGTGGCTAGGGAACAGAGTTTGTGGCGGAGGCCAAAGACAATGGGGGAGAAATTCAGTAACGCCAGGTTTGGGGCGTTATACTCGAGCGGGTGCGAAATTTCGCGCCTGGCGCATATTATCGCCACCTACTGCTAAATTGACCTGCTTCGCCCCAGGAGGTGCTTGGAGCGCTTAAACAGGCGCTGCACGACTGTCTTAAAGCGCTAAGCCGGAGAAGCGAGGCGCTACCACCGAGGTCGGGCGCAGCACAGGTGCGGCCAGTTAGCGATTGCACACAGACACGCTGGCGCCAGACAGCTCTTAAAGGGGAGGTTCGACCTTGGATTGCAGCCACACCCTGCGCATCGGAGCCCTGATTCTCGGCCTGGACAGACCTGCTGCCACATTCTAATGCCTAGGACCATGGAGAGGGCCAGGGAACGAGCGCAGCGGTTCAGTGAGGGGGCCCTGCAGGTTCTGGTTGGCACAGTGGAGCGCAGGTGATCTATCCTGTTTCCGGACAGTGGCAGGAGGCTGCTGCCCAACGACTATCGCAAAGCTTGGATGGAGGTGGCTCACAGAGTGACCTCCAGCAGCATGGTGCCTAGGACCCCTGTGCAATGCAGGAAGAAGTTCAACGACCTCACTCGGGTCATCAGGGTGAGTATCCTTTTCAATATCCTCTTCATCCCTGCATGTGCACCTCACTTTATGGCCAAAGGGTCCTGAAAGCCCCAATGCCCAGCCCTCATCCAACACCTATTGGCCTTTCATGAAACTCACACGCACATTCAGCAGTTTACACACTGTAAGGGCTAATCGACCATGGGAGGCAGTGCAGCCAAGATCAGGGCTTCACACTGTAAGGGCTATTCGACCATGGGAGGCAGTGCAGCCAAGATCAGGGCTTCACACTGTAAGGGCTATTCGACCATGGGAGGCAGTGCAGCCAAGATCAGGGCTTCACACTGTACTCAGAGCCCATCCTTTCTCTTGCAGGGCAAGCTGGCCCATAACAGGAGGCAGCAGCAACGGACCGGGGGAGGCCGGCCTCACCTTCAAGACCTCAGCGATCTGGAGCAGCGAGTCCAGCGGATTATGGCAGGCCAGATGATGGGCCCCATCGCCACTGGAGATGCCGACCCCGTTCTGGACAGCAATGGTAAGGTCATCACCTTTTTGACCTCTCTCCTTCCACTTGTGCCTCACACCAGCATCCTTTGCCACTATCGAACCAATACAGTGCATTGCAGCGCTCATGCCTCCCTCGCTGCTGCCCTGTCCTCACGCTAAAGCAACTCTTGTGCCTCCCTGCTTTCAGATGCTGATTCGCCAGGTGAGGAGGCAGGCCCTCAAGCTGGCACTGTGAGTGATTCTGAAGGCGAGGAGGAAGAGGAAGCCGGACCATCAGTGCCACCCTCAGCCGAGGCAGCCCACGGCCATAATGGGGACACGTCTTCCCTGGAGGGGAGCAGGGGGGAATGGTCTGAGGAGGGTGAAGCTCCGGGGCCCAGCGGGCTGCAGCAACGCGGGGGGGGATAGGGAAGCTCGGCGGTCTTCTCCCCGGAGGGAGAGTCTGGCCTCGAGTCCTGCTACAGTGAGTGCAGAAGAGGTGCGGCTCCTCACTGAAATGGGCGCCCAGACCGAGCACAGGCACACTGAGCTCATGGCTGCAGTGGCAAGGATGCCCGAATCCATTGAGTCACTGGCAAGGAGTGTCCAGGACTTCGGCGCAGCACTGGCAAGGAGTCTGCAGGACTTCGGCACAGCACAGGCAAGGAGTCTCCAGGACTTCGGTGCAGCACAGGCGGCTTCCACGCAAGTGCTTAGTGGTGCAATGCAGTCAGTGGCTGGTCTGATGCAGACGCAGATTGAGGCCACACGAGCACTGACTGCTGCCACCCTCGCTGGATCGGGCACGAATCGCCGGGGCCCTCGCTGCGCCACAGCAGGTCAGCAGTCTGTGCTTCAGCAGATTGCTCTGCATGCTGCAGTGCTGCCCCGTGGGAGTGCCAGTGAGTCGTCCAATCAGGGAGTGGCTGTCCTCTGTCAGGATGGCAGCATTCCTGCTGCCAACACTGTCATTTCTCCACTGCAGCTGCCACCACCTGTAGGACAGACTGCTGTCGCCCATGCAGAGTTACAGCAGTCAGCAGCCGGGCCCTCCAGGCCCAGAGCTGGTCCAGGCCGTACCTCAAGGGCATCTGCCGACTCAGTTTCTGACACTCAGCAACCTTCCCCCAGCCTTGCTGCAGCCACTGGGGTCTCATTGCGGAGGAGCTGAAGGGTGGGAAGGGGCCAATCTCGCAAGCGAAGCAGATCACCCTCGAAGGGCAAAAAGTAGGAGGTGTGGCAAAATGCTGTAAATTTTTTTACTGAAGGCTGGGGATCGTGGTCATTTTTTGGTTACTCTTTTGTTCATCGTCTCCAGGTTGTGAGAGCCAGTTATGTGTCTGACTGCTTTTTTGGGGGTTTCTCTCTATTACTTTGTCATGTGGGAAGGGCACACAGTTTGTTAAATAAAGAAGTGTCTTTATTCAGATTGTGCATTTTTGCTCTTTGAACTATTTGTTGCCTTGACCGGCTCAGGGGTTGTGGAATGGTTCCATTCATGTTCTTTCAATGGCACAAGCCATTCCCTCAGAGGGGGCCTAGAACCGACTTGCAATAAGCCGCTGACGGATGGCCCTTGCACTTTGTGCCTCCCTCCCGTCTTGGTGCTCCTCCTCATCCTCCTCCTCCTCCTCCTCTGCTGGTGCTCCAATGTCTGGTGGCAGTGGCTGAGTCCTGAGGATTGCCAGGTTATGCAGCATGCAGCACACTACAACGAAATGGGAGACTCGCTCAGGTGAGTACTGAAGGGCTCCCCCGGAATGGTCCAGACAGCGGAACCATTGCTTTAGCACACCGATTGTGTGCTCAATGATGTTCCTGGTCGCTTGATGGCTCTCATTGTATCGTTCTTCAGCAGGGGTGCTGGGCGCACAGAGCGGGGTCATCAGCCAGGTGCACAGAGGATAGCCCTTGTCCCCGAGAAGCCAGCCTCCTGGGTGAGCCGGGGCTTCGAAAAGGCCTGCCACAGAAGTCTGGCGCAGGATGAAGGCGTCGTGGCTGCTGCCTGGAAAGCGGACATTAACAGCGAGTATCAGCTGTCTGTGCTCACACACCAACTGGACGTTCAACAAATGGAACCCCTTCCGGTTGCGGTAATCCTCGGCATTCTCTTGCGGCGCCCGCAAAGCCACATGCGTGCAGTCAATGGTGCCCTGGACCATGGGGAAGCCCGCTATTCTTGCAAATCCCATTGCGCGCTTTTGCTGCTTGTCCAGGGTCATGGGGAAGGAAATGTACTGACGTCTCCTTTTAAAGAGGGCATTCGTGACTTGACGGATGCAGCAATGCACCGCGAACTGGGAGATATTGGCAATGTCCCCAGTAGCGGATTGGAAGGAGCCGGTGGCATAGAAGTTGAGAGCCACTGTCACCTTCACTGCCACCGACAGAGACATCCTGCTCCTCAGTTGAGGCTGCAGATCTGGCTGAAGCAGGTGGCAGAGCTCAGTGACCACCTCCCCGCTGAATCGAAGCCTCCGAAAAGACTGCTCCTCAGACATGTTGAGGTAGGAGAACTGTTGGCGGAATACCCTGAGAGGGTAAGGTCTTGTGTGTCGACGCCTGTTGGCCCTCCTCTGTCTGGCCATGATTGGCTCTCTCACTCGGCGTCTCTGAGCCCTCTCAATGTCATGGAGAAACCCAACGTTTCCACCCATTGCAGCCCCCATAGTATGTGGCCACTCAAGGTTATGCCAGTGAAAATGCAAACCAACTACAAAGTTCTGGGCCAAAGCCAGAAGTACCTCTGCGAGCGCTGACTCAATGCAGAAAGCTCTCTCCCTTTGTCTCTCTGCAAATCTCTCTCTCTCTCACAGAAGGAGTGGTCCAAAAATGGCTACCACAAAGAAGCTAGGAAGAGCCCCCTTTAAATAGCGCCCCCCCCAGCCCCACAGCTACTGGGAACCGTTCCAGTCAACCAGGCGCTGGGAGCGCCAGGCGGAAAGGAGGGGGGCGCCACTGAAGTTCCGGTTCGGGGCGCCCCAAGGGCGTTGCACCATGAAATGACGTCAGGATCTGCATGCGCAGCTGAGCGGGCGTTGCGGATTTGCGCCGCCGCTAAATGTCCACTCAATTTCGCGAGAGGCGCAGGTTTCGCCGTGCCCGGGCGCTAGCCGCATCGCGCCCCACTTATCGCCCTCTTAATGCGCTAACGGGTGGCGCTAACAACTGAATTTCTCCCCCAATTGCTTCAGTCTTCCCAATATTTAGTTGGAGGAAATTTCTGCTCATTCAGTACTGGATATCGGACAAGCAGTCCGTCAATTTAGAGACAGTGGAGGGGTCAAGAGATTGGTGGTGAGGTTGATCTGGGTGTTGTCAGTGTACTTGTGAAAACTGATGCTTTATTCAAAACAATAAAGACGCTTATTCTGAGCTGTCTTTCAATTTATCTAGATCCCTGTAAAATGGTTGCTCAATTTTTGCCAGGCCCAATGCTACCTTGGAGTCACAGACTTACAACAGCTCCACTGCTGGCTGAAATAGCTTCAGACATAGCGATATCATCCAACAACCTTTGACGATATACGGAAATAAAAGGCATTAGACAACTATATTTCTTATAATTCCCTTAGATCAACAGTCATTTGCAGGTGACATAGAATATTTATCCCGCCAATACGGGATCCCGCCAGTTCCAGTGATGTACAAAGATATCTCTCAGCCTGTCTGCCTGTACCACAAGAGTCAAGCTAAATTAATTAGAATGACACCTAAGCAGAAGGTTTCAAGAAATGATTCTTAAGAACAATGCATATGAAGTGATACTTTTGCATTCTAGTGTAATAGATATTCAAGCTATTAACTTAGATGGTTAACCATTCATTGACAATGAGATAAAACACGTGATTGAATGCAATATCTGAGGCGATTTAAACCATTAACATATTAAACTTCCTATTGTCCGTCAGGAACTAGCCATAGATATATCAATTTCCAAAAGCAAGATACTGTTGATGCTGGAAATCTGAAATAAAAACAGAAAATGCTGGAAACACTCAGCAGGTCAGGCAGCATCTGTGGAAAGAGAAATGGAGTTAACGTTACAGATCGATGACTTTTCACCAGAACTGCCATTGAGTCTCAGTATGGGCTTGTTGACAGCACACTGGATTTTAGAGTTGGTAATTAAATGTTATCAGCTAGTTTCTGGGAGAAATCCTAGCCCCTGATGTTGATGGCATGCCCTGTGAACACATGGAAATATTTCCAATGGGTTATTTCCCACACCTGTAATGTAAAATTCATATTTGCATTATGAGTTCCTGCAGGTGTTATGTTAACATATAATTTTTAATACAAATCATTTTGAAACACATACATTATTAGTGTACTCTCCGTAGCCAGAACTGCTTACTGCTCCAGGATCATCATGAAGAGCAAAGATAATCCTAGCCATCCTTTCTTCACTACCAACTGTTTCCTTACACCCTTCTCACCCTCACCTCCAACAACAAGTGCAAGGAGCTTATGGAGTTCTTTGTCACTAAGATTGAGAGCATCCATTCAGCTGGCTTTGCTGCTTCCCTTCCTTCTCCTTGCCGACCAAGCAAAACTTCCCCCAAGGCTCCATTGCCCTGGCCTTGAACCCATGTCTTTCTCTAGTTTCTCTCCTATCTCCTTTCATGCCCAGTCCAAGCTCACCTTGTCCATGAGAGTCACTTCTTTCTCTTGTGATCTTCTTGCTCCCTTGACCCGATTCCCACTAAACTGCTGACTGCCTATCTTCTCTTTCTGGCCCCACTGCTATCTAATATTGTTAATGGTTCCATCTCCTCAAATACAGTCTTCTATCCTTTCAAAAACACCATCATCACCCCCTCCAAAAAACCCACCCTTGACCCCACTGGATTTGCAAACTACCACCCATCTCCAATTTTCCTTTCCTTTCCTTTCCTTTCCTTTTCTTTTCTTTCCTTTCCTTTTCTTTCCTTTCCTTTCCTTTCCTTTTCTTTCCTTTCCTTTCCTTTCCTTTCCTTTCCTAAGTCGTTGAACGTGTTGTTGCCTCCCAAATCCATGCCCACTTTTCCCGCAACTTCATGTTTGAATCTCTTCAACCCCTGCCACAGAATGGAAATGGTCCTAATCAAATTCACAATTGATATCCTCTGACTCTGAACATGGTGCACCATTGTTCCTCGATCTCCTTGATTTCTTTGCAGCCTTTGACATGGTCAACCACATCAAATTCCCCCAATGCCTTTCCTTCATTGTCCAGCTGAATGGGACTGCCCTCTCTTGATTCTACTCTTTTCTACACAATCGCCACTCTGACCCACCATTGGTGGCCGTGCCTTTAGCCATCTGGGCCATAAGCTCTGGAATTTCATTCATAAACTTCTCTGTCTCTCCACCTCTCTCCTCCTTCAGATGCTCCTTAAAACCTACCTCTTTGACGTAGCTTTTGGGCACCCCTTATAATATTTCCATCTTTGTCTCAGTGTCAATTTTTGCCTGATTACATTTTTGTAAAGCCAATTGGGACGTTTTCCTACATTAAATGTGCTATATAAATGTGTGGTAAACCACTGTTTGTATTCCACTGTGTACATGCCTAGACATGCCTCGGCTGACTCCTCCCACAAGTCCTAGTATAAAGGTGACTGCTCCCCAGCCCCTTTGTATTTCTGGACCGGTCGACCACTCGAGGCAGACCTTCATTCTTTTGTTAATAAAAACCTTTAGTTACTCTCTTAACTCTCAGTCTTTTATGAGTAATTGATAGCGCATCAATTTTATTAACAAAATTTTTATAATGGAGAAGATCCTCACACCAGCATGCCTGGACTTAAATCATCGGGAGGCGGACTCATCCACAAAGTTTACTCACTGGCTTTAAGTGTTTCGAAAAATTCCTGACCGCCTCCGCAGCAATCAAATCGGACGAGGACAAACTGGATGTCCTGACCTCCAAAGTGAACCACCGAGTGTACTCGGTCATCCAAGACGCGACCTCGTACGCGGACGCTATCAAGCTCCTCAAGGACCAGTACACGCGCCCAGTGAACGAAGTGTACGCCAGGCACCTTCTGGGGAGTCGTAAACAACAACCTGGGGAATCGACCGTGGAATACCTTCAGGCACTGTCTGTGCTTGGCCGGGCCTGTGGTTGTAAGGATGTAAAGGCCGCCGTGTACACAGGGGAACTTATCCGGGATGCTTTTGTAGCGGGCCACAGATCCAATTACACCTGACAGCGGCTGTTGGAGCAGAGTGACCTCGACCTCAACAAGGCCTCTGAACTCGCACTGTCATTGGATGCAGCCTACCGGGGCATGGATGCCTACTCCTCTGCACCGTGGACGCCGCGGGGAATGACAGCCTGGGACACGGTAGGACCGCCTCATAGCGCCGTGCCACCCCAGCCACACCCCAGCAACGGCCCAACTACCGCAGCAGTGTCCCAAGGCCAGACAGCAGTGCCCCAAGGCCAGAAATGCTACTTCTGTGGCCAGGCAAAACACCCCAGAGCGCGCTGCCCGGTGAAAAACGCGATCTGCTCGGGCTGCGGGAAGAAGGGACACTACGCTAATGTCTGCAGGGCCAAAGCCACCCCGAACCCCAGCAGCGCCATGTGTGGGCCATGCGGGCCGCCATCTTGGGCCCCCCCGGCCATGTGCGAACCACCGGTACAGCAGCCATTTTGGACGCCTCCAGCCACATGGGGATCATGGACGCCGCCATCTTGGACGACAGCCGGAACGCAGCAGGCCCCCAACACCGCCTCATCTGATACCCGCAGCGACACACCGACCCCTACGCTGGCATCCGTTACACTGGACCAAGCGAGACCGCACCAGCTGGCCAGCTCCACAATGGACATTAAGGTAAATGGCCATGATACAATCTGCCTTTTTGACTCTGGGAGCACGGAGAGCTTCATCCACCCCGACACGGTGCGGCGTTGCTCTCTCCCAGTCCTGCCTGCGCACCAGCGGATTTCTATGGCCTCCGAGTCCCAGTCGGCGGACATCGGCGGCTACTGCGTAGTGACACTCGTAGTAGACGGGACCGTGTACAATCATTTTAAACTTCTGGTCCTGCCCGACCTCTGCGCTGCCGTCCTGCTGGGGTTAGATTTTCAGTGCCACCTTAAAAGTGTTATGATGGCGTATGGTGGACCCCTACCCCCACTCACAGTCCGCAGCCAGCAGCTCCCAAATTGCCCGCCGCGCACCAGGTGCAACCTCTCCACACTCAGAGTCACCCCCCCCCCACTGTTTGCTAACCTCACCCCCGACTGTAAGCCCATCGCCACAAAGAGCAGGCGATACAGTGCCGGGGACAGGGTTTTCATTAAAACCGAAGTGGAGCGGCTCCTGAAGGAAGGGATTATTGAGGGCAGCACCAGCCCCTGGCGAGCCCAGGTTGTGGTCGTTAAGACCGGCGAGAAGCAGCGCCTGGTCATCGACTACAGCCAGACGATAAATCGCTACACCCTGCTGGACGCCTACCCACTCCCCCGCATAGCTGATATGGTCAACCAGATCGCGCAGTACCGCGTCTTCTCGACCATTGACCTGAAATCAGCGTACCACCAGCTCCCTATCCGCCCTGAGGACCGCCAGTATACTGCCTTTGAGGCAAACGGCCGCCTCTATCACTTCCTTAGGGTTCCCTTTGCCGTCACCAACGGGGTCTCCGTCTTCCAAAGGGAGATGGACCGGATGGTAGATCAAAATGCGTTGCAGGCCACTTTCCCATATCTGGACAATGTGACCATCTGCAGCCGTGACTTGCAGGACCATGACGCAAACCTCGAAAAATTCCTCCGCACCGCCCAACTCCTGAACCTGACATATAACAAGGAGAAGTGCATATTCCGCACAAACCGCCTCGCCATCCTTGGCTGTGTTGTGGAACACGGAGTCATCGGCCCCGACCCCGACCGGATGCGTCCCCTTATGGAACTCCCACTGCCCCACTGCCTCAAGGCCCTGAAGAGGTGCCTAGGGTTTTTCTCCTATTATGCCCAGTGGGTCCCCTACTATGCGGACAAGGCCCATCCGCTGATCAAGTCCACCTCTTTTCCCTTGACGGCAGAGGCCCGCTTAGCCTTCCACCGTATCAAGGAAGACATTGCCAAAGCCACCATGCACGCAGTGGACGAATCCATCCCCTTCCAGGTGGAAAGCGACGCGTCCGACTTTGCCCTGGCCGCTACCCTCAATCAGGCGGGGAGACCCGTGGCCTTCTTTTCACGAACCCTCCAAGGCCCGGAGACCAGACACTCCGCTGTTGAGAAGGAGGCCCAGGCGATTGTGGAGGCTGTGCGTCATTGGAGGCACTACCTGGCCGGAAAACGATTTACCCTGCTCACTGACCAACGTTCAGTTGCTTTCATGTTTAACAACAAGCAGAGGGGCAAAATCAAAAATGACAAGATCTTGAGGTGGAGAATCGAACTTTCCACCTACAATTACGAGATCTTGTACCGGCCCGGGAAGCTCAATGAACCCCCGGATGCGCTATCGCGTGGCACCTGCGCCAGCGCGCAGATCGATAGACTGCGGGCCCTCCACAATGACCTCTGCCACCCGGGGGTCACCAGGTTCTTCCACTTCATCAAGGCCCGCAACCTGCCTTACTGTATTGAGGAGGTCAGGACCATGACCAGGAACTGCCAAGTCTGCGCTGAGTGCAAACCGCACTTTTATAGACCAGACAGGGCCCACCTGATAAAAGCCACTCGCCCCTTCGGGCGCCTGAGCGTTGATTTTAAAGGGCATCTCCCCTCCTCCGACCGCAATGTGTACTTCCTCAATATTATTGATGAGTACTCCCGTTTCCCGTTCGCCATCCCCTGCCCGGACATGACCAGTGCCACGGCCATTAAATGTCTGAACGACCTCTTCACCCTGTTCGGTTTCCCCAGCTATATCCATAGCGACCGGGGCTCATCGTTTATGAGCGACGAACTCCGTCAGTACCTGCTAACTAGGGGTATTGCCACAAGCAGGACCACCAGTTACAACCCCCGGGGGAACGGACAGGTGGAAAGAGAAAATGCGACAGTTTGGAAGGCCGCCCTGCTAGCCTTAAAGTCTAGGGGCCTTCCAACCTCCCGCTGGCAGGATGTGCTCCCCGATGCGCTCCACTCTATTCGGTCACTGCTCTGCACTGCCACTAACGCCACCCCTCATGAGAAAATGTTTGTCTTCCCAAGGAAGTCCACATCGGGGACATCGCTACCGCCATGGCTGACGTCCCCAGGGCCGGTCCTACTGAGAAGGCACGTGAGGACCCATAAAACGGACCCCCTGGTCGAGAGGGTCGACCTCCTCCACGCCAACCCCCAGTATGCTTACATTGCATACCCGGACGGGCGGGAGGACACAGTCTCCATAAGAGACCTTGCACCCTCGGGGGCCGCAGTAACCCACTACTCACTACCACCACCCCCCCCACGATCCGATATCCAGCCCCAGCAGACGGCAGGCCTGGGCCCAGCGACCCGCTCGACATCTACGAGGACGACACGCCTGTGCCACAGCCTACACGGGACTCGACGCCGGAAGCTCCACTACCCCTGCCGTCGCCACGCCGATCACAGCGGCAGACAAGACCTCCGGAGAGACTCCAATACACTAACTTTTAATACACTTCACCCCGCCGGACTCAATTTTAAACAAGGGGTGAATGTGGTAAACCACTGTTTGTATTCCACTGTGTACATGCCTGGACATGCCTCGGCTGACTCCTCCCACAAGTCCTAGTATAAAGGTGACTGCTCCCCAGCCCCTTTGTATTTCTGGACCGGTCGACCACTCGAGGCAGACCTTCATTCTTTTGTTAATAAAAGCCTTTAGTTACTCTCTTAACTCTCAGGCCTAGAAATTGAGTTTTGGCGCAGCCAGGGCTTTAGCGCCGGAAGTTAGTGCCGGAGCTAAGTCGCGCTGGTCGGGCCCAAAATTCAGTAGTTCTGCGCCCAAACGGCTGCCGGCGCTGCTGAGAGCTGTTTGCGCCTGAAAACTGGCGCAACGCGCTGAATTTCGGCGCTATTCCGGCGCTGCGGCGCCCGCTGCGGTGCGGCAGGTTCGGGAAGTGCAGGCCTCCTCCTTCCCTTAAGGAGGAGCTGCCTGCACCCGGCCGCGGCCCGCGAAAATCTTTTTAAAAATGAGCCCGGCACCTCGGACAAGTGCCAGGCTTGCTTCTGTTCCGGGGGGGGGGGAAGTCCGGGGAGGGAGCTGCGGCCAGGCGGCCGGCGGGAAAGCGGCCGGCCGCCGCGGGGCCTTTAATGCGCCGGCGCAAAGTCATGTAAGACTCTGTTGCCAGAGTCTTAGTTGCGGCTGCCACGGGCGAGGCGGCCGCAACTGAATTTCGGCGCTGGGGCCCGTCGGCATGGCAACCGGGACGCTGCGCACACCGATGACGTCATCGGTGCCGGCGCAGCGCTACCGGTCTACCGCGGCGGAAGGGCCCCAGGCAATTTCGGCGCCGGCGCCAATTGCAGCGCTAGGCCCTCTAGCGCCGCAAAATCGGCGCTAAGGGCACTGAATTTCTAGGCCTCAGTCTTTTATGAGTAATTGATAGTGCATCAAAATGCAAGTTGTTGTTGTTGAAGTCCAAAGCCCTCGTCTTCATCCCTCGCAACAAACTCCGTACCCTTGCCATGGATTCTATCGCTCTCCCTGTTCACTGTGTCAGTTTGAACCAGAATGTTTGCAACCTTGGTATCTTATTTTACCTGCCCTAAGCTTTGGACCCCATATTCTCTCCATCACAGAGACCGCCTACTTCCAACCTATATAACATCACCCCTGTTTCAGCCGATCTGCTGTTAACATCCATGCCTTTGTCACCTCCAATCTCAACTATTCTCATGCTCTTCTGGTCGGCCTCCCATCTTCCAATCTCTATAAACTTCAGCTCATCCAAAACTTAGCTTCCCACATCCTATCTTGCACCATGTCCCACTCACCCATTAACTCTGCTCTTGCTGACCTGCATGGCTCCCGGTCCCCATATGCCTCAAATTTAAAATTCTCATCCTCATGTTTAAATTCTCATCCTCGTGTCCTTGCCTCTTCCTATCTCTGTAACCTCCTTCAGCCCTACAACCCCTCAGAAGTCTGTGTTTCTCCAACTCTGGACTCTTGTGCATCCACCCTCCCTTTGCCCCACCATTGTTGGCTGTACCTTCAGCTAGCTAGTCCCTACACTCTGGAATTTCCTCCCTAAACATCTCCACCTCCCTCTGTTCCTCTAAAATCCTCCTTATAACTCACCTCTTGGACCAAGCTTTTGGTCACCCTTGCTAATAGCTCCTTTTTTGGCTCAGCATCCATTTTTGTCTGAATACGCTTCTATGAAGCAGCTTGGGACATTTTTCTACATGGCTATGTGTAACTGTTGGCTTGCTGGAGATTATCATCAAGAAAGAAGTAAAATAAACATCCTACAGTGTGGGAAGGTGTAGATCTCTAGAATTGTAAATAAAGAACATTCAAACCACATATAATCATGAAATCTTAACTGATTTCATTAATGATTAATAAATCGAGTAAAATCCTAGTCATATTACCTCAGCTGAAAGTGAGCTTATTCCCCAGCACAAGGTTGGTTGGCTCATTAGTGTGGGAACATAACATATAGTTTTAGCTGATGGACATTACTATTTCATGTGAAGGTGCAATGTTAAACTTTTCTGGTACTCTTTGGAGATTGTGCAGAAAGTTCCAATTCGGTGATGAGGTAGATCTGATGAATGTCCCACTGTCGCTTAAGTACTTAAATTGTTGTGTGAATATAAGACTTATAAAAATCTAATTTGCAAGACATGCATATCAAAAATTCTTTAGGAATCAAAGAGAATTGTCATGTTATTGTGTTGACCCAGTTCTACATGTATCTTGAACAGAAGAAATTTGCAAAGGATGGCATATGCTTCATTCTAGAAATTAGCAACATTTCCAGACAACATAATAAAATGGCAGTAACAGGCAAGAACAAAATAAAATATAGAAAATAAATGATCACCCTTTTGAAGCTCTACCTTGCCCCTGAATTATGTTATATTACTGCTTCTTCTCCCTACTGTGGATTATTCAGTTGTAACTAATGGTGAAATGTACTTGTAGATCAGCATTTCTTCAGTGGCAAAATGAAATATCCCTCTAGCTCTCAGCGAGTAAATGCAGCATGTATTGTGGTATTGAACCATCCAGACTAGGAAGGTTTATGGCTCAATTGTTGCTCTTTGTTGATTCTACCTATCTCAGTGATAGTACTACAGTTGACCTCAGTGTCTCTGTGTTAGGGATGGTCCTCTAGTTCAAATGGTCTACGCCATTGATTATCCAGGCTCACACATCAAGAATGTCCACTTGCGTGAGATGCTGGAGCACTGCTGGCTTTCATAGGATCTTAAGCTAGCATGAATCACTGCTATCAACAAAGGAACGGTACGGTGAGAAAATTGCAGGAGGGAAAGTTATAAAAGTTCAATACTTTCTACTTACAGTTAAACATAGGGAAGACTGAAGCTATTGTTTTTGGCTTTTCTTCTATGGCTTGCTGTCAATTTATTTGGACATGCCTCCTAAGTGCCTTGGGACATTTTTCTGCATTAAAGGTGATATGTAAAGATGAATGTTGCTGTTGTTACAGACTCCTAAATTGAATAAATGAGTTTCTTGAGAAGGTGGAGGGATGTGTTATAGTATTGCTGTTGCACAGACATCCCTACTGGTGTTATAAATATAGAGGGCCTGAAGATTGCTTTCTAATGAAAAAAACAACGACTTGCTATCAAAATCATGGGAACATGCAGATTTTAAATGGGTGACTTTTAAGAATGTGAGCAGCCAAACATCATCCCTCAAAAGTATCTACAGGGATGCTGCAATTAATTAATATTTTGATGATAAAACATCACTCATTTGTATCAGCTAAATCCTAAACTGACTATTTACAGACTTCTTGACAGAATCTTTATTAGCTCTATGCAGAGGTTGAACCATATATAAAATGTTGAGGGGCAGTGTGAAATTGAGGCCTCATCAAGACACAAACGTACCAGCAAAGTAAAAGTGAGCAACCTCTGGATTAGTGCACATGGATTTGTCCCTAACAGTGTGAAAGAGGCAGCAGGTTTAATACTGCTGGCAAAATAAATATGATAAACTGCAAATACTGAAAATCTGAAATAAAAACTGAAAATACTAGAAATACACTGCAGGTCAGTCAGTGGGGTCAATTTTGACGGCCTTCGCTTGGTGTTAACGGGGCGGTAAGGCTACCGATCCCATTTTGATGCCATTACCTCAACACTTTTTCTGAATGGTTTTGGTAATATCAGAATGAAAGAAAGCCCCTTCACGTCTTCTGATGTTCCAAATCGCTTCACAGTTAATTAAGTACTTTTGAAGTGTAGCTGAAATATAGAAGACTAGCTGGAGTGCCCGGCGGTGCCGAGGCTTTTTCGAGGGCATGTAGTTGTTGGAAGAGAGAGAGAGAGCGACTGGGGGGGAAGAGAGAGAGTGACTGGGGGGGGTAAGAGAGAGAGCGACTGGGGGGGAAGAGAGAGAGCGACTGGGGGGGAAGAGAGAGCGGCTGGGGGGGAAGAGAGAGAGCGACTGGGGGGAAGAGAGAGAGTGACTGGTGGGGAAGAGAGAGAGCGACTGGGGGGGAAGAGAGACAGTGACTGGGGGGGAAGAGAGAGAGCGACGGGGGGGGAAGAGAGAGAGCGACTGGGGGGGAAGAGAGAGGGCAACTGGGGGGGAAGAGAGAGAGCGACGGGGGGGAAGAGAGAGAGCGACTGGGGGGTGTGATGAAATATTCCATTCATCACTGCCTGTGACTGTGGTTGGTTTCAGGTTCCCCCTTACCATTGTATTGCCTGTGACTGTGGTTGGTTTCAGGTTTCTCCTCACCATTGTATTGTGTATTGGAATGTATGGAACGTGTTGTGTGTAGGGCTCCGCCCATACCTGGCCTCTATGTAAGCCAGCTCAGTCTGGCCTCACAGCCAGTACTGCAGACCTCCAGGGAAGATACCTCTCTCCACTGCGTGTTATCTTCTAAGTTAATAAAAGCCTTGTTTTGTTTCGCTAACATCGAGTCTCGGGATTATTGAGGCACATCAATTTTATTAACTTATTTTTCAACACAATGGATCAACTCCTGAAACCCGAACGTTTGGATTGGGATCAGCATGCTCCGGACGCACCAGCATGCTTCGGACACTGGTTTATGTGTATGGAATTCTTCCTGGACAATTCCGCAGCCGTCAAAGATGCTACGGACGCTGCGAGTATGAAACTCGGAATTCTGCGGAATTGGGTAAGCCACCGGGTTTACCCCCTCATCCAAGACGCCGACACGTACCTGGCCGCCTGCGACATCTTAAAGGCGCATTACCAGCAGCCTACGAATGAGGTGTATGCTAGGCATCTGCTCGCCACTCGCGCACAGCGACCTGGGGAATCGGTGGAGGAGTTCCTAGGCACCCTGAAAATGCTTGGCAAAGACTGCAAGTGCCGAGATGTAAAAGCCGCAGTGTACACTGACGAGCTTGTTCGCGATGCCTTTATCACAGGCCTCAGCTCCACTTACATCCGGCAAAGACTGCTGGAAAAAACGGGATTGGACCTGAAACAGGCTGCGGACACCGCGCGATCCCTGGATGTGGCCCAGAGAAACTCGGACGCCTACTCTTCAGCCCGCGCCATCCACGCCGCCACGTGTGCACCAAGGGCACCGCCATCTTGGAAGGCATCTTCCCCGCCCGGCAGCCCGACACCGTCGGGGCCCCGCTCTCCCCCCAGAAGCCCTATGACAGCCGCGACGCGTCGGGGACCCAACTGCTACTTCTGCGGGCAGCCAAAGCACACCAGAAACCTGTGCCCGGCGGAAGGCACCACCTGCTTTAAGTGCGGTAAGAAGGGGCACTTTGGGAAGGTGTGCAGAGGGAACCCCGCTGGAAAACCAAAACCCGCCACCGCCGCGTGTGCACCGTTGGAGCGGCCATCTTGGACGCCATCTTGCCCGACCTCGTGGGGTCCACCATCTTGTGAGCAGGCAGCGCGGACGCCATCTTGTCTCGATCAGGGCCCTACAGTGGCATCGGTCACAGTGGACCAGACCAGGCCCCACCCGCTATCCAAATCAGTGGTGGACATCGAGGTAAACGGGTGCGGGGTTAAATGTTTAATTGACAGTGGAAGCACGGAGAGTTTTATCCACCCGGAACTGGCACGACAACTCTCCCTAAAGGTGCTCCCTACTCGGGGTGCCATCTCTATGGCTGATAAAACCCAGACATCGACCATTCTGGGTTACTGCACGGTACAATTGTCCGTTAACGGGACTGTATACGATAATTTTAAAGTATTAATCATGAAGAATCTATGCGCGAGCGTGATCTTGGGCCTGGATTTCCAGTGCAACCACCAAAGCATCACGCTCAAGTACGGTGGGTCCCAGCCGCCCCTCACAGTGTGCGGCCTGGCTACCCTGAAGGTAAAGCCGCCTTCGCTATTCGCGAACCTTACCCCTAACTGCCGGCCAATAGCAACCAAAAGCAGGAGGTACAGCTGGGGGGACAGGCGGTTTATCGCAACCGAGGTAGACAGGCTCCTGAAAGAGCGCATTATTGAATGCAGCAATAGCCCGTGGCGCGCCCAAGTGGTGGTGGTAAGGGGTAGTGAGAAGAAACGGATGGTGATCGACTATAGCCAAACGATCAACAGGTACACCCAACTAGACGCCTACCCGCTACCCCGCATATCAGAAATGGTGAACCAAATCGCCCAATACCGGGTGTTCTCCACCATCGACCTCAAGTCAGCGTACCACCAGCTCCCTATCAGACCAGAGGACCGCCCGTACACCGCCTTCGAGGCGAATGGACGCCTCTACCAATTCCTCAGAGTCCCCTTTGGGGTGACGAATGGGGTCTCGGTCTTCCAGAGGGAGATGGATCGCATGGTCGATGACCACCACTTGCAGGCAACCTTCCCCTACCTCAACAACGTCACCATCTGCGGTCACAACCAGCAGGATCACGACTCGAACCTCGAGAGGTGCCTGAAAACCGCACAAAAGCTCAACCTCACCTACAACGAGGACAAGTGCGTTTTCAACACCACGCGCCTCTGCATACTAGGCAGCGTGGTGGAGAATGGGGAAATCGGACCAGACCCCGACCGATTGCGCCCCCTACGGGAGCTGCCCCTGCCCAACACTCCCAAAGCCCTGAAAAGGTGCCTGGGGTTATTTTCTTATTATTCCCAATGGGTCCCCAACTACTCCGACAAAGCCCGCCCCCTCTTGAAAGCATCCTCTTTTCCGCTCTCTGCTGAGGCCCACGCCGCCTTCAAAAGCATTAAGCAGGATATTGAGCGGGCCACGCTACAGGCAGTGGACGAGAACACTCCATTTCAAGTGGAAAGTGATGCGTCTGACTTTGCCTTGGCGGCCACCCTCAACCAGGCGGGGCGGCCCGTAGCTTTCTTCTCGAGGACCCTCCAAGGGCCCGAGATCAGACACTCCTCCGTGGAAAAGGAGGCCCAAGCCATCGTGGAGGCAGTGCGCCACTGGCGCCACTACCTAGCCGGCAAACGCTTCACCCTACTTACCGACCAGCGGTCGGTAGCGTTTATGTTCAATAATAAACAGAGGGGGAAGATCAAAAATGATAAGATTCTTAGGTGGCGGATCGAGCTCTCCACCTTCGAGTATGACATCATTTACCGGCCAGGGGCCCTTAACGAATCCCCAGATGCCCTCTCACGAGGGATGTGTGCCAGCGCCACCGGGGATCGGCTACAGACCCTCCACAACGACCTCTGCCACCCAGGGGTCACGCGGCTGTTCCACTTCATAAAGTCCCGCAACTTACCCTACTCGATTGAGGAAGTTCGGTCTCTGACCAGGAACTGCTGCACTTGCGCTGAGTGCAAGCCTCGGTTCTACCACCCTGATAGAGCCCACTTAATCAAAGCTACACGGCCCTTTGAGCGGCTCAGCTTAGATTTCAAGGGCCTCCTCCTGTCCGCCGACCGCAATGTTTACTTCCTGAACATTGTGGACGAATACTCCCGGTTCCCATTCGCCTTCCCCTGCCCAGACATGACCAGCGCCACGGTCATTAAATGCCTCAACAGCCTGTTCTGCCTGTTCGGTATGCCGAGCTACATCCACACGGATAGGGGGGCGTCCTTCATGAGTGAAGAGCTACGCCAGTACATGCTGTCCAGGGGGATCGCCACGAGCCGTACCACCAGCTACAACCCCCGGGGTAACGGTCAAGTGGAGCGAGAGAACAGGACAGTATGGAAAGCAGCCACTCTAGCTCTAAGGACCAAGGGCCTCCCTATCTCCCGCTGGCAGGAAGTCCTCTCAGATGTGCTCCATTCGATACGGTCGCTATTGTGTACTGCCACTAATGCCACGCCTCATGAACGAATGTTTAGCTTCCCCCGGAAATCCACCTCAGGCGTATCCATGCCGTCATGGCTCTCCACCCTGGGTCCGGTATTCGTGCGAAGGCATGTGAGGGGCCATAAGACGGACCCTCTCGTGGAGCCAGTGCACCTACTCCACGCCAACCCCCAATACGCGTATGTCCGGCACGCCGACGGAAGGGAGGACACCGTGTCAATAAAAGACGTCGCCCCAGCCGGTAACGACAACAACCACGGCAATAGCAGCAACAACGACCACAGCAACTCTTACCCACCCACTACTCTTTCATCACCCCCGGAAGAACATCGACCAACGGCACCCCCACCAACGACCCCTTCAACAACCCTGGCGGCACCCTCGGCAGAGACCCAGGAGGCCACCGGGGACACCCAGCCGACACCCGCGACACCACAACTGCCACGTCGGTCGCAGAGGACTACCAAACCCCCGAACAGACTAAATCTATAGAAGGGGTGAATGTGATGAAATATTCCATTCATCACTGCCTGTGACTGTGGTTGGTTTCAGGTTCCCCCTTACCACTGTATTGCCTGTGACTGTGGTTGGTTTCAGGTTTCTCCTCACCATTGTATTGTGTATTGGAATGTATGGAATGTGTTGTGTGTAGGGCTCCGCCCATACCTGGCCTCTATGTAAGCCAGCTCAGTCTGGCCTCACAGCCAGTACTGCAGACCTCCAGGGAAGATACCTCTCTCCACTGCGTGTTATCTTCTAAGTTAATAAAAGCCTTGTTTTGTTTCGCTAACATCGAGCCTCGGGATTATTGAGGCACATCAGGGAGGGAAGAGAGAGAGCGACTGGGGGGAAGAGAGAGAACGACTGGGGGGGAAGAGAGAGAGCGACTGGGGGGGAAGAGAGAGAGCGACTGGGGGGGAAGAGAGAGAGCGACTGGGGGGGAAGAGAGAGCGACTGGGGGGGAAGAGAGAGAGCGACCGGGGGGGGAAGAGAGAGAGCGACTGCGGGGGAAGAGAGAGAGCGACTGGGGGGGGGAAGAGAGAGAGCGACTGGGGGGGGAAGAGAGAGAGCGACTGGGGGGGAAGGTGGCCGATGGACCCCTGCGAAAGAAGGTAAGCTCTCCCTCCCTGTCCCACCCCCTCACTCTTTCCCTCCCTGTCCCACCCCCTCACTCTTTCCCTCCCT